>NC_086195.1:99338368-99654277 GCF_035770615.1 Melospiza melodia melodia | reverse complement strand
AACTCCATCCAAAGGATGCAGTTACAAACTTTCTAATGCCTAATACAATGGTAGATGAGGATTTTTGTTTCTCTTGTGTGTTTTGGAGCCATGGTATTTTACCAAAAGCCATTATAAACTTTAAAGTCATATAGTGATAGAGGTTGTTCACAATTATTTGGAATGCCTGCACTTGTGTCAGCTTTCCTTCAAGTAAGAACTGAAGATCAGTGTTCATTTTTAATAGTTTTCTTTGTCTGTGTTAAATGTCCTTTAGTTGTCTCTAGAGCAAGCTTAATTTTTTTCATAACAAAACAATAGATCAGCATTTCCTATCCAAAGCAAAGTTCAGACAATTCTTTGTTAAGCTGATAGACATTCTTTCTTGGTTTTGAGATCTAATAGTTTTCAGAGTGGACAGTTTTTTCTTAAGCTCTATATTAGGGTCTCTAGAAGACCTCATATGACAGGAATTTTATAGTTAGTGTGGTAACTTTCAACACTTCTGAAGTATGCTTTTTTTCGTTACTTGGTACTTTTATAGTGATTTGTTTGCAGCTATTTTTTCCACAGTATAATTGGAAGGTGCCTCAACCTAATCTGGTGCCTCATTTGCATCACTCATTTAGCTTAGCAGATGACTGTGATCTTTATGTAATCCAAATGCATACTACAGGAATGCAGGCAGTGTGCAAATGGAACCAGAAGGCTGATGCCAGCAAAGTAATTTCTTCACTGAGGACAGAAAACATTATGATGCACAGTACATATGAACTGACCATTAATAAATTCTTGCTGAAGAATGTTTCATGCTCATCTTGGACTTACAATTTAAAAATTTCCTTAGTAATTGTTTTTCCAACTCTTCTTTGAGCACACATAGAATTTCTAACTAGCTCCAACTCTTGAAAATATCCCTCTTAGGGCACATTTTTTTTTTTTATGCGTAGTCTAATAGTCTAATACTTGTTTTGTCATCTCACGTTTGCCCCTATCCCTCAGCATTTTTTTTAATTACCCCCAAATCCCAGCACAGAGCACGATTGTATAGCTGAAATATGCAGTGTACCTTTTCCTTACATTTGCTGGTAGTACTTATTTCACTGTAATTCACTTCTACAGTCCTACCTAGAACTCACAGAAGTGCAAAAATCACAACAAATCTCTGTGAAATTTAGACCATTTCATAATTTTGCAATTTTCCCCTATCCTCCCTAGAGGACCTTCCACACCAGATTTAATCCCCCAATTATTCAGTTCAACTACCTTGAGAAAAAAACCCTTATCTGCCTTTCATGTAAAGTAAATAAAATCTCAGTGAAAACTCCATTTTATTTCATTTGGTTTTCTGTTCATCCATCTGCATGCAAATGCAAAAAATGTGGGGGAAAATAATATTTTACTGAACAAAAAGAACACTATTCTTTAGCCAACTCTACTATTCATATTTATTTTACATTATTATTTTGTTAACTGTCGGGAAGTGCAAAGCCATGAACAGAAGTGAAACCACAATTACTAATTGCATATGTTTTAGAAGCAGCTTTTCATTATCTGTCATAATTTTATCGCATATTACAGTTATTTTTTTTCTGGGTACTGTAGTCATTTTCATCATTAGAGTGTATAAGGAGCTCATTAATTACCTTGAACTGCCAAGTTACTTTCTTCCTAAATTACATGTCTATTTCCTATTTTATGTTTAAGGCTTTTCCTTTCAAGATAAAATTAAAGAATTTTTTTTCTTCCTTCTTAGAAGATGTACTAAAGCTACATGATCAGATTTATAATTAAATGTTTTGACATGAATAAGCTTATCTGCTTTCCTGAAGCCAGTGGGAGTAGATCATCGGGTTATACAAGAAGTCTTTATCGTCAAGTACGGGAATATAAATACAGAAAAAGTTCTAAATACTGAAATATCTTTTTAGCATAATTAACAATTTAAATGCTTTTGTAGAGATTTGAAATAATGATGGACAAGAGAATTTAGTATTCCATTTCTGCTCATCACAAAACTGAGCTATTGCCCACCAGATAATGCTGAACACCACTTCCATTAGTGTCAATCTCTTTGTGCTAGCAAATAGAAAATAACAACAGGGTAAGACCAGGGCCATCAACAAAAGAATTTCTAACTTTGAATCAATCCATTTACCTGTTCTAAATTTATATGTAGTGTCTGCCTTTTGACTGTAAGCTGAGTAAAATGAACAGTGTTCTTACAGCTGGACTAAGTAGAACTTTAACTCCAGATATTCTTCTATTTTGCAGTTGAATTGTGAGTTATCAAGTAATATTTCAGAGCTGACTGGTTTGCAGCCTCATGCAATTGGGTCCTTCTGGTTCACATTTCAGCATTTCCCAGTCAGGTCACTATACAAGACAGAACTGCATTCCTGTTGCTCTGTTTTCTGCTTGTGGAAATGGACTTTTCTGGTCCAGTTTTGTACCAGTGACTTTCAGGCCACGAAATGTTACTGATACCCCTTTTAGCGTTACTCCTATGAGAGGGATCTTGACTCCTATGAGAGGGATCTTGACTGTTTATGTGGAAGAAGCTTCCAGCTATGAGTTTTTGAAACAGCTCTGTTCTCTGCTATTCTTTCTAAAGGGTAGGTGTGGGAGAAACTAAATCTTTCTCGTTTCCTTCAGAAAGATATTTTGCTTTTATAAAACTTGTATGTGGCTGTTCATATTGAGCTCTCTCTGTATTTTTTATTTCATGTTCAAGTGTTATTTTTTGTAGCTGTAGCATATTCAATGCTTCCTAACAAGCGTTCAAATGCCATTCTGAAATAACTCAGTGGGCCACAAATTGCATTCTTCATCAAGGAAAAAGCAGTCAGGTAAACAAGCAAAAAACTGCTTCCCAGAATAATAAAAATATTAGCTTGTATGTGAGGTTTTTTCAACATATTAAGAATGTCTTGATTATAAGGTTGAAGCTCTGCAATGATCCTTTTTGTGACTTTATTCTTATGTACCTAGGAGGATCAGTCATATTTTCAAGAAATGGGTATCGTAGCCTTCTCCACTATTCAAACAACAGTGGTAAATTTCAGCAATTATATAAAAAGGTATGATTTTACACACTTCATACTATTTTCACATCTTTTTAGTATGACTTCTGGCTATGGATTCTATTTGACTATGGGGAAAATCTTATCATTCTCTAGCCATAATATCATCTACCTTAAACAGCATAGTTTCAGTGATTTGGTGCTAGAAAATATGTTTACAGTTATGGAAAAAGAACCTTTTACAGAAAGATCTACTGTATTAGTCTTACTGTTAATTGTAAGTACTAACACAATTTTATATATATGATTGAGTAAGTTTTCAGCGATAGGGTAGTAAAAGCTATTTTGACACAGCAGAGTGACTTGGACTTAAGTAATTAGGACTTGAAGGTGGATTGAAAAGTGAAATGAGCCCCTTGGCTTGGGGGCTCATTATCAGCATCACAAAATCCATCTGAATCCCAGATGCCAGCAATGTACTGCAAGGGCTGCTGCGGGGCCCAGTACTTTTTAACATCTTTATTAATGACCAGATGATAGGACAGAGTGCACTCTCAGGAATTTTGCAGATGATGCAAAACTGGAAGGAATGGTACCACCAGATGGCTGTGTTGCCATTCAGAGTGACCTTGACTAGCTGTAGAAACGGGCTGATGGGACTCTTAAAAAGAACAACAAGGGAAACACCAAGTCCCATGAGTGGACAAGAATAATCCAAGGCACCAAGACAGACTGTAAGGCCTGCTGACTGGAAAGAAGCTTTACAGAAAATGGCCTGGGAGTCTTCCTTCCACAAAAAGTAGCCCATATGCATGAGGCCAAAAAAAAAAAAAAAGGCAAGGTCAAGAGACTTGACATCTAGTTTCTTGAATTATACATTTTGACTCCCCATGTACTGTTCTGACAGTGGAAAAACTGCAAAACTGATATTAATATTTATTAAGGACAAATATATTTGTGCAAAAGCTTTGGCAAAGAACAACATTCAAAGTTACCTTTTTTAATAATGATACAATTCTAAAATACATATGAAGACTAGAAATTCTTCGTAGTTATGAAAAGTCTGCAAAATACAAAGAACGCAATCTAAAAAAGTTTTAGGAATTTTATATTATACTCATCTTTCTTTAAAAGTACTAAATAAGAAATCTGTATGTAGGCTGTGAACAACTTCAGTCACTGCACTACATAGTTTATCAACTACACTACAAACATGAATTCTCATAACACTGGTTAGCCCAGCATGATAGTTTCTTGTGCTTGATGCCAAGCCAATTTTATCAGTGCTGCTCCTCAGAAATTTGGCCTTGTAAAAGAAAATGTATCTTTATCTTTGTAATAGAAATAAGATGTCATATGGCTGAGCAAATGCAATGTGCTCTGTGAGTAACCACTGAAATTAAAAGTCAAGCTATCAAATGCAAACTGTCACACGGCTTAGGGTAATTAAAATTCTCTTTTCCCCTACTTCCAGAAGGGATTTATAGTTCTTTTTTTGACAAGAAAAATGTCTCAAGAGATATTTCTTATTTACAAGAAAATGCACCTCCTATGCTACATTGTGGTAAAAATTACATATGAGGGTTTTTTTTTCAGATTTTTTAAGAAGAATAATATGTTGCTTCAGAATGCACCTCCAAAAATGTTTCCTTATATTTCCAAGTTAGTACTAATGAGTCTTCCTTTTGAGTTATACGGTAATTAAATTAACTGTTGTTTGTATAAATTAACTGTTGTTTGTTGTTGGTTTTTTTGGGGGGGAGGGGGTGATGATTTTGTTTGTTTGGTTGGTTTTTATTTCTTTTTGTTTGTTTTCATCATTGTTGTTGAGGGTTTTTTTGTGGCAGATGTTTAGGAATAATTTATGTCTCCTTAGTTTGGCCATAAAAACATATTTTTCTGGGCTATTTCAGGCTTGACATAACATGTGCAGTAGTAGGGGTAAAAAAGCATCTCCAGAAGGAAGGAACCTCATATTAAAAAAGGCATACAAAAAGAATCTCATCCAGAGCATTTAAGATTGGAGCAAAAATTAAGGCATAATGATAACTATACTTATTATAACATTATTACTGATCTAATCAATAAATTACCTAAGCTTTAATAGTCAAGATCATTGTCAGTGAAATACAAAAACTTATGTAACTTAAACATCTTTAATACCAAGTTATTTGTCTATCTATCTACATACATATAATGAAGTTCACTACTCATTAGGGATCAAAGAACACTTCTAGAAACTATCCCAGTACCCCAGAATGCCTGAGGTTGGCAGGAACTCGGGAGATCACTTTATCACCTGGAGTGGGCTGGTCAGAGTAGTGTATGGTGAGGTTTTGAATACCTCCAAGGATGGAGATTCCACAACCTGTCTGGGCAACCTGCTCCATTGTTTGACCTCCTTCAGAGTAAGAAAAATTTTTCTTATGTATAACTGGAGTTTCTTGTGTTGCAATCTGTATTTCTCTGGGTACTACTGAGAATATTCTGATTTTATCTTTCTGAATCCCTCCCATCAGGTATTTGTCCACAACAATAAAAGGCACCTGAGCCTTCTCTTTCTGAGGTTAGAAATGTCCCACTGTCTCAGCATCTCCTTGCATGTCAGGAACTTCAATCCCTTAATCATTTTTTTTAATGCATCTAATTCTAGTGCAAAAAGACAGACATGTGACAGTGTTCACAGGGGTCTTAGGATGAGGGAAGATATGAGGATCTGACTCCATGTTTCAGAAGGCTTGATTTATTATTTTCTGATATATGTTATATTAAAACTATAATAAAAGAATAGAACAAAGCTAGCCTTCTAAAGAAATCCTAAGAATGGAATAAGAAGAAATTATAACAAAGGCCCATGGCTCGGACTCTCTGCCTGAGCCAGCTGGGCTGTGACTGCCATTAATGAGAAACAACTAACATGGGCCAATCACAGATCCACCTGTTGCATTCCACAGCAGCAGATAATCAAAGTTTACATTTTGTTTCCTGAAGACGCTCAGCTTCTCAAGAGGAAAAATCCTAAAGAAAGGATTTTTTATAAAAGATGTCTGTGACAGAGACACATTAAAAGGCAGTTTTTTTAAGCTCAGAGCTTCCAGGAGAGGAGGAATGTCTACTGGAAAGATATATTAATATATGTTCAACTAAGCTGAGAACAGAGACTGGTGTGGTAGGTCTTGCCTGTTCAGCTACCTATCAACCTGCAATGTCATAGTTCAGCCTGTATACACACAAAGTCTCCGCTAAGCAGAGAAAAAGGAAAAATGTATTTAAGCTTAATTAGGTATAGAGATCTAGAAGTTACTTCTTGCTCTGAAATAATGACAGATATCACGTGAGGATATTTAAGATTTGCTATTTCTAATTTCATTTTATTACATTAGTTAATTCTTTACCTACTTGTTTCCTGAAGTTGTTTAAAGTTACCAGTTCCCATGGATTAATTCTGTTAGAGACTTTAGCAAATCTAAGTAAACAGAAAAACAATTAAAATGCTATGAACAATTAAAACTATTTTTCAAAAAAGATTTTTAATAGATTGTAGTGCTTTGGGGATTGTTAAATGTGCTTTCATTGTGTCTCATTCAGAAGTGTAATGAGAAAATATACTTTACTAATATGATATAAAGTATATTAATTTACTTTTCTATTTCTTGAAGTAATCGAGAATAGTTTTGAAACTTACCTGATAGGACAGCAAGTGGTCTTCCAATCAATTTTAAAAGAAATCCAAATATATATTAAAGACATAATGTAAAGAGAAGAACAACAAGAAACAAAACATTTTATAGATTTTTTTTTTTCTAAAATAGTAAAATAAAGTTAAGGATTTCATTTGCAGGTCTTTATGAACTTTGGTTAATCTAATACATCATGGGAGTGTTTCACTCTTCCAAGACTTCATTTCCTCTTCTTCAGATCAGAAGAAAGTTTTCCTTCTTAAATTACCAGGGATATATCAGGGGTTGTTTTATTTCATTTGTGCTCTCTTCTGCTATAACACATGTATCTCTTGAAAGTTAGGAAAAGCAAAGGGATATATATGGTTTATGTTGACTGAATTGGGTAGCAAGTTCAGCACTCCATTTATCTATGAACTAAACACTTAGATTAAGCTAGTCATCTAAATTCTATATATCCATGACAGATAGGTTATTCTATGTGGCAGGTGTCGTGCTGTATGACAATCAATGAGAAGATTTGCAGATTCCCTCCTTGCAACTTGGATCAGCATTTAGTTCACTAAGAGAGAGACCTAGCCACTATCTCTATGTTGGTAACACTTTTTAGAGAGAATCAACTTTTATAACATTTTAAACACTTCTCACTTTCTTTCCCATGTTCCATTAATTCTTTACTCTCTCATCAGCTGTTTTAAACCCATGCCAATTTACTTTGATGTAGGACTTACACAACTCTTTTAAGTAATCTTTTTAGTCATCACTTTATTGGCTTCAATAATTAGGCTTCCTTTGAAAATAATTTATTGCATTTTTTCACGATGGTTTCTCAGCTAAGAATCATTAAATATTTTAGTTTGAAAGGGATTTCTGGAGGTCCAGAAGTCCGCTTCATAGATTTATATAGAAAGATACAGAGATTCTTTGAGTACAGTGGAGAATCTTCTCTCTGAAATCAAATTACATGAAGACCAAACAAAATTCAAGTGGTATTTTACTCTAGATGTTCAGATGGCACAAAAAAGGGAAACAGAAAGTATGCTTTGTCTTTGATTTGTCAATCTTGCCTCTCATGAAAGGTATTACACACCAGAGAGGTAGGCATGAGAATCTTGGGTTCAAGTTCTCCAGTGTTCCCAAATGTGTCGCGAGTATATCGCATTGACCAGTATCATGAGCTATACCTTCAGTATCTCAAAATGTTAATTTAATAATTTATTTTGAAACAAACTGAATAATTTCTAAATCATAGCAAGAAAGTGTATTTATTTCAACAGACTTTTTGCTTTTCAGTTTGTAAAACCTATAAAGATTAAACACAAAACAAACTTTGCTTGTTTTAGAAACTGACATTTTCTGCATATCTAAAACAAGTTTTACTGTTACTGCGAGTTTGACTAAGGAATTTAAACTTTAGAATTCAATTATTTGTGTTTTTTCTTCTTGAAAGATATTAAAAAACAGAGTCAAACTAAATAATTTGGTACTATATTCAGCCTAAGCCTCTGCTTTTTTGGCAGATGCCCCATAGCCATCGGTGCAGCAACTGGCTGAAGGTGATTTAATGGCATGTATTTCAATAAGAATCCCAAAAGAGATCCGGGTGTATGAAGCAATAAATGTCTTCTATAGCTCCAATAAACGTGAAATCTCACTGAACACCGCACAAACTGCCCTGAGATCTCGGCTATTGGAATTATCAGATGAAGCTCTAAAAAACAAAAGGGAAAGGTTTGGTTTAAGAGATCCCCACTTACAATGGCAATAACCTAGTCATTTGAGACTGAGAAAAGTTTTCACCATCTGTAAATCAAAACCTTCCCTCTGACAAGACTTTTGGCTACTGTCCAAAATGGGTTTTGGCTGTTTTAAGTTCTGAAAGTCAAGGTCTGTATTCTTACTTGAAAAATGGAAGATTTGCCTGACCTTTAAATTATGCAGTTCAGATAAATGATGGAGTTCAAACTAAAAAGATTAGACAATGTTAATAAGGATTCCACTTCTTAGTATTTGCACCTATAAAACAATTTTCTCCTTCTTCAATACTTGAACTGTGAATTATTGCTTGAAATTGATTAATATGTTCACCACTCCCATTATCTATTTGATTCTTCCCCAGAATAAAAATTGATTTTATCATAATGTATGCACACCATTGAAGGATCATTTACATGCCTCAGGCAGAAAGATGACATAAATTTAACCAATTCAGATTATTATTCAACTATCAATTGATATAATTGGGAATGCTATACATTTCATATGTGATCAAGTGGGCCAAGAATACAGTCAGCTGTTCCACTCATTACACTGAAATGATCAAATGGATAGTTCAAAAGCAAAAAAACCTGAAAACCCATCAAAATCCCAACCCATATGAACAAACAAACAAACAATCTTTGCCAAACAATTTTAACTGTTACTCCAAAAAAAAATGAGTTCACAGAACTGATATTTTTGAAAAACAGATATATGGAGGTAAATGGCAGATTAGGTAGAGAGATGCATTTTTCCTTTTTTCTTCCATCTCCTGTTCCTGCAATGGAGAATGGAATTTGCTGACAAGTATACCAACTATCTAACAATATGGATGAAAAATACAGGATAGTGGATGGATCCACTAGCACTAGTTTGCCAGAGACGAGACTGTGGCAAAGTGATTAAGAAGTCAGCAACATCTTCTTCTAGAAGGAAAGAACCTTTTCCCTAAGTGTGCAAGGAGATACATGAAGGTACGTATGTATATTAATATCACATACCTTTCAAGCCAGTTCTGTGGTGCATAGCTTTTGTGAAGAGTGTAGAAAACTTCTTGACGTGGGGACTGGCAGGAAATGCATATTATATTAATGAAGTCTGTTTATTTAATCATGATTAAGAGTGTTAGTACTGCATGATAAAGCAGCATGTAGCAAAATTGTAAACCTCCAGAGCTGTTCAGCATTCAAAGAGATGACACTTACAATACAGAGAGAGACTTAAGAAGTGCATGCCTAAAGATTGCCATTACATCCAGGGAAAATAAACAGAAAATTAGTTTGTGGTCTAGGAACTTGGTATTTCCTAGGTTTCAGGACCTGTATTTTTCCCAAACATAGTACCAGACAGATTACTCTGATTTAAATCTGATTTTGTAATTAAGCATTTTAGTTGTTTTAGCTGGTTTTCTCTTTACAGGAGTTAAACCTCATACATACCCTTCCACTTCTACCCTATGAAATAGTGTCTCTTTCCTTTTGTCGTCTTTTTCTGATGTAGCTTTGGGGCTATTCTGATTAGATGCAATATATCTATGTTATTTGGCAATAGATGTTAATATAGTTAGTAGCAGCAAGGGCAAATATGGCTTCATGATTAACATATTAGATAGTAATTATAGTAACTCTAAGAACTCTTGGGAGCAATGGCATGAATTTACAATTTGCTACTCATTTATTGTTCCTTTTCTTATATCCCATACACAGTTCTCCCTGCCATAATTTCCAGCTCACTTTTCCATTTCTAGACATGTCATTAAGTTTTAGAAGGTACAACCTCATAGAGAAGCTATAGCTTTCTGTCTGATATTTTGTGTGGAAGCTGCTTATCAGAAAGCTGTACATTTCCTATATTAAATACCATGAATTTTGGTCTAAATTGCATTCTATTTACCTGGTCTCTCTAAAACTCCCAATTCCACTTCCCAATTTTAATATTTCACACTTTCAGTCAGCTACTCTAAGCCACTTGTGAATTCAGGCTAGTTGCTATGTAAATCTAAGTAATCCTAATTTTGTGCTCCTAGCTTTCAAAGTGTTATATATTCACCTACAGGGGAATAGAAATTCCAGATGAGATAGAGGGAGAGCAATTCAGGCACCTTTTTATATTAGTGGATAACCCACAGGATAAGCCCACTAATCCTTCTCCCTGTGCTGTATGCTTCTGGCTTCTTTCCTATTATCAATATTCCTACTCCTTGAGCACCTCTTTTCTTAATACCTTCAATTCTATCAGTTGGTACTCATTTATTCCTTTTCAATAATTTTTGAGAATCTGTTGAATATCCTGGAATGTTTAGCAGTATGCAAGTCAGTTGCATCTAGCACTTAATCTGCACAGTTTTGTTGCAAGACCAATGTGAATTCATCTTCTCAGTCTTTGAAGTCCTTGCTGTTGTTTCTTCTGTGTTATTTTTCTTTAATCTAGCAAAAATAAACCCTCAATTTTGCTCTAGCTCAAATATACAAAGTTTAGGACATCATATTACAAAACTAGTTTCAAGATTAAATTGTAGCTTAATTCTGGCTGCGATTTTTCCATTTGCTTTGGTCTTCTTTAGATGCCAAGTAATGTGATGACTTTTACAGAATTTCACTAAATAACTTTTTGAGACAGTCATTTTCATTAGCAGGAAGCAGCACCAAGGTAGACTTTTCAATGTTCCTTTGTAAGAAATGGTCATAGTAGACCCTTTTCACAAGAGATCTCCAGATACTAACAGATTTTCATACTCTTTTCTTTCCAGTTAAGCTAAGATTTCAAGGCAACTGTATTCTTAGATTAAGTATAAATGAAAAGGAAGTCTTAATAATTTTAAAATTTATATTTGAAGTTAGCAAATTATGCAGAAAAATATGCCATATGGAACAAACACCTTACTCATTGAATCTCTAGAAAGGCTTAAGGAAATTATTATGCCTCACTTTGTTCAAAGTATGACAACTCTTCTTTGACATCACCTTATCTCAATGAATACCTACTGATATTTCCCAGTTTTACCCCAAAGCATGGAAAGCTAGTTTCAACCCAGCCAATTCAAAACCAAAGCATTATTATGCCTAAGAAAAATTAGTCTGAAGAAGGAATTTGAACATAGCTCTGCATGAGTTGGCATTAAACTTAAGAGTTATTCTTTCATGCCCACAAAGGTGCTAAACAGATGGGTATAGGTAGAAAATTACCTTTTCCCTTGTCCTTGAAATAGACTGTGGCAAGATAAATGAGGAGGAAAAAAAGCCTATAAAATTCCCAACCCATAACAAGATTTAAGACTTTTGTTATCAGAATTTAGTGTATAAAATTTATTTGAAATTATTTTTATTAAAAAAAGAAACAATAATTAAGTGCGTATAAGATGTTTCAGGAAAAAAAAAAAACACAACAACCAAATAGAAGTTTGATTACTTGGGAAATAAAAATATTCCGTGAGTTAGTTTAGTTACTTATGCTAATAAGTGCCGTCATTATTTTTTTTACTTGCCTTATTGACTGAGAAATATCTTTAGAGTAGACATTCTAAAATATTAAACATTTTCATAGGTTGAGTAATGTACATAGTTTTGAGTTGATCAGCTCAATTAGGGCTGAGGATGTGTCTATGAAGGATGAATCTCATTGCTTCTACTTTGAACTTCTGGTACAGGTGAATGAAAATCCATCCTTTATAAGAAGCAAGTGGCTAATATTTATTGATGATGTCTTCTCCAATAAGTTTATGCAGATAAAAATGGACTAGATGTAGAGCAAAGGTTTCTACAGAAAAGCAAAGAGTCTTAAATCCAGTTGCCAATTTCCTTACGTAAGATTCTTTCTCCAAGTGAGGGAAAGACATAGTGCTGAACAATATTTCAATCTCTTCTTCATCTCTAAAGAAAAGAATGCCTTAGATACAAGAAAGGTCTTAATATGTTATGTGTTAATATCTGTATCAATTCACAAATTGACATAGGTCCAGGTTTTCATTTCACCAAGCTCTGGTAACAAGTGATCAACTATTCAGAGAAGATATGGACTGAGCTGCTGTCTCTTGTGTTGATCACATACATGATGTACAAAAGTAAGCTTGCAGTAGTGGAACAACTTTAAATAAATAACACAGAGGAAAATAACTGAAATAGATAGCAATATGTTAACATATTTTTGTTAATATGCTTTTCTGTCTTCCACCCTAACAACCAAATTTTCTGAGGTGATGAAAATTTATGTTCTGAGGGCATCAGTCAGCTTTTGTTGTCTCTTATATTAAGAGCTCTATTATCATTATAGTGCAAGGATTTGATATCACCAGAGCTTTATACCTCCTCAATGTTTCTCACAGGCAGTTCCTCTAAGCACTGACTCTTCTTGGTCCTTGCAGTAGTCATCTGACTCCAGATCCCACCAAGCCACTCTTTTATACCACTTGTTCTTATTGACTACAGGTGTGGCCTGTTGCGATCAGGCCTGCTCCTAATCTTTAGTAATTTGTCCAGCTGCAACTCTTTGGGGGATAAGATTACATTCTATACTACCTTCCTTTACCCATACTGTATCCCCCTACAAGCTTTTACATCTGGGGTCATATGGTAAGGGATGTCCTTTTGGATTTATTTAGGTCAGCTGGCCTAAATCAATTGTGTCCTTTCCCAGTATCTTCCCCACTCTCAGCCCCTTGATGTGAGGAGAATGTTGGAGAGGGGGTGCTGATGCTGTGCCAATGCTGCTCAGCAGTAGCCAAAGCACTGGTGTGCTATCCAACACATTTCCTGCTACCGATGCTGCTGAGCACAGCACTGTAAGGGCTGCTGTGGGAGAATGAGCTCTGTCTCAGCCAGACCCAACACACTATTTTAAATCCAAATCACAGTACTGTACCAGCTATTAAGAAGAAAATTAGTCCATCCCAGCCAAAACCAGGACAAAGGACTTTGTGAAGCAGAATGGTAGAGAAAAGGAGGAGGCAGACCTCAGAAAAACAATGGAGGCAGTTACAAGAAAACAAACTTGCAGGTCAAGCTGATGGGCTACCAAAAAATTGCAGGAACCACTTCAAAGAGGGCCAGCCTGCTCTTTCCAGACGATAAGGATGCAAATGTGAGGATCCTGGGTACTTTGGGAGTTCACAGGTATGTCAGTTGAACTAAGGGCAGACAGATCAATATGCTCAGAAAGGGAACCTGAGAGGAAAGTTAAATAATAGACAGAAAGGGGCACAAAAATGTTTTCTTGATCTCTCTGCATAAGACTACTGTCTATCCCATGAATGACAGTGCTGCAAGGACTCAGTGCCAGCTACTGGGGTGGGTAAGACAAATGGAAAGGGCTCCCTGCCTGTGGCTGGAGCAGAACCGTGGGACACAGCCCCAGTGTACCCGGTGCTGACTGCTGGATGCAAGTGCCTGTACCTACCTTCCTGAGAGAGGCTGAAATGATTGATGGTTTAAACATTGCTAAAATTATTGGAGGACCTTTCTCCACTAAAGCAAACTGCAAAGAAGCAGTCGCTCACCTGTGACCACAGAAGCCCACTCCTCCTCAAATATGCCTGCTAACTGGAATTTGGACTGTGATGGGAACTTGAGATAAGGTAAAGGGGGCACTATTGACCAATTTTCCCAGGCCTAGGGAGAAGAATATATCCACAAGTGATACTGGAAGAGGGAGTGGAATACTCATGGCTCAAACAATCAGGGAAAAACTACCAAGGTGCTAAGTAACCTCCCAGGTGCAGGTGGAGAGGACACCTGATGCCTCAGTCTAACATCTGGTGTTACACAAAATAAAGAGGCAAACCCTGTGAGGTAGGTTGTGGTACTCTCTCTTTGTACTTATTTAAGTGAATTCAGCGGTGACAACTTCTCTGGGAAGTACTGGGACATTCACAGGTATCTTGAAGATATCCATCTCTGCTGATGGCCATGATGGATTCAACTGCACTGAGTTAATAGGCAGCTGGAACCACTTGGACTCTTGACTCACAGCATTACATCATCCAGTGTAAAACTCCTTGCCACAGGGGAAATTGCTCATTCCCACCTGAGTGAATTCAAATATTTGAATTTCATGAACTTTCCTAGACAGTTCAAGATCATAATTTTAACAGGACTATGACCTTCACTTAGACCAAGGGACATCAAAATTGCAACAATCAGGTATAATTTCTGGATCCAATGGATAGAGACTCTATATTGCTCTACTTTTATTCTTTCTTTCATTTTCTTAACTGTGGTTTTTTTTTTTTTGTACTTTTATATTGCTATGGATAATAACAACCAAAATGGCTACATACCTGCTTTCTATTGCAACCAAATTGTTCCAAAACAAATCCTACATATATATACATTTACAAACACTAATTATCCAGTGCCATTTACTCTAATCTTCCCCACGGGATCTATTAATAAGAACCTGGTTTGTCCTTGCTTTCTGGGGCAGGTTGTAGCACGTGCCAAGCTGAGGGTGTGAGGTCTGTGTGTGGATTCACTGGCAAAATGTCAGCAGGCCCATGTGAGAAGTAGGAAGTTCTGGGTTTGGACAGGGGTACCAGGTGTCTGGAGGTTTTATCTCAGGAGGACTCACAAGAGTGGTGTGCCTGTAGGACTAGTGCTGTGTGTATCCAGTGAGCACGCAGCTGGAGCAGCTGGCTATTAGGGAGCTGTGGGGTAGGTAAAGGTGGCTGGGTAGGGCTGCCAGGTGGCCAGAGGGGCCACGGTGGTGCTTGGGAAATCCATGAATGGGTGTGTGTGTGTGTTGTGACCCTGGGGATTGTGGTGTGTGTGCTGCACCAGTGATTTTTGCCTCTGCCCGCCCAAGAGGATTAGGGAATGTGGCCGTGTGTGCATGTGTCTGGTGGGAGTTTCAAGTGTGGGAGTTTCTGAGGGCAGAGCCTTGTCTGACGCTGATTATATGACCAGCTGTGTCTGTGCCCTGTGTGGATCTGCCCGTGGCTGTGCATATTTCTTAGGAACACACTTAACTTTGCTACTGATTGACCCTGTTAATGGGAAAATGGCAGAAACGTCTGTCAGACCAAGCAGAGGCCCTATGGAAGGGATCCTCAAAGAGCATCAAGTCCAACACTTAAGTGGCTGGTCTGTACAGGGATTGAACCTGCAATCTGGGGTGATTTTAGAACCATGCTCTAACTAACAGGGCTAATCTCGGTAATCAAATATCTACCACCATTTGATATCCTTTATTTGTCCTAGAATAGTTAATCATAGTGTTAATTAAAATGCCATTAAGAAAAACTGAGTTATCAAATTCACTGAGAATTTGTCTACACTTAAACCATAAAGCTTCTTAGACACAACCAAATATATTTTTTTGGGGGGGGAAGAGACCCCTAAATATAATGCTAGACTGTTTCACTTGTTTGCTACAATGTCATCCCTAAACAAGGAAGGAATCTAACCCATGCTCACTTCTGACAAAAGAGTGAAAGAACTAAAACAATCTAAAATATAGGTTTCTGGTAATTCCTTTACTAGCCTTTCTTGATGTATGCCTATCCTATATATCTGATGGCTGTTTTTTAAATTAAACAGTATCGTCCTTATTCAACATTATGAAAAAAATCATCAGTCTATTTTAAAATATTTAAATTAATTTAGTTTATTTTTAGAATGTATAGAAATTTTTACAATTTTTCTGATTAAACATCTCTGTGAGTTACCAATATGTATTCTTAATGGAATTATGAACATATGTATTTCTTTAGTACTATTCCCATGGATCACACCTGAGTAGTCCACCAAGGCTAGCAATTAGAAAGTGATACATACCCTTTGAGAAAAGGTTTTCATCCCCATAAATGCCAGAGTTATATTTGTTTACTCTATACTATTTCTCTGTAATTTGTTCATTAGATTTCATGTGACTATATGCCTTTACAAAGCAAAAGAAAAAAATATCTTTTTCAGCCTCTCTTCTGCTTCCTTGGTCAGTTATCTTGAGCAAAGAGGAAATTAGATTTATTTGACATTATTTTATCTTGATAAATCTCTAAGCTGTTTCTTACAATCTTATTATCCTTCTGGTGTTTACAAATGGATTGTTTAATAATCTGTCCTAGCATCTTTTCAGATACCACAAAATGGCTGTAATTCCCAGTTGTAAATCCCCCATATGCACTTAATCTTTTTAAAACATAGATACTGTATTTGCTGTTTCACTGTCTCTTGAGATTTCATTCTTTCTTTGTAAATTTTCCATAATACTTGTCAATGACTCAGAAATGGTTTTGAGTGTCTTCTTTAAATATAGCAAATTTCATCAGAACATGCTATCTCAAATACCTTTATCTACATAATCTTTAATCTTTCTTCATTCAGGCCCACTTTTTACTTGTTAAACATTTCATCACAGTCAAACCCTTTTTTCAAGAATGCTGTTGAAAAGAAATTGACCTTACAGTCTTTTCTTTTTCATCTTCTACTTGTTTTACCCATTAGTTTAAAAATCCTTTCTTGACAAATATTAAAAAATCAATTTATTTTTTGTCTGATACTCAATGGGTTGAAATGTTAGGGTTATTTTTTTTTCCTTTGCATATCTGACATCTTTCCTCTCTAAATTCCTATCCTATTTTTTATCTTACACTGATTTATAAATTTTTGTTTCCATATTAAATGTTATAATTTCTTTTCAATGTCAAGTTAAATAATATTTTTCATGCTGCTGTGTGTAGATATATTTACTTGTATATATATATATATATTTATTCCACATTCTTTCTTTATGTTCTACATCCTGGAAATTACCAGAGGCCCCATTTCTTATTTTTATTTTTGCCTGAAAATCCTTCCCTTACTACCATATCAACCTGTTTCCAGGGTGTGGTGAACTGTTTCTTTTTTGAAATCCATTGTCATGGTTTTGCTACTGTCACTCCTTTATTACCTCACAATCAAGGACTCAATCACTTCATTTTCATTTTCACCCTAATTGTCTTCCACACTCAGAGTCTGGACCAGTACCTTCAGTTAGTCAGAGTTAAATGCATTGCCAAGACCAGAATGCTAAGGATGCCTGATGCAGCCCCAAAAACTTGTAGTACTCTTACAGAAAAGACAGTTTTCACTTCTGTCTTTTCAGCCCCTTGGGTATCTTAGGGTTAATTTTTCATGCATTTCTCTGCAGTCATGAGGGCTAGCAACCTGTTTACTTAGAAACTGAAACAAGATTTTTATTCCTGGTCTTAATTTCATCTCTTACTCTTAAACTGCAGGGCTATAAAACTGATCAGCACAAGACTTCACGAAATAAGGGTTTTCTACATTAGGTCTATCGACTGCTTGTGAAAAGGTAGGATTTGTAATCTCCTGCTGCTGTATTTTCAAGATTTGGTTATTGAAAAACTCCCCTTCTTTATGTGTTTTTCATTTCTCACATTGAAAAAACTTGAATCTACTCTTCCCTCACAAGTGATTTCTGCTACATTATGTGTCCTAAGGCTTTCAATAAACTCAGGGAGTGAAAGCAGAAATGCTGGCATTAACCTTTAACATAGTGTAAAACTCAATGTCATTAAATGAAATAAACTACACAGAATGGTGGAAGGGTTTAAATTCCTATTGTGCATAATTTCATAAAATTCTCGTTTGTGGTCTAACAAAATAAAAGTGGGGTTTTTTTTACAGTAGAATGATATAAAAATAGCTGTTCCTTAAGCAATCGTAGAAGATTATTTTAAAATTTATATAAAATTAATAATATTGGTAATATTATTCATAATAATATTTTGTGAAATAGGGAATTTGACTTAGTCTATAAAAATTAAAGCCAACAACTTCTGATGAGTTTACTATTCACATTATGTAACATATTTTTACTTTGTTGTAAATTAATACTGAGGCATTTAAAGCTCTCATACAATAAAGAATCTAAAACTTTCTTTCTCTCTTTCCTGGTTTCCCATTCATAAAGAAGTTTGAGTTACATATTTCACTTAGAATATATGACTTAAAATTGGTTTTTGCTTGCACATAGAACCATGTCCTGACTGACAGTTCCTTGGGTCTTGCTTATCTCCTGGCAGCTCCTTCTTCAAGTGCTTCTTCCCTGCTGAGTCCATCCTCTTCTAGGGAGAATCAAAGCCACATCAAGCTGAGTTATGGAATGCCTCCTGTTTTCAAAAACCAGGTCAGGCAAATAGAATCAGCAAGGAACAATGTGATTCACATGATTACTTTGGGGCCTGAATAACACTTCTATGTATGCTATGGAGCATCAACAGTTCATTTTTCCATGAAAATGTCCTCATAAAATTATTTAATTTATGTGAACTTAGTTTAGTTTATTAGAATCTCCTAAGATTAAAATAAGAAGTGTGGGTTTGAGTTTGGTATATTTTTTAGTCATCTCTGTTAGAGCAATTATTTAACATTGTTATTTGACACACTGTATGATAAATTGTGAAGTTGTGGAAGAACCTTCACTTAATGAAGGAAAAATTGGGGGTTTTTTTCTCAAGAAGAAAGGTATCTTTTTTAAAAAATGCTGAATTGGAACAATCATAATGTGGCTGTTACATTAAAATATGGACTCATTTGCTTTCATTTATCCCATTAAATCATTGGAAAGTGTAACCTGCCACCTAATTCTGAACAGGAGGTCAATACAGCCTAGAAAGGTTTTAAAATGGATATTGTACTTTGTTTTCTCCTGGAGCCATAAGTAATCTGAGAGAAGCCCTAATATACAGTGACCATGAATGGGGAGAATAAGTGGAAAATATAACATGGGTCTATAACACTTTAAGCAGCCTTGGAATGGAAATATATTAAAATCTCTTAGTCATGCAACATATCACCATTAAGTTGGTCACCAAGTGTTAAGGCTGTTTCAGCTTACATTTTAATGTGCCTAAAACCCAGTGTTGTACTGAATATAGATGTGAATTGCTTCAGAGTTTACCAGAAAATCTAAGGCTCTCAGTGATAGTAAAACTCACATACATAAACAAGCGGGCATTAAAATTTGCATGTATAGTTTGAAATTACTTCTGAAATTGGAGCCCAGTATCATTGAAGATGTGACTTTACAACTGCAGACTTGTGTACAGCTTTAAACCCCCTGCTCAACAAGAGCAAAATCAATTTACCACCCCACAGTCTTGGGTTTGTGCCTTGGGAAATAGTGTTGTAATGTCTAGTGTTCCAGGCATAGGCTCTATAATGGCAGAAGAATACACTTTGCAGAAGGACCCACATGGCTGAAGCAAGTGGACCAATGAGGTGCAAATGATTGTCATGTCAGTTTTTACTGCTTTGGGATCACAGTTCTGCATTGCAATAATAGCACCTTTACATTATCATTACGGTATTTGTAACCACACTCACAAGCAGAGACAGCTTGGTAGCTAGTGACAACCTGAAGTAGAGTATTTATGGGAACAGAGGAGTAGATGAGTAGCTTTTCTGGAGTCCTTATTTTGTATTCACATGCACCAGCTGAAAATGCACTAAAGCTTTTTAAAATCTGTCTAGTAGAATAACATTTGGTGCAAATACTTGTGGCTGTAATCTGAGGGTTTGAGAATTGTCATTTTAAAAAAGGTAAAAAACAGAGCTATATTTAAACTCTTAGCAATATCATTAGCTCTCTTGCAAAAAGCCATCACACTTGCAAATGCTCTTGCAAAAAAAAATTCTTGCAAAATTAGAGCATGAAGAATGAAATAATTTTTCATACAGTGACTGACAAAATGGAGAAACCTCTAGGCAAGGCAGATAGTAGTGTGAAGGGAAGCTTGAGTGAGAGAACATCTCAAAACTGAGATAGTCTGAAGCTGCACATTCTGTCTGAGGATACCAGTGATAATGTTAGAGGCTTTCTTGGATAGATGCATGATTAGAAGCAAATTTAGAAATCTTTTTTTTTTTTTTGAAACACAGAAAATACAACAAATACAATCCAATGGCAAATGTAGGGATTGTTTATAATTATACTAATATGATGCAGTGTCATGATACCAACTTGAACAAGGGTTAGTATCCAACTCATATCACACAGACTCTGTGATTCAATAAAATTATATGGGATAATTTTTTTTAAATGCAGAAAAATCAGCCATCAGATACAATGGACTGTGAACTTGATGTGAACAATACATAAGAGGAGAAGAAACTTTAGGAATTACTAAAAATTGAGGATTTTAATGGCCAAGGACACAAAATATATAAAAAATATACAGAAATATCTATATTTCCCCATAACAATGGATAGGTATTGCTGCACAGAATATGTAGCATAAGACATGAACTAAAATTTTTGTTAATTTTTGCTTTTTTCACTTGTTGCCATTTACAGTCCACATACTCTATGATTTTACAAATGTATGTGGAGTTAACATTAAAATTCCAGTTGAAACAAATCATGCTTGTAGCAGGCCCAGCTAAGATGTGAGGACAGAGTCTATTCTAAGTAAAGCACTAAAGTTAGAATCCTCAGTAACTGGATTCATTATATTCTTTCTGTGTGGCTGATCTACCGATAGCATCCTTCTGCTATGCAAGATGTCTCTGCTGACATCCAATCAAAGTGTCAGATATTTTCTTGAGCAGATTTAGTAGTCTGACATTTCTTTTTCTGACTCTTGGTCACAGCCATGTGAACCCCAGAACTGCAGATAGAAGAGAAATTAGAAACAAAAAAATCCACATTCCCATAAAAGGCAGAAATAACTGTATAGAGTTTTGCTGTTGAAATTTGATGCTTGTTGTGAGTGACAAGAAGTAAGAGAACCAAGTGTCATTTTCCCCAGGTGTTTTTGATGTGATGATGTGGACTTGGTAAAAGATAATGCCACATTCTACTGCTTCATGTCAGCTATAGATTTTTATTATCTGGTTCAACGGGTCTTTCTGTCTTACTCTAACAATACCTGTCACTGAAGGAGACAGCCACTCTTGAAAATATTGGCAAAAATTAACTCCTTCTGCAGCTTCATTCTTATAGTTCATGAACCAGAAGTTTCACTCAATTTATTGCAGCACATCAACAACAATAGGAGTTATTGATTTGAATCATGAAATTAATATACCTTTCCACATAAACTTACATTTTCATCCTTTTTTTTAATTTCTAGGAATGTAGTTTTACAGTATGCAATGAGCAAAACATCAGTATATTAACTTATTGATTAACCACACTATTTAACCTTTTTTTTCCATTTGATTTTTTTTTATGATGTAGAGCTCTAAACAGGTTTGCAAGACCTATGTGGATTACATTTTAGAGTCCTAGCTACAGTATGTGTATCTTCAGTTTAGAAAAAGGAACTCAATTTAATCCATACTGATATGTTTTTAGGACACAGGGACAATGTGGCATTTGCTTTAAAAATCCAAGTTATTTTGAGTTCTTGAAGGGAGTTTAGGTAGTTCCCTATTTATTTTATGGATCTGCTTGTGAGCTTAGAAACAGTATTGAATGGTCAGTCATCTGGCTTCATAGGAACAATAAAGTCTGAGTTCACTCATAGTTTCTATTGTATTTGTTATTAAAAGCACTGTGAGTTTTAATCCAGCTTTGAGGATAATTTATATCCATGTCCTTCTTCCCCAACACCTTTTTCCCTTCTTTCAGCCAGTAGATATGTTACAGACTGAACATTTCTTTCAGCAGCTGTTGCTGTAATTATTGCATCAGGATGTGGTAGCACTGCATATTTGCAGCCAGAGTTGCTTTTCCTGCTTTAAGGTAGTCTCAATGAGTTTTAGTGATTACTGCAGGAATGGACCAAATCATCATTATAGTGTGTGGATTATTTCCTTGTGAGATTTAGGTCTCTATATCCATCTTTTCAGAGACCTGAGATTTTATAATTGCTGTAATGTATTGATAATCTTTGAACTATAATGGAAAATTATATACCTCCTTTCTAGATATCTCCCTACATCCACGTGCCTAATTTTTTACAGAGATTGATATGATCTGATACCATTGATCCTAAAGTAAAGCAAGAGCACATCTTTCAATAATATGAAGTTTAAAAAGCTTAAAATAAATACTCAAATTTAAAGGGAAATGTAATAGAGTATAGCTTTATTTCAGTCTTTTTGATGTGATGTGATGCATTATCACATTTTCATAATGGATCCTAGACAAATGAAATTATTTTACATTATTACAGAAACAAATATTAAATACAAGCAAGATATGTCTCTTATTTCCTTTTTAAAAGCTCTGGAAAGATAAATTAGTGTCTGTACCTTAAAATTTAGATTTTGGGGCAAAAATCCTCTGGAATATACAGAATGACAAAAAACCTTGTGGTCTTGAAGGCGATGTTAAGCTTAAAAGCTAAAATTCAAAATCTCTAGAAAGAAAATTGCAGCAAACCAGGACTTTCTTTATGTGTTGCTTTCTGCTTATTGTCTGAAGGGAATCCCAGGCAAACTTTTTCAATTAATAAAACCATGTTTTTGATCCAAGGCTGCAGTATAATTTGTTTCAATTTGCCAAGCAATTTGATAGGAAGAAGTTACTACAAGCTAAATCAAATCACTATGGTCAGAGGAAGAGGGTCTCTTCTGCCCTGATTATAACCTCATTAACCACAAGCATGAATATTGGACTTTCCTTCTGACATTTGGCTACCAGGGGTGGAAGTAGCTAGAGTTTCAGATGAGATTAGTATCTTGGCTGTTGATATCTAAGTAGTCGACCAGGCACAGGGATGATCTGAATGCTTTCACTAATATTTAATGAAAGCTGAAAAGCTGAATTCTGAATTAATTTGAAGTAAAGAGGTTATTCTCCTAACCGGTCACTATCATTTGTCTATTCAAGCAAGGACTTCCAAAACTGACTGAGGAGAAAGAAAAAAAGGCAGTCAAAGATCAATTATGATTTTGACTGAATGATATTTAGCATTAATTCAATGCAGTATGAAACTGATAAAATGGTTCTAAAAATCTATGTTGTTGTATAGATTTCTTTGGCATTGGTGCAGAGCAATGCACCTTGAGACAGAGTTAACCCAGAGGAGGAACACCAATGTCATAGTTGTGAAGTCTCAGTGCTGGACCTGATTTTGGGAGATCAGCTACAGAAATTCAATAGAGACCCCCTCAGTACTGTAAGCAAAATACCCCTAAATAAGTAAAGCAAACCTCTGTGGCCCAATTAGGATCTCAAACAGCGCAGTCCCCCCTCATTATTTTAATCTGGATTGGTTCCATTATTATGATACTAGTGTTCTCATCTCTGCTATTCTCTGTCCTTCCTGTTCTTTTCCTTTCAGTACAAAAAGAAACAGCATTGAGCTGTAGTAATTATTGTTATGTTTTAAAGCAAGAATACACCCCTGTAGTTATCTGCCCCTGCCCAAACGGGAGCAATTTTTTTTCTCTCTCTTTTTCTATTTTTTTTAAGCAAACACACTGCATAAACACAGAACACTACCTTGCTTCAAAAAATCCCACAGTGTTTTCTCATTGGAAATTCCCAAGTGATTGCATATGGTTACAGTGATTTATTGTTCTTGCTTTCTTGTTTTTCCAACTTGTTTCTAGTTTACTTTGCCTGCCTTCACTTTTCAACTATTAAATCTTTCTTTTTTCTTTTTTTTTTTTTTCCCTGAGTTTGTCTCTCCAGCTTCCATACCAACAAGGTATCTGGCCTGCAGCCAGGTAGACAGTCTAAGCATAGCTCTCTTTTGTGGACGCCTCTTCCCCTACAACAGACAGATGTTGTTCATTCCTGCTCTGTGGTCTGAACAGAAATGGAGTCTGACAAAACAGCGTAAGGTAAACCTTTATTGACACAGTAAGAAAGATTAGGAACAACACATCCTTAAGATGACTCACCCAATCAGTGATAGCAAAACCAGGATCATAAGTGATGTCATGTCTCCAATGGAATCTCAGTGACACTTAGTGTGTGACACTTAGTGTGTGGGTCGTCTGGCAGCACCAGCTAGTGGTGCCAAAGCCTTCTGGAAGTGGGTGAGAGCCATGACACATCTCGTCTGCACAGCAGTGCAATTATCGTACAGAATCACACCTACTGCAAATAACGTGGGAGGCTTCCCGCCTACACTGCTGGTACCAGCAAGGGGCAAGATGTCAGGAAATTGGGTGATCTGCTAGCAGTCTGAACTTAAAAAGATAATTATAGTTTTCCTCAGACAATCCAGTTTTTCAAGATAACAATTCTCTAATAAGAAACAATGAAATTTTGCTTGATTGCTAAGGGTTTCAGGTAGATCGAGAGATATTTCTTTACTGAAAATATTTTAAAAAGGTAGTTTCTTTAATGAATTTCATGATATTGATGATGAAGTGAATATTAGTTTTTCACCTTCAAGAGGTCTTTTCAACTTTCTTTAAGAAACAGTAATGTACGCAATTATCTTCAGGGCTTTTAAGTATTTGGATTTTTTTTTTAATAGAAGCTCAAATCGTGTCTCATTTTGAATCTTAATGAATGCAATTACTGAAGTGCAGTGGAGAATCAAAGAGTGAGCAGATGTAAACCCCTCCAAATACCATAGCCATCCAGACACAAAGAAGTTGCTTAATTATAAATTTGAAAAAAAATCATAAACCACAAAAAATAAAGGTATCTTCCTCTTTCCACGTCTCAAGACATCTTGGCTGTTTTGTACTTAATTTATTTTGCGTGTGGGTTCTATTCAAATTTATTTTACGTTCTATTCTGTCCATGCCAAAAATAGCTTCTGCTCATCCTGCATCAAATCTCAGGTTTGCATCTGAAGATTTATCTCTATCCAGGAGAATAAATGTTTATAAGCCGAAGTTTATTTTTCATAAGACATAATAAAAAGCAGAAATATCTATACAAAACTGAAATAAATATTTGATTCTATGTAAATAAATCCTGATTCCAGTGGCAAAACTGCTCATAAGTTTTCCACACAAAATGACCATACTTTGCAAATTAAAATAGGAAATTTTAAGACACAAGCATTTGTCTGCAATATTCATTTGGATGAGTAGCATAAAAGAGAAGATTTGAAAATATCAGGAAAGTGTGTCACCCTTAATCAGTAAGGTCTACACAGTATTTTAAAGGTGCAATGTTCTAAATGTGGTCTCCTATGTCTTTTTTGCACCCTGGGATACTCTCAGTAATAGGATCTCCCTCAAAGCCTTTTTAGCACCACAGGATTTCCTTCTGCCCCAGTAGAAGTTCTCTCTGATCATGGATGCCTTGGATCGTGGGAGGGATGAGAGATCATGAAAAGGAATGAATTAATGAACAAGCAAACTTTAAGGAATTCAGGCCTTTATGTCTTAATGACACAAACTACTAGATTTAAAATTGTCCCCTGAATGCTAGTAGCTTTTCTGTCATTTCTCTGTGCTACGGACCTAGGACCTATGCAAACTCAAACCTTTATGCTGATAAATTACTGCATTCAGTTCTCATAAGAAAACGCATCTCTCTTCAGAACTTCATAATGCCTCATGAAATCTGCTGAGGCTTAACAATTCCATTTTCTCAAGCCCAGAAGGAGTTTGCTGTTATCAATAACTTTTTCTCGCGTTTGCTTTTAATATTTCTGATTTAAAAGTAGAGTCTTGTTTGGCACTTGAGCCCTACATTTTGAAGCTTGCAGTAAAAATACCATTTGTTGTTGTCCAGAAATCATAGTCAACCAAGTATTCAATACTCATAAACCCACAGATCCTGTAAAATGATTCTGTAATAGACAGCTTGAGGATTTATAGCTCTCTCAAGGCTCTTGTTTGAAATACTGTCCTAATAACCACTTATACATAATCAGATGGAATTTATGCAACCTTATCCAGTAAATGGGCCATGTGAATGTTTCTCTGTTATTGCCTCTGTAGCTCACAGACTACAAAACAGTTGATAGTAATTCTATGCAAAAACAAATTATTGTTCTAAGAATAGAAATCTCAATGGTCTTGACATAAGTAATTTCAAAATACAGTGGAGCTTAGATCTAAAGAAATGCTTGAGGGATAGAAAATTTGTTTGTTGAACTGTTTTGCCACTAAATTAGTCATTCAGCTCTTTGTTCTGGGGAAAAAAAAAAAAGGAAATTAGTGTGATAAAATGGTTGGGGGTCCTAAATTTATGCTCCTGAAATAAATCCTTTACTATGTTGCTTTCACGGCTGCCCGGAAAGAAAAATTTTTAATTTGCATCTCAATATCAAATGAAAAATGTTTTGTCACACTGTTTAGAGGGCAGCTTAATATATCACTCTTCTTTGAATTACTTTAGGGAATTAAAAACTGTGTCTCGTACCTATGAGGGTAATGTGGATATTTGTAGTCCTAATGCTGCTTTGTTTAATTTTGCATAGTGAAAGGTATTTAGCAATAATTAAGTTGAATTTTTTTCTGCAAATCTTATATCCATCCTACGTAATGACTGAGACATGAAATTGCAACACATAAACAAAGAAATATGCAAGAATCAACATGGGTTTTTTTGTAAAAAGATTAAATTAACTGTCTTCTCATCACACAGTTTTATTCATCTGTATTCACTGCTGTTAGACAAGCGTTGACTATAGACTTTCTGATTCCATATTGTCTGTAATTTTAGTGCTGCATTCATTACTTATGATGTTGTGCTCAGAAGCAACTGGCTGGTTATACTCACCTCTTTATCATTCTGTCTTTCCTCGGTTTGACCTGTACTTTAATTTTTGTTGTAATATGATGTTTATCTGTAGAGTTATCAAAGTTTAGAATCTTACTATGTTTTCATATGATGACTGAAAAAGCATATCTCATACCATGTATCTTCAATAACATAAGGCAGGATCTTGACAAGAGTTATTGTTCAATATTAAACTCTATGGAACTTCAATGAGACAAAAAAAGTCTGTTCAGTCTGTTCAGTCAGCTACTAAATAACTGCAGTTGCAATCCTAAATATCCTTCAGCTTTTTAAGAACAACATGGGACCAAAGCCAGCAAGCCAATATTAAATTTGAGAAAGATTGGTCAGTGAGGTTTTTTCTATTACATGATTGCTATGTGCTGTATATAATTTTCTGTCAGTTGCCAGTTTATTACATTTGTGTGTACATAATTATTTTAAAGAGATAGATATTCATATTGACACATATTTAAATTTTGACAATCACATTACATGAATTTTCCCAAGTTGCACTCTATTGCAGAAAAAAAAAATCCCTGAAACAAATCCTTAGGTGATTTATGATGGTTGAATTTCATAGATTAAATTTCATCCACTCTCTTGCTATTTACATTATGTAAAATTATATAAACTCAGGTAAATTTCATCATGTATGCTTGCCAGAAATATCAAGAAACTATGCTATTTTCATTGGAGAGCCCATACTTTACTATTAACCTGCAACTTAACTGAGCACTAAAACCAAAAAATGTAAAGAAACTAAATGCAGCATTTCATAGAGTACAGACAACCACTACACCAGTGTGTAATGCCCTTTCTACACTAAATATTGTGTGGTTGTTTTGCTTTAATATTATTATATTGTTTTGGAAAAGGCGGAAGCTAAAGTAAGCTAGCTGTGCTTGCCAGTGCTAGAATTGTCACCTGCAGCATTGTGGTACCTATTAGAAATGGGCAGTACAGCATAATTTATGTGCATAGTTCTTGCTCCATATTTATGTCACTATGGGTCTTTTCATTTCCTTCATTAATCTTGGATAAAAGGGTTTAGTTCAGTTTCAAAATACAGGTAGCACTTTGGTTCCAGGTGAATGAAACAGATCCATTCTGAAACTTGCCTCTCTGACATACCTGCAATAAGGCACAGGGTCCAGTGTTCAGCCAGGAGTCTCATGTTCATCTGTCTGAGCACGTGCTACAACTTCTGTCACAGAGGAATAGAGAAAGAAAAAGAAAACACTTTCCCCTGTTAATGTCGCTATCCTCCCTAACAATATTTGGGAAATCATGTTTGCAGTCATGCTTGTCAGGCTGTGAGAGGGAGGACATACTGACCACACTACACTCTGATTAAGCAAATATCATTATGGTTTGGGGACTGTGACATCATTACCTCTTGCTGTGAATGGTGAAATAAACAAGTTGAACAGTGTATATACCATAATGCAAAACGGTGAAATTATTACTTATAAAAGTAGATATTTTTTTATTATAATCAAGACATAAGAGTCTGGTTCTCCTTCCTTCTCAGTTTTTCTCTGCTCTGCCATGATCTCCTCCATGGGCTTCAGAGGAACAGCCTGCCCCACCACACCTTCTCCACAGGCTACAGGGGAGTGAATCTCTGCTCCAGTGCCTGGACCACCTCCTCTTCCTCCTTCTTCTCTGACCTTTCTGTCTGCAGGTTTATTTCTTGCAATTGTGACTTTTTATTTATTACAATTTTATTTCTAGTAAAGAAATTTTTAAATCAGGGTAAAGGAAAACTATTTATATTTGATTATTATCTCAAACAAAAAGGGGGGGGTTCTTCTTTCTGTATTTTTTTTTTAATTTTTTTTTCCTGGTTTGGTAGGATCTTCATCAAATTAGCTTATACTATTATGTTTATTTTAATTAATAACTTAAAGCAAAATACTGTTCCAACATATAAAAAATACATTAATGAAAATTTTGGAAACTCCAGAATAGTAAAAGGACAAAATATTAAAGTAACAACATCACCGTTCAAAAACACAGCTATAGATCTTCGTGTTATATTTCTCTATGTGAGTATTTATAATTATTTAAAGTCACATTCTGAACAAGTAGGTGGTAAGCTTTATTGGTGAAAATCACCACAGGACAATACTCTTAGTGAAAAACAAAAAGAGTGAAGACCAAATTCTAAACAATCTGATACCTGTAACAGGCAGGGTTCAGGTAAGATTACGAGATGCATAAAGAATTCAACTCACAGAACATTTGATTCCATGTTTTTATCAGGACCTACACTAAAGATAGCTTAGCCAACAAGAGTTAACTTGCACCACACTTTCATTTCTTGGGTATCTTTGGAGCAAGCCAGACTCTTGGCACGATTGAGGCTAAAAACTCAATTTTTACAGTTGTTTATAACTGTAAGAAACCATAACAAAACACTGAAGTTTTAGAACATCACATGTTTCCAGCTGCATGTTCTTTCTCCCAGTAGTGCCTGAAGTAACAAGTGTTGCCATAACATAGCCTAAGTTCTTTGTGAGGCTTTTCTCTAATTAGTTTATTATAAGGCACCAAGGTCTGCAAGACTGGAGGTGTTTTTCCCCATTATTGACACAATACAAATTAGATAGGAAGAGAAAACAGGACATGTTTGTCTCTTTTGAAACTGAAAATCAGGCACTTATCATATCCTCAGATTCTGAAGATGGCTCTTTTATGATAATTTTGTCATCTTCCTTTCATTTGTTGAGTATTCATTGTTATGTCCAAAAGATGATTGCACCTTTTCTTGCTCTTCCATTACTTGGTGGGTTTTTTTAAGCTTTTCACACACGGAAAATAGAATACACTGATAAAAAATTGTTGCATATTTGAGGGTAAATTGCATATTTAAGGTAAAAGTAATGTGGATGTGGACTGTTTCAAAGAAATAAACTGTGGAAATGTGAAATAGAAAGTACATACTGACACAGATTACAGGGGAAAAGTTAGATCCAATGGTCAGGACTGTGGGATAAAGGCACCCTCCCTTACCACTATTAAAATAAACATTCATACAAAGGCTCAGTAAAATAAATTGTTTCTTCCTTTGCTTGAGTAAGTGCTGGTTCACATCCTGTATATGAAATAACTTCCATTACATATTTTATTTTAGTCAATGCAGCTAATTAGAGATTTAATTAAAATGATTAGATGATTTTTCTTTTCATAAACATATTTGGCATTTATATTGCTACAACTGGGATTTATATCTCAATTTGTAAAAAAGTCCCAGCAGACATGAGCCCTAATTACCTTAAAGCTCTACACAATATTTTGAAAGAAACCCCTAGTTACAGTGAAATTATGCATCATCAACATAGGGAAGGTATATAGACCAGTAATGTTTTTTAACGTTGAGCTACATATTTCCTCTCTAGCCTGCCTATGACCAACTAATTTGATTTAATACACCATAATAAGAGCGTATTGTACATTCGAATAAGCTAATTTCTTACAAAGGAGATGCAAAAGAACTTTTAATAGATTCACATGAAATTCTGGAAAATTATAAATGTTTAATAAAGAATTTCATAACTCAAAATTTTCAACTGAATTGAACAACATATTTAAAAGCTTTAAAAGCATATTTACTCTGACACTTCAGTGTTACAATGAGCACAGGCAATATCAACAGATTACAAGGATAAAATAATACCATTTCTTGTGAGTTAGTAGTAAGGGTTTGTTTGGGTTTTTTTTTTTTTTGCCTGAAGGATTATTTATGGAACTCCATACATAAGGATATAACTAGAAAGGAAGAAAACTGTTTTGTGTTTGTATACAGACACCTGCATGTGTATGTATATTATGAATATATACACATGTGTATATCTATATGGTTGTACCCAGGGGGTTTTGTTTGTTTGTTTTCATAATGCCATCTGGCAATATTAAATATAATTATTGTAGGGTAAAAAAAAAAACTTACTTTGTGGAAAACTAACATTTTTAATATAAATATATGAATGATTTATTTCTTTATCTGCTTTTCTTCTCCAAAAGGGTAATGAACTAAAGCTCTTTGGAGACAAACAGCTGAAGAAAGCAATTTGTTAAGTTTGATTTATTTATTTCTATTTTAAACAACACAGACACTGTACTTGGAGTACATTAAAATTCTGATAAAATTTAAAATAAAGATGATTTTTTATTCTAGATTTTGAAAGCTATAATTCACACTTTTATACTGCTTGATAAATGTTCTCCCAAAGATGCTCAATTTTTTAATAAATTTAGTTGTCCTAATAGTGTTCATTTTTGAAGAAATTTAGTCCCAATTTGATTTGTTTCATTTATTTTCCCTATGCAATTAATTTTTGATACTTGCACTATTTTTTTCTTTTTTGAAAGAATGCACACTATAATTATTTAATAAACCTAACAAAACTAAATACAGGAATTGATTAACAGTTGACCTGGTCAAAGTTCAAGAAAGTTATATTTGTATAAAACCAAATTGCCCTTTCTATTAATTCTTGCCCTTTCTGTAAATTCACATTTACGTATCATAAAATGTAGTATCTGACTCTTCAGCATACACTCACTAATGCACTGTTTCTTCCTTATGCTTGCATTCTTTATCTTCCTGAAGCTTGATTTCAGTAATAAAAGTTTCCCACTATTGTAGGCTCTCACTCTTCTCGTTCTGCAGTATCTGAAATCCACTGTCAAATGTATATTGGACAATAAACACCGTTTTCACTACCATTCATTATCTCTAGATCTGTGAGGAAATATTAGCTGTGACAGAACCTTTCAGTCTGTGAATTCAGCTGAAGAGGAGATTTAGGGTGACTACAGACAAGTGACAGGTCTGAAAGACCATGGAAGGTAATAGCAATTGCATGTGGGGAGAACAAAATAAATTAGAATGTTGACACAAAGTAGAGTTGAGAAGAAAATTACTGGGAAAGAGAAGATTGACAATACAGGCATAGCCTGAAATGAGTGTAAGGCCTTTTCTAAGGTGGTATTTTATAAGAACAGCAATGGACAGCCTGGAGAATTGAAAGTGAAAAAAGAATTATTACAACCAGAAAGGGTGAGTAGATGAATAGACAGAATTAGAAGGGTAGGATGGAAAGAAATATTGAAATCAGATGATGTTCTAAGTTCAAGTATAAAAAGACCTGAAGGATTCAGGGAGACGATGCTTTGTGGATGGTTGCCAAGAAATGCATTCCCAGTACTGATAAAAAAGAAATGGGAGAAGTGGTTGTACAACAGCATTATCATTGTGTCAGCTTCTTAGTAAAATAGTCAGGAAAAAATGGCTTCAACAAAGGCAGCTCCTCATCATAACATTATTTTCTAAAGAAATTAATGCTACTTTGTCAATGAAAACATTACCTACTTGCATATTCCAGCTAAGATATAAAGATACAGACTGTTAATTATCTCTTTAAATAAATGAAATAAAAGTAATGCATATGTGTATGGTATTTTAGCATAGAGTTACAATTCTTATCTGTCATGGTTTATTTTAATTCAGTACTTTTTGATAGAGGAGAGTTTCTGCACGGTGTAAAATGAGCTATATTATTAGCTTTATTTCTGAGATGATAATCCTGGTTCTAAACTTGTCATGGGTGAAAACATACCTGCAAGGCAAGAAGAATGACAAGACCATTATAATAAGTTTGTCTTTTTTTCCAAAAGAAAATCTTACAGATATTTTGTCTTTATCTTCTGAGATTTTATAACACTCATGAAGCAGTTTTTCTTCATCTCTTCAGTTGTAAATGCTTTGATAATGGATAAACTGCAGCTCCTAACTACTAAATCCCATAAAACTGCTGATAATTCATATAACCAGTAATGCACCATTTTCTTAAAAGAGAAACAAAGAGTGGTCCAGCTAAATAATCATTTTTCAGCCTGCCAGCATAACAATATCTTACATGCTTTGTGCATACCTATAATCTCAATGTATTTCAAATAGATAAAGGTTTTTTAATTCACAAGGATTAACTGCTTTTATTCAAGACCATTGCTTTTTCAGCTCTGGTTTATCAGGCATCTCAGAAATGCTTTCTGTGTGATTGCTTTGCAGTTATATTTTCTTGTAACTATCTGCTCTATTTTTCTCAGCTTTAATGAAAATGCACATTATACTAAACAGTCTTACTTATAGGCTTGTAATTTTCTCTTCAATTTTTCATTTCTGCATCTGTCAGAGTCTGCTTTTTGAGATGAATACTTTGAAATACTATTCATGCTGATATTTTGCAGACTGTACTTTTGAACAGCACCATACTCCTGGTTTGGTAAGGTATTATTTTTTCAGCAGAAGCAGGAACAGCAGATTCTTAACTTACATTGAAAATACTAGGCAATGATGGAAAAGACTGGGATTTTGAAACACTGAGTTCCAATTTTGGAACACCGAAGACCGCCAGTTATCAACTTGTCTTATCATCTATGCATTTTTAAGTTTTAGATTTTTTTAAATACTGTCACATGAGTGAAGTAAATCGTGTTTTTAACATGTGAAACTTGGAGATGCTAGAGCAGAAATATGCTTATATATACTCTACAATATAAGCTATATAGTAATATACAAATACATTATAATTTATAATATTTATAATAATACAGTAGGCTCATGTAATTGTACAACATATTTAATATATAATACAGTAAATATTATAAATTTTATACTTATCCTATATAAATTTGTTATAAAATTTATACATTTTTCAATTATACACTATATTAATACTGAAGCCAGACTGGAATATTATATTTGACCTAATGACCATTTTACAACTGGGTAAAATAGGAGGACTCTGGGAACTACTGAGCAGTCAGTCTCACCTCCATGCCCAGAAAGATCATGGAACAGGTTATCCTGGAAGATCTGTTAAGATGGAAGATAGAGAGGTGCTTAGATACAGCCCACATGGCTTCACTGAGGGCAGATTCTGCCTGCCTCCTGGCATTCTGTGGTGGAGAAACTGCATCAGCAGACAAGGGAAGAGCTACAGATATTGTCTACTTGCACTTATTTAAACACTCTGATAGAATCCCCCACAACATTCTTACTTGTACATTGCAGAGATATGGGTTTGATGGAAGGATTCTTACTTTAACAAGGGTTTGGATGGATAGCCACACACAAAGAACTGCAGTTAATGACTCAATATTTAAATGTAAACCACTAATGGGTGCTGTCCCTGCTGTCAGATCTGGAATCAGTAATTTTTAATATCTTCATTAATGACCTAGATAATGGGATAGACTTCATCAAAAGCAAGTCTGCAGATGACACCAAGCTGAGTGATGCATTTGAGTTGCTAGAAGAAAGGGATTCCATCCAGAGGGACTTGTATAACCCCTCCTTGAGGAGTGGACCTGTATGGAGCTTATGAAGATCAACAGGCCAAATTCAAAATCCTGCATATGGGTCATGACAATCCCCAGCACAGACTCAGGCACTAGCTGATTCAAAGCAACCCTGAAGAATCTGGGGGTGGATGAAATATTGGACATGATCCAGCAATGTGAGCATGAAGCTCAGAAAACCAATCATATTCTGAGCTGCATAAAAGGTAGTTCAGCTAGAAGATTGAGGGAGGTGATTCTCCCTGCTCTGTTCCACTCTTAATTGGCCTCACCTGGAGTACATCATCCATCTCTAGAGTCCAGAACACAGGAAAGATATGTACCTGTTAGAGAAGGTCCAGATGAGGGCCATAGAAATGATCAGGGGGCTGGAACACCTTTCCTAAAAAGAAAGGCAGCCTATAAAAAAGATGGAAAAAGGCTTTTTACCAAGGGTGTATAGTGATAGTACAAGGGAGAATGCTTTTAAGTTTAAACCAGATAGGTTTACATTAGGCAAAAGAATTTTTTTTTTTTTATTATGAGAATGGTGAGTGAATGGACCAGGTTACCCAAATAAATTTCACACAGGCCATCATTGAAAATGTTTAGTGCAGGTTAGAGAGGACCTTGAGCAACCTGTTCTATTGGAAGGTACTCCTGCTCATGGCAGGAGGGGTGCAATATGATCTTTCAAGGTCCCTTCTAACCCAAACCCTTCTATAATTCTTTATTTATATCTATGTTTTGTCTATATCTATTCTAGTTCTCTCTATGTCTTTCTTCTAGCATAGTTTTTTAAAATAAATATATGCAATATCAGCATGTATAAGTATGCTACAGCAACCCTCTCATTAAGGGTATTAATGAGGCAAGGCATAAACTTCTCGTTTACCACAGTGTAAAAGGGTCCTGGTTTACTCCTCCTTACAATTCAGTTATCCTGACTCCAACTATTCCCTGACTCTGCCTGCAGCAAGCTCCTGCTGTTGGTTTCTCTGTCAGACTCTGACTGCAGTTATTTCCTGCTATACTGTGACTGTGTGTATTACTTTGCAGACTCTGAATACAGGCTGCTCCTGCTAGACTATGACTTCAGATTCCAACAGCAGGCCCTAGCTGCAGACCCAGACCGACCTCAAAACAGTTATTCTCTCACCTGTTTCTGCCCAGTCCTTCTGGCTCAGCCCCTCCTTAGGATCATCATGAGTCTTCCTCCAGGTTCTCTCCTCACTAGCCAACCCATCCATTTTATCACACTTATCTTTATTAGTCACAGCTGTGACTCATTAAGAGCAAAGCTGTTCCTCTTCTTAGTACAACTGTGACTTATCAGGGATGAGGTGTCCTCTAATCCCTTATTCTACACCTACATAAATATACATGTATATACATAGACTATTGATATCTAAATTCCAAATTCCCCTTTGGATGTTTAGCTACAAATGTCATAGCCATAAAAATTCACTTCTCAGCAGCTATTCAGCCAGAGGTATTCATCTTTCTAGCTATGCCCCTTTTTAACACTAATCTTCCCTGTGGTCTTATACTGTGTTCCTGAATATATCCAGAAGCAATCTTACTTTGATTAGGTTGAATAGTCTTTTACCTTTCTCATGAAAATTTGAAGCTGCTCTATAAACCAACCTTCTTCCTTATGTGAGTTCCTGGAAAGGTTTGAAAATGATAATATATTTGACTGATACAGAAAAATTAAAGGAAATATTGCTCAGGAAGCAGGTATAGATTCTCCACCCTATACCAAAACTACTGAGTAGTAGGGGATTTACATAGATTCAACCATTTACAGAAAAGAAGGCTTCATGGCATGTAAAGATTACTTCTGAAGACAAATGTCATCACTCTGAAAATCCACCCTTCCCATTTCCTTCTTTAGCTTTTATTGATGAGCACACAATGATGTGGTCTGGGATATCTGTTTGTTCACTTGGGGTGGTCTCTCCTCGCGGTATCCCCTCACAGATTCTAGTGCACCTTCAGTCTACACTTTTGGGGGAGGGTGAGAAACAGAAAAGGCCTTGACACAGAATAAATGCTGCTCAGCAATAGCAAAAGTCTTGGTATGTTAGCAACACTTTGGTCACAGATGCCAACTGTAGGCCAACATAATCTTCAATGAAGAAAAGTAACTCTATTCCACCCCAAACCAGTACACAAACACAATCCACAGAGATCAAGATCTGGATCTATCCCTTTTCTGAATTTTCTAACTCTTGGAATACAGAAGGATGTTCACTCCTCTAGAGAAAAGTTGATGGGAAGTATCATGTATATGCAAGTCAGTGGCTTCCATTTTATGCTGAGTTGTGAACCCAGAAGGACATGGGAGATTGGAGTCAGCTCCTGCAGAGACAAGAGATTGGTGATACCAGCTCCTACTGAGCTATTATCATATACTTAATTTCTGTTTTAATTTCTGTTTTAGGTGGCAGAGGAAGATAAAAACAAAACAAAACCAGAAACCAACAAAATAAAACACATTAAGTAGCATCTTTATCCTTTAAAAAGTGTTAAAGCCTATTATGGAAACTTTGGAAAGCAAGAGGTACAAGGAAATAAAAACAGACCTTGCTGGGAAATGTAGGAAAATAATTCTTGATATTGGCAACCATAATATAATATTCATGTTTGTAGACAGGCAGAATATTCTAAATACAAAGAATTTAACTTTTAACAGTTTATGTCTCGACTTCTCCCTTTCTCCCCCTGCACAAAATAGTAGTGAATATCTGCAGGAATATTGAAGTCTTAATGTGTTACTGCAGAGGTCCTTGTAGCAAAAGGCTTATACATTTCAAATCAAAACTAAATCACAGAGAGAAGTTTCTTAGGACATACTACTGAAGGTTGTTCATTATCAGAGACTGATGAGAAATGGAGTTACTGAAGGAAAGAAAAACGAAACAAAAGTCCTTGAAGAAACAGCTATAGACTGACCCCTTCCCTCTGTAGAGTGCAAACTCATAATGAAGGATGTTCTCTGGTTTTCAACAGCCTAAAGCACTGAAGAAGATCTCAAGTATCACTTAAGACTGTAAGTGAGAAGGTGAGATTTATTCCCATTTCAATTAGAGCTGGATAGACTACTTTGATTAACTTCAGTTGCCATCATGTTCTCACTACACACCTGTGACTCCTTTCTTGTGTATGTTTATTCTATATGCTCAGTCATGCTGCTCTTTGATAATTTTCTTTCTGAAGTGGCTGAGTGGCTCTTAGAGTTACCAAAACAGAGCATACGCATTCTTTCTCTGCAAAGGTGCAGGAGCACTTTTTTGCCTTTCCTGGCTCCAGAGATCTAAAATGAAAGGCTAGAGTTCCCCCACTCATCGTTCTGTACTTTAAATAGAGTGTAAAATATTGGACTATAGATAAAATAGCAACAATTTTTCAATATTTTGCAGGTGTTTTTTCTCATTTCTTAAAGTGCGAGTGAAGAATGCTGAGGACTAGATTGTGTTTCAATTTCCACTGTCAATAAAAGTCAATAACTGTGGATGCAGAATGATGTAAGTACTTAACTGTAGATGCTTTGGGTTGCCTGGCTATAAAGTGAGTCCATCTGAGGGCTGAAAAGCAGCACAGCCATGGTCTAATCAAGGACATTTACCACACAGATTGTCAGAGATCATAAGATTCCCCCAGCCATATAACTTCTTGTCTGCAAAAAAAAGTTATGAAGTTGCTGTTTTCCAAAAATGGGAAAAAAATTAGAGATGAGAAGAAGAAAAGAGTCCTGTAACTCTCACTCTCTACATTTCTATTGCACGGTATTTCTATGGATTTTTAAGGATTGTCTTGTGCTTGTCTCCTTTAGGACAATAAGTATCCATTCACAGAACCACAGAATCATAGAATAGCTTGGGTGGGAAGAGATGTTAAAGATTGTCTAGTTCCAACTCACCTGCAGTAAGGAGGGGCATTTTTCACTAGCCCAGGTTTCTCAGAACCCTATCCCATCTGACCTTGAACACTTCCAGGGGTGGGATTGACACAACCTCTCTGTGCTATCTGTTTGTGAGGTGACCACCTTCAATCTATAACAGGATGATGTTATTTTTACACTGCCAATTATCCTAATTTATCCAAAAATTTTCCTATTGCCTTCTGCATCACCTGCTTGACTTCCAACATGTGGCAATTGCTTGCCTCTGTGCCCTTAGCAGGTCATCACCATCACTTTAAAAAGTGACCAGCACCGATGGGCCTCATCACCTGCAAAAACAGTTTCCTGAGGGTCCTTACTCACTAATTCACTAAGCAGCCTGAAGTCTTCTCTCCTCATGTCCAGAGCTGAGGTTTTGCTGGAATTTTTCCTTCTGTCAAGAGAGATTTTAAACCAGATCTTTTTGTGGATGCTGTGGCCACCAGTTTTTATGTTACTTACAAGATACACTTTCTTGACAAGCAGTAGACCAAGGGCATCTTTCCTAGTCAGATCCCTCAGGATCTGTTCCATAAAATTGTCATCCTGTTTTTTTAGGAATCTTCTGACCTGGGTTGTACCAGCTCTGTGACTGTTTCAGTTAATTTTTGGCAAGTTGAAGTCCCCCATAAGGACAGGGCAGTTCACCTGGAAGTGTCCCTTAGCTCCTCAAAGAATAATTGATGTCATTGTCATGGCCAGAAGGTCTATAGTAGACTCCCACAGTGACATCCTCATTATTTGTTCACCCCTTGATTCTCACTCAGAGACTTTCAACTGTGCCATTGCCAGCTGTGAGCTCCATACATTCTAACTTGTCTATTACATACAGTGCCACCCCTCTGCCTCTTCTGCTCTGCCTTTCACTCCTGAAGAGCCTGGAACATCCAACAGGGCACTCATCACATCACTCATCCCAACAGGTTTCACTCATGCAATGATGTCAAATCCCTGGCACTGGGCCAAAGCCTTGAGCTACTGCTTTTTGTTCCTCACACTTCCTGCATAAGAGTAAACATTTCAGGTGTGGTACATTACAGTCAACACCTTATGAAGTAGATTGAGGGACCCCATTAGTGCTAGCTTCGTCAAGTACATCATGCCTCTGCTCGTCACAGGTGAGCCTGATTTTGTCCCTTTCCCCCCTTCCAAGTTATTTTACAGCTCTGTCAGCTAGCCCCACCAGCTCCTGTGCTAGAACTCCTTTTTTCCTCTGAGATAGGTGCATCCCATCAGGTGTCAGTAGAACAAGCATTGAGTAGATCCTCCCATGACCAACAAACCCAAAAGTTTTCCACTGACACCAACCTCAGAGCCATGCATCAACCTGATGGATCTGCCTATTCCTATTTGTTGTTACAGAAGGATTGAAGAAATCACTACCTGTGCTCCTGATCCCTCTACCAATCATACCAGAGCCCTGAAGCCTCTTTTGATTTCTCTTGGACTTCTCTTTGTTATTTCATCACTGCTAGTTTGAACACTAACAAGACAGCCTTTCTATACTGGAGAATTTTTCAGTAATGTCCCTTATCCATGCCCCTGGGAGACAGCAGACCTTCCTGTGAGTTGGGTCTGGTCTGCACATTGAACTATCTGTTCCCCTTATTACAACTACCCTTCTTTTTCCTCTCAAAAAAGGAGGCTATGGCACAGGGTAGAGGTGGTGTTTTTTTAGGAAGCCCCATTATGGCAGAAGGACCTTTGCCCACCTCATCAGCAGTCTGGCATTCTAGAGCATCATACCTGTTGAAGAAGACACCAGTCCTACTAATCAAATTCTGAGAAGAAGGAGAAATCTTCCTCCTGGTGCATGCAGGGGCATGCTTACAATCTTCATCTGCAACAAATCCTTGGCTAACAGTCCTTTGATTAATTAGGACTGGGTGCTTCAGGGTTCAGAGTCTCCATCTGCTTCTCCACTATAATGGAGATTTGAGACTCCCAAGAGTCTTGAGCCTGTAGCATCTCTCAAAGTCATCGGTCTGTGTCTTGCTCATTTGCTCAAATACTACTCAGCCTGTCCATTTCTTCCTGTAGCTCCTTCACCTGGTGACACAGCTCCTCAACCACAGCACACCTTCTGCAAAATAGGTATTTGCTTGCCCCATACTTAGGAAGAGACATCAGGCACTCTGCGACCTGGAGAGCTCCATCTACCATAGGTAGGCCTGGCTGGCTGGAGGTCTTGGACACAGCTGTTTTAGTGACCCTTGCAGCTACATGGGATTGAGTTTTGGGGCACGTCGACACCAAAACTGAGGAAGATTAATCTGGTATGCCTGTAACACTGCGGCTTCTTTGCTCTTCCTAACCAGCTACTGAGTGCATTGCTGCCTCTATTGGCTGCACTCCAGCGGCCAGAGGAGCCCTTCCTGCTCATCCTGCCTGCACAAACTGCCCTGCAAACTGCCTTGCCACACCCTCACTGATGTGCCACATGCCTGTTTGCCATGCTCCGGGTCACTCACAACCCCTGGAGTAATTTCAATCACCCTCAGTTGCTCCTGGCACCACCCTCTCCTCCCCTGATTGCCTGCCAAGGGCTTCCAGATTGTGAGGAGGCTCAGAGCTGCTGCACCAGTTCCTCTACTTGGGAATTCCCCCTGTACAGCTTGATTGCAGCCCTGGTTCTTCACTCACTGCCACTTGAGCCTCACCAACTGAGTTGTTGAACTCTATCTTTTAAAGAGGAAGCAAAATAACATTTCCTTTCTGCTCCTCTAGGAGAGAAAGAGATTTTTCCACTATTTATACTCATGAGAAAGTGAACTCAGTGCATACCGATGAACATTGTGGTTTTTTGACAGTGACAGTGAGCTCAGAAAATGTTCAGGGAAAACACAGGGGTAAATTTGAGAAGCTGTTGTGTTATTAGACCTCTGTGAAATAAGACTCGGTGGAAACAGCATGATATAGAAAGGCCTGAAGAGCCCTTTCTACCAATTTAGCAATATTTTTGTTCTAGAGTGTGCAAAGATTGTGATGATGCCTTGTCTGTGTACCATTGTCTCATCCTTTGTGGCTACTTAACAACCTTCTCAGCACTGGGATTATGCAAAAACAATATTTTGCAGTCTTTTTTCTTCTCAAATATTTTCATAAAAATGGTGTACTGTTGGTTTAAATACTAGTGGCAAAAAAGCAGCGTCTAATTTAATTATTTTATTGCATGAGAAAGTGAAACCTCCATGTTTCCAATATTTTAAGTTCAGAAAGCAAATAAATGCTTCTCTGTTGAGTTTAATCAAGTAAAATAAACACTTTTAATATTCGTTTATGGTAATGTTTCAAAAATAAGTTTGACAAATGGCAGTCACTTGTTGAGTTGGTCTCCTTGAAGAATCCTCATTCGATGTCACAGTACTAAAGAAAGCTCTGAAATATATGAGATGTAAACATTCTCAAATAAAACACAAAAAATCAAACCAAAATTAAACAAGAAAAATCTCACAATATAAAATATAATATATATCCTTGAATATTTATGTTACCTATGAGGAAAAGATTAATTAATTTTCCATTACATTTTTAAAATAAAAATTATTTAATAAATCCAGTGAAAAAACCTATAAAAAGGATGGATAAAAATTTTTTAAAAATGGCATGTATAAAGTTCACCCAACAGCTAAGACACATGCTCCTTTTCATCACATTTCACATGCTTTTATGGTTTACCAGAATTCAAGATATGATTTATCTGGAGATTTTTTTTGCTTTTCCTTACTGCTGAAAGTAAAAGAAAGTGCTAAAATGTCTCTTTTTTATGCCTGGTTTTGTTTATCATGAGTTTTGTTGTTTGTTTGTTTTCTTAGTTTGTTGGGGTTTGGTGGTTGTGGTTTGGGTGGTTGTTTGGTTTGGTTTTGGGTTTTTTTTGGTTTTGGTTTTTTGGTTTTTTTTTGTTTTTTTTTTTAAGTTTGTTTGGTTTGGTGTTTTTTGTTTTGTTTTGTTTTTTGGTTTTTTTTTTTTGTATTTGGTTTTCTAATTATCTTTAGTTTTCTAATTATTCTTACTTTTCTCAGACAGATGAAGTGGCAGCTGTATGAGGCAGATATTTTCCCCCAGTTTGACACACAACTGTAAATACAGTGAATGGGCATATCTAATAAAGCTGTTAAAATATTACGATCTCTTCTGATCAGCAAAAAAAGTGCTAAGGGAACCAAGCAGGGAAATAATTTAATTCTTCACTGACATTTTTAAAGTTCACACAACTCAGGAGAGATTCCTAAGGATTGAAAAGCAGCAAAGAGAACTTCATTATATTCTATTAAATGGTCATGAGGGAAAACAGTGAGTTTATAATTTTCTGGGAGAAAATACAGGAACTCTCATATGAAATGTCCAATGTAAAGTAAATCCACATAGCTTGATTAAGGATAGTCAGCATGGATTCAGACAGGAGAGGTCATGCTTAGCTTACCTGCTGGAGTTCTTTGAAGATATTACTGCCACAACAGATATGGACAATTCAGCAGATGGTAGTATATTTAGATTTTCAAAAACTCTTAGCAAGGTTCCACATCAGAGATTAATGACTAAAACTAAAGAGTCGTAAAATGGAAGATAAAATGGAAGAGTAATGTAAATTTTTCCCTTGATACAAACTGGTTTTCAGCTTGCAAGTAGCCTAGATTGGGGCAGGCCAATAAGTCACTTTTCAGAACTCCTGTTCACAGTTACTGTTGGTGTGTTAGGTACTGCAGTTGGGAGCAAAATTGACAATGGAGGTGATGGTCTGACTGGAAACAGAAGAAATGCATGAGAAAAGGTGAGAGACAGTTAAGCCATATATATATAAAATCTAAATATTTCAAATAATTTAATATAGGGTGCTTCTGGCCAGGCAACTGTAATAGAGTTAGCAGTGGAAAAGGTACATAATTGTTTACTTAAAATTTTTTGGTGTCAGGAAATTGCAATGAAAATGAAACTTTTTTTTTCTAGTCGGATACCTCTGGTAAGAATAAGTATAGATTCTTCTCAAGTTGTTTGGCTTGAATAGGCTTGCTGCAGAAAGTTTGAGGGCCTCAAAGAAATTTGCTACCTCCTCGGTTAAAAATTGTCTGCTTTCTTATTTTGCATAGCAGTTTTAATCAGTGTGGAGTAGTACTGCTAAAAACAAAGTCTAACAAATTTTACTTGCAAATCGTCTTAGAAAAGGAAGGGGAGAATTTAACTAGATTTCAGATGGAGAGGAGAGGAGAGGAGAGGAGAGGAGAGGAGAGGAGAGGAGAGGAGAGGAGAGGAGAGGAGAGGAGAGGAGAGGAGAGGAGAGGAGAGGAGAGGAGAGGAGAGGAGAGGAGAGGAGAGGAGAGGAGAGGAGAGGAGAGGAGAGGAGAGGAGAGGAGAGGAGAGGGAAAGGAAGGAAGGAAGGAAGTGTCGGAAGGAAGGAAGTGTCGGAAGGAAGGAAGGAAGGAAGTGTCGGAAGGAAGGAAGGAAGTGTCGGAAGGAAGTGTCGGAAGGAAGTGTCGGAAGGAAGTGTCGGAAGGAAGTGTCGGAAGGAAGTGTCGGAAGGAAGTGTCGGAAGGAAGGAAGGAAGGAAGGAAGGAAGGAAGGAAGGAAGGAAGGAAGGAAGGAAGGAAGGAAGGAAGGAAGGAAGGAAGGAAGGAAGGAAGGAAGGAAGGAAGGAAGGAAGGAAGGAAGGAAGGAAGGAAGGAAGGAAGGAAGGAAGGAAGGAAGGAAGGAAGGAAGGAAGGAAGGAAGGAAGGAAGGAAGGAAGGAAGGAAGGAAGGAAGGAAGGAAGGAAGGAAGGAAGGAAGGAAGGAAGGAAGGAAGGAAGGAAGTGTCAGAAGGAAGGAAGGAAGGAAGTGTCGGAAGGAAGGAAGGAAGTGTCGGAAGGAAGGAAGTGTCGGAAGGAAGGAAGTGTCGGAAGGAAGTGTCGGAAGGAAGTGTCGGAAGGAAGTGTCGGAAGGAAGGAAGGAAGGAAGGAAGGAAGGAAGGAAGGAAGGAAGGAAGGAAGGAAGGAAGGAAGGAAGGAAGGAAGGAAGGAAGGAAGGAAGGAAGGAAGGAAGGAAGGAAGGAAGGAAGGAAGGAAGGAAGGAAGGAAGGAAGGAAGGAAGGAAGGAAGGAAGGAAGGAAGGAAGGAAGGAAGGAAGGAAGGAAGGAAGGAAGGAAGGAAGGAAGGAAGGAAGGAAGGAAGGAAGGAAATCTACAGATCTGTGATAATTCAGATCAAACTAATTCTCATTCATCTTGAAATTTTCTAGTGGCTCTCAAAACACTAAAGGATAAACTGAATGCCAATTAAATGCTGCTGGTTGTCAAAAGCAAAATATCAATAAAACTTCTTGAATAAAAGGAGAATGGAATTCCTGCAGCAACCCAGCTAAGAAAGCTAAGAAATAAACCTACATAAATAGAAATGGGAGATTATTTTCTTTACTAGTTTCTAAATTATACCATTATGTACCTTACCAAACTACAGTCATGACTTGTTCTTTTCTCTTTTATTTTTTTCTTTCTTTTTTTTTTCTTTATAACTAGTTGGTAGTAGCTTAGTTCATAAAAATATGTCTTAAGTACTGAAATGAATCTCCTATACCTAACTGCATATTGTTTGCAATCAAAGAGGATATTAGAGTTACAATAATCTGTTTGCTATTGTGGTATTACAGAATATTATAAACAGAAAATATTTTTCAGTTTTGCAGTTCTGCCAGTAGGTGGTACTAGTAGTTTCTAAATTTGATAATAAATGTCTTCAACTTGAGTATTACACTTTTCTGTCACAGCAAGTAATGTTTCTACTCTACTGAAAATAACTTATTTATATTTGATGCACTTTCACTCAAGGGCAGATTTTAATTCAGTTATTATTTCTTTCAGTGGAGATATCTGTAAAGTATCCTTTAAAAGGCAGTTTAGAATTGGTGTGACAAATTATTACATCTACTAATTAGATTTCAATTGAAAGGCAATATTAAAATATATTTTATAAAATGTTTCCTTAGTTTTACAGCATTTGAATCTTCAAGATACAGCTCAGAATTCAGCTGTAAAAATTTTTAGCAATATTTGCTGTTAAGATTCAGAGGTGAGTCATTCAAGTAGTCACACTTCTTCTTTTTAATTCAATATAGGGGCTGTTAAGTCTTGAAAATTATCTGTTCGTTTGCTGTGTAGGTCTTTTAAGCATATGAGTGTACCTGAAGTAAAATTCCTTTTTTTCTCCCTACTTAGGGGACAGACAGACACAAATAGCTGGAGAGATACAATAGTAATGCCTACAGAAAATATTAATGCAAAACAAGGAAATTTCAATATAAGGCCAGAGCACTTGAAGCATGCCAACAGTAGCATTTCTGTCTTCGCTAGTGGGTGACAGTAGATGTAACAAAAAGTTACTTTATTAGAGGCAAGTTGCCCTGAATGGTCTGAGTTACATACCTCTGTGAAATAAATAAATTAAACAGAATTTGATATTTCTTCTAAGAAGTTGTATTATAAAAAAATTAGTGAGGGAACATTGCTAATTTCAGTGCGATTGAAACCTCTTTTCCCTTGGAAATATCAAAGATTAAAAAAAAAATTAAACCCCAGGAATTACAGATTGTAATGGCATATTACAGTAACCTTCCAATGTTTGATTTTACTCATAGAATTGTGGCCACCATGTCAATTGTTCTGTCACTGTCATCTTCACATAAACAATAATAGTTAAAATGACAGAAAGTTAGTTTATTAGCATAGCTGTGTGATCAGAATTCATTATGGCAATGTGAAGAGGTTATGGATTCCTAAGTGGAAAGATGAAGAGAAGCTTTTGCAGTACCTGTAATATCTTCATCAGGAGATTTGTTTCCTATGTCAGACAGCTTTTCTGAATAGTTGATATCAGTTCTTGGTCATATATTTTATGCCTTTTTATTGATAAAATCCAAGAGATTGTGTTCAAGTTGTCTGTTTCTAGAGGTGTTTGACAATATCTGGAAAGGATATGGCCTAAATTTTGTGTATTCTTTTGAATTTCATGAAAAATGACTGATCTATGATGAGTTACTCAGTTGTTTGCAAAATATTGTCTGTTGGCAAACTAAATTATTTGTTAGTTTTATTCTAATTTTCATCATTGCTGATTATTGAAGGAAAGGAATGCCCAATTCTCTCAAAAAACTTCATGGGACTTTATCTTCTCACCTGTTCACCTGTAGTCATTTGACAGACATAACTGCTGTGGTTTACATTCATGTATGGTAACCACTCTTCTTATTTCATTCATGAATGATTCATGGCCTGAGTTACAAATTTTGGAGGATTTTGAGGTAGGAGTGATAAAGTTTCACTGATAAATAAGGTAATGCATGTGAGTGTTGACATGAGCCTGTCTATTGCAACCCTTCTTCTTGTCAGACTGAATATGCTGCAGAATTTCATAATGTGTGGAGATTCTTATGCTTATACCAAAGATATATTTGGCTGTAGTAGACAGGAGAATGCTTTATTATAATGTGCACGTGAATTTTTTTCATTTGGTTTTCAAGGTTCTTGATTGATTGTCGCCAAGTAATACAACAAGTAATAAGGCTGTTAAAGGCAGAAGTCTCTAATATTTAATTTCAGATAAGCAATTGACTCAGAAACTGAAAGGGCAGTGTTTGTGGTATGATGCTATAAGGATTTAAGTATGACAGTCACATTTAAGTAGGGAATTTCATCCTTTCTATGATGAGATTTGGACAATGTGATATGGAAACACGCAAAATGGAACATCTGAAAGAACATGGAGCAAGATCCTTCCTTACGTAAGTGGTTCTCAGGGGTATTCAGGCAGCCAGAATTAATAGTCTCTGTGCTGTCCAGTTAGAAAAGGAACAAGATTCTTGAATACTGTCAGAGCACTGAGGGCACCATCAGTCCTGACTGACCCTGCACAGCCCTTTCAGGGCTCCCCATATCCTGTTCATGGTCCAGGCCCCCATGCCAGCCCCCAGAGCCCAGCCCTTGGCCTGTTCCCATCCCACATCCTCAGACAGGTGCCTGGTGCCTGGGGCTGCCCTGGTGTCGTTGGCTGTCCTGCCCCAGGATGGTGACGGGGACAGGCCCTGGCTGTCACACAGTATCCTGACAGACCCTGAGGAGCCCTCCCCAGCTCCTGAGCCCTAGGGAGACCCTGGCCTCTGCAGAGCTCCAGGAAGGACTGAGAGGCTGCATCAGTCTCTAGCCTGGGACTTGAGCAGAACCATTCTGAAGTGAAACTCCATTTTTCAGCATATTATTTCACTTCAAGTTTTTAATATCAGTAAAATATCATTTGTTTAAACTGCAATTTGTCATGGAAAAACTAACTAATTCTTTTCTTTCAAGGCTAAATTACTGAACACCTCCATAATGTTTAGGGCTTTTTTGAGTCATTGAGGTTGATGTGATATCTGGATCCTATTTCCAAGTCTCTCACATGATTCCAAAGTCAAGCCAAAGCTGACTAAGTGAATCATTGCTTGAAGATAGCTGGCAGCAACAGAAATTCAGGCAGCAAGATTCATTTAACACATTGATCCATAATAGCAATGCAGACTGAGTCATGCTGACTATTATATTACATCAGAAAATTCAATTATCTGTTTGGTTCCTTGCTGTTTTCCCACCATAAATGGATATATTGCTATCTATACACACATATGTATAAATGTATGTAACATCTGTATGTCTGCTCATATACCTATATTTTCATTTACAGACATCTATGCACTGGTATAGAGTAGCCTAATAAATGTATTGATACATTACTATATACCTCTAGATAATAACTATAACCAAAAATGGTTTTGTTCCAAATATGCAGGAGATTGGCTCTATATTTATACCTAGATATATACATCTGCAGGCAGAGGATTCACTAAATATCCTCTGGATTTTCAGTACATGGATTGCTACCAATTTAAGAGGATACTCAGTGTCCCTGAATCTGCTGCAAAAAGTCTGCTATTCCAAGCAGCCTTTAGGGGAGATTCTAGGATCACTAAATGTTTATGTCTTATTTAGAAGGGGGCATAGTGTTGGTGTTATTTTTTTTAATACATATTCTTTTGTTGAAAGTTAGAGACTTAATTTCTAAATTGATTTGAATATTTATTTATTTATTCAGTTTAGACAGCAGAAAATCAGAACACTAACAAATTTATGATAAATATGAATGCCTTGAAAATCTAAAGCTATTACTTTTTGGAGACTAGTCACAAGTACATAAAAATAAACCTGCTATGTTGTAGAAAACCCTTGTCAGAATACACACAAATACATTTAAGGTATCAAGAATATCATTGAGAATAAGGTCCCACCCTGAGTAGTAAGATTCAGGTACAATTCTTTGCTTAATCTTTTAGGAGTACTTCCCCTGACTCCAAAACGTAGATTTACTTTAAATGTTGGCAAAAAAATCCAGTCATAGTATTTAAAAAGCCTTTTAAATTAAGAAAGTAAAAGGCATTTATACTTGAAACATATTTAGTAGAGTTTATTTGTCATTTATACTTAACTGTAGTTCAGGTCTATGAATTTGTTCTCTACAGATTGTGAGGCTAAAATTTTATGTTCACTTATTTTCTTCCATCATGTTTTCTCTTTCCCACCATCTCTAAAATAAGACTATCAATCTCTTACCTTGTTTTCTATTAATGTATTCCTTGTTTGTCCTTTTCAACTTGGGACTAATATTGTTTCAATTGTTTATAATTACATTTAGAAAAATATTTTATATATGTATTGAGAAAAAACATAAGCTTAAGAAAAGTCACTCTGGTTTTCGGAAGGAAAGGAATGATGTTTCTCTGGAGTTGGTATTGTGACCAGCGCTGTTTTACATCTATGTGGGTGACACGGACAGTGGAATTGAGGGCATCCTCAACAAGTTTGTTAATGACACTGAGCCGTGTGGTGGACATGTTGAAGGAAGGGGATGCTATGCAGAGAGACCTGGACAGACTTGAGAGGTGGGATGATGCATCCCTCACCAAGTTCAATGAGACCAAGTGCCAGGGCACCGGGACAATCCCAAGCACAAATACAGGGTGGGCAGAGAATGGATTGAAAGCAGCCCTGAGATGGTCTTGGGTGTGGACCAGAAGCTCAACACAACCTTGTGTTTGCAGACTCATTGAAACCCAGTTATGTCTTGAGCTGCATGAAAAGATGCATGATCATGACTACTGCATTCAATTCTAGAGCTTCCAACATAAGAAGAACTTCAACCTCTTGAAGTGAGTCCAGAGGAGAACCATGAAGATGTCAGAGGGCTGGAGCACCTCTATGAAGATAGGCTGAGAGAGTTGGGTTTGTTCAGCCCAGAGAATGTTCTAGTGAGACTGTACAGTACCTTCCAGCGCCTAAAGGACTGCTACAAGAACACTGGAGAGGGACTTTTGATAAGGATACATTAACGATAGGGGGAATGGCTTTAAAATTAAAGAGAGTAGCTTTAGGTTAAATATAAGGAAGAAATTCATTACTGTGAGGGTGGTGAAGCACTGGAACAGGTTGCATAGAAAAGTTGTGGATGCCCCATCCCTTGAATTTTCAAAGCCAGTTTGGATGGGGCTTTGAGCAGTATGGTCAAGTTGAAAGTATCCCTGTCCATGGCAGAGAGGTTGGAAACAGGGGATTGTTAAATCCCCTTCTAATCCTAACCATTATATTATTATAGGATTCCATAATAAGAATACTAAGTTAAAAACCACATAACTTATTTTTTACTCCTGAAAAAGAAAATAAGAGTAGTGCAGCCCAGCTTTGCAGTAGTTGTTTACATGTAAGATTTACTTATGTAAGTAATACATAGTTAAAAGGTATCTGATTATGAAAAACTGCAGCCAGGATTTAATTGATAAATACAAGAAAAAAATTTAAATTACATTTGGTTTGGTTTTGTTTTTTTTTCAGTACCAACTACAATATTTTTCAATGTTTCTTGAAATATTTCTAGCTTCATGTGCTTCCACTATACTACAAATGATTTTCCTATGCTGCAATATCATATTGTAGAGTGCATTTAAAGTCTGAAAAATGTGTGAGCATCTACTCAAGTTTCAAGAATAGGAGAGGTCTATATAGTTTGGATAATTGAACTCAAGAGGTCTGGCAACATTTAAATTCTGAACATGTGCTTAACTGTTGATAGATATGGAATTTATCTGTAGTACACCTATGATAAGGAGATCAAAATCTGTTGGGATGATTTCTCCATAGAATTTCTATATTATGTTTTAGTGCAAAAGAATTACTTAATGGCACAGTTTTTCAATTTCTTCTATAAATAAACTCTTCAAAATCTTGGACATAAAACTAAGGTATGAAAAATGGCTTTGTTTCACTCTGAAGTTTAACTCACTCAATAATAAGTTCCTTGGTATTAAAGTTATGTTTTTTCTACCTAACTATAAGCAGGCCATTAATATGTTATTGTGAATACCCAAGAGTAAATATTGTACATTCACTGCTGGTTACAATTAAAAATATTTCCCTTTTGTATTGAATTTTGGTCAATGACTAAAACATCCTTCCAAAAAAAAAAAAAGATTTTGTGTTCTGTCTTTGAAGTAATTAGGGGAGAGCATGGCAAGCAGATCTGACAAAGAGCACTGGCAGAGCTTAGGAATGCAGTTACATTTAAATCATTAGTACAAATATTTAAACATTAGAATCCCTCTATCATTGCCAAAAAGTCACCCAAGATAAATGGACTGAAAGTACAAAAACACCTCATAAAAAAAAAATAGCATACCTTTTTTTTGACCTACACTATAGAAATTTTATGATGTAAACATGTTCCATAATCTTGGCTCTGGCAGCAGAGAGTCTGCTTCTGCCAATGAATACTAGCTGGAAGAGGGCACAATGAAAATCTAATTATATAATATAAAGGGTTTTTTGACTTTTGTTTTTTTTAAGGGCAGAACTGCCAATTGGAGTGTTTTCATCTCAATACTTCTTAGATCCCAGAGCTGAAATCCACTTTTAAGGATTTAATACTTCTACAAACATCATGCATAATGCTTCCCTACTCGGCCAAGGCAAAAGAGGGGTTTAGGTCGGTTGTTTTAGATTTCCTTTTTTTTTTGACCTGAGAAGAATCACATCCAAATCCAGATGTTTTTACATTTCTAATAAAAGTGACATGCTTTCCCTGAAATCATTAATTTTCATAGCCTCTACTGGAATAGATATATGTAAGTACAACTGTGATCTTTGTTATTTCTGCAAGTAAGATTAGAGCCACTGACTTCAGGAGAGCTAATTTTAGCCACTTCAGGGATCTTCTCCGAAGAATCCATGCGAAGAGGCCCTCAAGGGACCTAAAGAGAGGTCCAAGAAAGCTAATCCCTTCTAACCTGACCCATTCTGTGATTCTGTGTTTATTTTATTTGTGTGATTCCCTCTCTCTGCAAGATCAACAAACATTTTCTTTTCACAGGCATCATAACACTTAGACATTATTTAGCAGTCTGCAAGTGCAGTAATCCATGTGTAATCAAAGTTATTGTTAAATATAGGCAGAGACAATTGTCTCAAAAAAACGAGTGACAGATTTTGATAGCTTCGGCTGGGAAAGAATTAGTTTTCTTCATAGCAGCTGGTGTAGGCCTTACAGTTTAGATTTGTGATGAAAATGGTGTTTTATTTTTTTATTTACTTACAATTCAGGGATTTTTTAGCTATTGCTGAGTAGGGCTTACACAAAATCAAGATTTTTTCTGCTTCTCATGCAATCCCTTTAGAGAGGAAGGCTGGAGTTAGGAGGCGACACATCCAGGACAGCTGACCACAACTGATCCAAGGGATATTCCAGACCACATGGTGTCATGGCAGCATGTAAAAGGTGGGGGAAGAAGGAAGGAAGGGGCACTTGGGGAGATGATGTTTTTCTCCTGTCACCATGACATGTGACAGAACCCTGCTTTCCTGGCGAGGCTATACTGCTGCCTGACCATGGGAAGCAGTGAATTAATTCCTTGTTTTGCTTTGTTTGCATACACAGCTTTGGCTTTACCTCCTAAACTGCCTTAATCCCACTTTTACTCTTCTGATTCTTTTTCCTATCCAAACAGGGGAGGGAGGGAGGGAGGGAGGGAGGGAGTGAGCGAGCGAGTGGGTGAGTGAGTGAGTGAGTGTCTGTGTGGGGCTTTTTGTTCCAGCTGGAGTTAAACCATGACAGAAATTAGGAATAAATTACCTATAAAAACAGAAATTAAAGAGAACAGGTAGCCCAATATATACATTAAATGCTAAACTTTTTTCAGGATGCACACTTGTGCTGCCTATGGTAACGGGGAAGAACAAAAAGTAAAGAAACCTGCATTTTTCTTCCTGGGAGGTATTACAGAAGAACAAGTGAAGCGTAAAGTACTCATGCTGTAGGAGCCACATACTGGGGCAAGGCACAGAGGATTCTTAATTGATTCAAGTAACAAGCAGTCTAAAACACTTAAAAAGCACAGCTTTTTCCATTTAGCTGATGGTTTTTTCAAGGCACCTGAATTTTGTTTAAGTACATAACAAAAACTGCCAACACCTCATTTCACGCTGCATTTGTAAATTACTTCTTTAAGGGCAGAAATAAGTAGCTACTTGTTAGCAGAAATCTCATTTAGCTGTCAGTAAAAAAGTATCCTAAGAACATCTAATAAAGTAATAATATTGAATACAGTGCTTAGAGTTTCTGCATGTAAAATAAGATTGAATCAGGCACGATGCTTAGCAATCACTCAGTACCTATTCAGAAGTTCACAAATGGGTTTAGAAGAAAAGTATCTAAGTACTCTATGAGCTAAAGAAAAAAGACTAATATGAAATTCGTAGACTAATATGAAACAATAAAGAGTAATCATTTTCTCATCAGTAATTTGTGTGTTTTGGCAGATTTCTTCGTATTATTTATTAAATACATGCCCTTAAACAGTTTAAATGTTGCCTATTTTTTTAAGTTGGTTTCTCAAAAACACTGCTTAATTTGCATTATTTTAGTTATCACATATATCTCATTATTTTTTTATTTTCAGTATTGTTTTAAGGTATCCAATTTTTTTCCCAGCACAAAAAACTTTGAATGAGTTGTTATGACAAACAGAAGAGAAGAGAGATAAAACTTAAAGTTTTCATGGCGCAAGAAAATGGTTTTATATCCAGCTTTATCATATACCTGTGGAGTTACAGTGACGTCCACTTTCTTGATTTTGTAAAATAGAAGGTTTCTTATTTTGTCCAATTTTCAATACAGATGGATACTTTTAATATATTTTCCTAATTTTTTTTCTTGACTATGTTAGTCTTCTCTGTACCTTTCCCCCTTACCTCTTTGGTCATGTGCAACAAAAGCATGGTTTCAATTTCATAGATCTTCAAAATTAGAGTTATATCACATAGTGTTATGGAGATTTCACTTCCTGTTCCCAATTGACTCATTATGGTCAATCTCCATCATCTCCCACTCAGATTATAAATATGAATTTATTAGATTTCAGTCAGTCTCCATAATTTCTCACTCAGATTATAAATATGAATTTATTAGATTTCTCTAGTTATTTACTTTAACTTATGAGGAAATTATGAGGAATTATGTCACTATCCTTCTTCAAATTTTGACTAAAACCTTCTTTGTCTTGATCCTTATAATAAACTTGTCAGCATTCAGGTTTCTAATAAGGTAATGACATTGACTTTCATAATACCTTCTTTTATTATTTACTTGCTTCCTCCTGTTTCTATCTCTGACACAGTCCCAGGTCATAGCGTTATCAGTTTTTTGACTTATAAAGGATTTTACATTAGAGTTTGTGGGGTTTTTTTGTTGGCTGATTGGTTGTTTGGTTGGTTATCTTTTGCTTTTTTTTGTAGAGTGATCTTTATTTCAGGGGATTGTGGTCTAACCCCAGCCAGCAAAAAATCTGTACACGGCCACTCACTCACTCCCTCACCAGTGGGTTTGTAGAAAGAATCAGAAAGGCAAAAGTGAGAAAACTCATAGTTTGAGATAAAGATAGCTTAATAGGGAAAGCAAAAACTGGTCATATAAGGAAAGAACAACAAGGAATTAATTAACCTTCCCTTGGCCAGGCCCCAGGTGTTCAGCTATCTCCAGGAGAACAGCACAAATAGTGGTTACCTGGGAAGACAAACACCATCACTCCAAATGTCCTCTCTTTCCCCCTTCTTTCCCTGCCTTTATACACTGAACATGAAGTCATATGGTCTGGAACATCCCTTTGGTCACTTTGGGTCAGCTGTCCTGGCTGTTTCTCCTCCCAGCCTCCCAAGTACCCCCAGCTTCCTCAACGTCATGGCAGTTCAAAAGCAGGCTCTTTGTGAGCCATGTTCAGCAACAGCAGAAACATTTCTGTGTCATCAGCTCTGTGTTAAGCACAAATCCAAAGCACAGCCCTGTACCAGCCACTGTGAAGAAACTCTACCCCAGCCAAAACCAGCACAGCAAGTCTAGTCCATAATAAGTATTCATGCTTTCCATTTCTTCACTACGCTGCTAAATTGTTATCATTTGAAGACAGCTCATTAGCTATAAAAGCTTATCCACATAGCAGGTCTGCATTGCCAAGAAAAACACTTTGAAAGTAAGACTTTTCATCTAGAAAATATTCATTATCTGCAATATGTTTGTCAATAACCCATTTTACACAAGAAAAAAGAAAACTAAAGAAGAAATATATACTGTAGGCAAAATGCCACTTATATGTTTTTCATTATCATGTGACCTTCTCAGTTGAAAGCTGAGCTGAAATATTAAATATGTTAATAAGCGGCTTGGAAAAATGTGGATATGAATGTTTTCACAATATTTTGAGGCCCTTATCTTTCATAATCATAGGAGTACCTTTGCACTTCTGTACCATTTTATCATCTCTTTTCCTAGAAATTTTTGAAGCTGAATAAGTTCCAAACAGATCCTTTGTGTAGTTACAGCATGTAAGTATGGGTCTGTAATTCTTTGAAGTTCAGACATGAGATGCCTCATGTTCTTTCTGAGCCTTTTTTTTTTTTTTTTTTTTTTTTTTATTCTTTGACAGCGCTACACAGCAAAAGTCCAGGGGACATGGAAGGAGACAGTGGATCTGATTCTGTTGTCAGAGATAGATCCTTGTACTAGGGAAAAACTTAAGAAATCCTGAGAAATAAGAAAGGAGGAAGATGCCTAGATTTTATATGGGTAGCTGTACCTTCAAATTGTTTGGCAGACCACAATACCTCTTGGAATATTAGTTGAGTTCCCTTGTTCATTTAATGTGTGAATTAAACACAGAAACTTAGAATCAGACAACAGCTCAAGCTGGAGTACACATCTGGCCCAAACTTTTGTAAGAAAGGAATCTTAGTTTAGATTATCTGTCACACTGTCCAATGACATCTTGAAAACCTGATGAGGACTCTACCGTGTCTCTACGGAGTTTTTTCCCAGTGAATGGTTGTTCTTACTGAAAAAAAAAAAAATCTGTCATATTAAAAAAAAAAAACCTCTCCTTGTGCAATTTGTACCAGTTTCCCCTTGTAGTTTCTGTGGCTCTTTGTGAAGATGAGAGCCTCCATTGTCTTTGTAGCTACCTTTTAAGTACTGGAATACTGTGATGAGGTCCTTCTTGAGCACTCTCTTCTCTACAAGAAAAGATCTAACTCCTTCAGCCTGTACCCATAGAGCAGAGTCTCTAGCCCTTTGATTATCTTGGTGGAAACATGTCAAACTATTCACCCAGCTATTCATACTTATACACTTTCTGATCTCCATAGGATTCCTATTTGATCACCAATATAAAAGAGGTGAATATCACCACAGGATCAATTCAAAGGCTGCAATTTCATGTCCTAAACTGGATTTGAAATTGCTGCATTCTTTCTATATGCATGTACAAGGGAGATTCAGTACAAATTATCTTGATACTCTAGATCCTCTCTTGCTCCTTTCCATGTTCTTCTATAAAATGCCTGGTAATGTTTTAATACCTAATTTTTACACCAAATGCCCATCATAAAACTAATCTATGATGCAGATGTCTCAGACATTTCTGCCTGAGAAGAGACAAAGGAACAGGAGGTTCATTAACAAGCAGAATAAGTAAAGAAAAAAGTAAAAACTGTAAACAATGGTGCTACCAAAGCAGTCATTGTAGCTAGAGCTCTCTAGAAATGAAAAATATATGACAAGAGATTTAAGAGAAAATAATCTCTTTTTTGTAAAGGCAACAGAAGTTGCCAAACAGAAATTTGCTTGATAGGTATTTCTTAGACACACGTACATAAATACTTATATATGTCTGCAAGAGTATACATGCATGCATATATGTGTATACATACACAGAGCAAGGAGTTATGGCATTTTATTAAAGAGAATTTGAAAAAAATTACACTTGAAGAAGTAAATCAATTTCATGTATGTATTTTTTAATAAGAAAGAGAGAAGTGACTGAACATTTGAATAAATAAAAGTCTTAATCTGAGCAGATAATTTTGGAGAGCTTGTGGAATTCATGGCCCAATTTACTTCAGCGTAACTAACCTGAGTGTCAAAATATTGATTTTTTTAGTCTAAATGAGTTGCCTTGGATATTCTTGTAGTAAATGGAGACAGGTACTTTAAGACAGATGTCACAACTCACATTTTTGAAATTTATATGAATGCCATCCCCTCTTCAAAATTTTTTGAAGAACATTAGGAATTTAAAAATATTTCTTCAACTCCAAGCTATTATCTATGTTGCATAATAGCAAATACTAAACCTGTTAATTGAAAATCCCAATTCAGAACTCAATTAAAATATTTTATACTACAAAATAGTGGTCTTTAAAGCTTAAAATAATTATAGGATATTGCACTAAATTCCTTTTGAATTGCTATGAGTTGAAAGCCTGACCAATGACAAGTTTAGATTCAGAAAAAATAAGCTATGATAACAATCAAAGTGGAATAAGGTGTGGTGCTGAAGAACAAAATGAAATTAAAAGATGAGCAGATACTTTGGAGCACTTAAATCACTTTGGGGATGATTAAAACAGTTACAGTTTTTTGAGTACAATACCATTGTTTATGCATAATGGTGAAGTGTTGTCGCAAAAAGCAGGAGTCTTTCATTAAGTTATTCCTACCTATGCGGTGTTTATGGCTCTGAACAGATGCAGAAATTAAGGGATAAATATGGCTTCCAGCCAAAAAAGGATAAAGAAAGATGGCGTGGAAAATTATCCTCTGAATACTTTAACAGAGGAGGCAATGAAAATTCCAAAGGACAAGGCAGTAATCAGAAAAAGACTAAAACTGAGTTATTTGAAATATCTGAAATAGGAAAACTTAGTTGAGTTACTTCTAATTGCAGAGTAAGAAGGCTTGAATGGTGCCAACAGTTCTGCCATCATGATTATGAGGATGTGGGACCTAGCTGCATAGATCATAATTAGCTTAATTTTCTGTCTTTTGCATCTGTCTTTTAGTTTCCTTCCTGCTAGAGTACCAAGGCAAGAATGGACTGAAGACTGAAAACTAAGCTTTCCCTTGACAAGTAAAAAGGAAATATGTGTTGTATGGGGGACCTGAAAGGTACTCATATCTTAAAATTTATTTTGATTTTCCAGTAGTTAATTGGCCTCTATGGACAACAAACTTGTCACTGATGCTTATCACCTCTTCCTTTCTTAGGGTTTTCTTTCACAAAAATATAATTTATGAAATGTTGAATAGATTTTCAATTTTGCAACCAAAAATTCAAATAAATTTCCAACTAAAATTAAACTATTTCAATACTCCATAGATACCTAAGCCTAGTTCTTAAGGACCTTTCCCTGATGTGAGACACCTAACTTCTTTCTAACAACAAACTGTGGATATCACAAATACTGAGGCATTCAGTGAATTAGTTGTATATAATCTCAACAAAATGCAGAAATTGATAAAGGTCTATATCAGCTATGTTACAGGGAAATTCTGCTTAACTTCATATGAGAAAAAAATACATTTTTCTAATAAAATGTGTAAGAGTAACCCATAAGAAAATACTAACATGTATTGAATGATTAGTTTTATATTAACACGAACTATATTAAAAAAAAAAAAAAGAAAGAGAGAAAGAGATAGAAATGAGGCCATAAAACACATCCTGGTGAGTACAGTAACAAAAATGTCCTGCAAATAAATTGGGCCACAGCAGGAAGGACTCTGTGCATAAGCAGCAGGCTTCTAAAATTGATCATCTGTCTTGCTGAAAGTTAATGGAGCTCTCTCAATATAGAAACAATATAGTCAATCATGATTCGTAGTATAATTAACTACTGACTAAAGTTGGAATGAGTTGAAAATATTTCATGGGTATGGCAGAAAGACTAGCAGAGTTGATGATCTTCCTGGTTCTGTAATACCAGTGGGGGATGTTGAATGACTATAGTGAGATACTGTGTACTTATGCTGGGTACAGTGTTAAATTATTTTTGCACTGCTGTGGAATATGAAAATGTAACCCTGCCTCTTCATATACTGATACTACTAGAGTTTCAAATCATATATTATAACATGGATGTTTATAAGATCTACATCTGAATTTTAGTTGTGTCTCTTAGCCATGATGAGGAAATATAATCTATCAGGAGTGCCATTGAAATTATTGATAGTCTACCTCCTGACAATTTAGAAACACAGGTGTCAGTGTGTCTGCAGAAAAATCAAACAACAGTTAATAGTAAAGAGCTGTATTTGAATCAGAGAATATTCTTAACTGGAAGGGCCCCACAAGACTCATTGAGCCCAACTCCTCAATCTATGGCCCATACAGGGATCAAACACACAACCTTGGTGTTATTAGTACCATGCTCCAACAAAGTGAGCTAATCTCACAGCCATAAGTAAGGCTAGGGGCAAATTTAAAAATAAACTAAGAAAGAGAATGCTAAACTATCATGATGACATATGCAGAGAAATGAGACTGCATCCTGGAGACGTCAAATGCCACTGAAAGAAGCATCAAGACCAATAGGAGTGCAGTCACTACTTTCCATAAGTACAGACACATGTAGAAAAGATGTCTCAGTGTTGTTAAGTGGATGAAAGCTAGGATGTAAATGATTGCATAAAATAAATCTGTTTTTCTAAGTTGTAGATGAGTGTTAGCTAAGTTTGAGTCACCTTTCTTAATAACTGCATTTTTGGAAATTCTATAGCAAGTTTTCAGGACCATCTCTCATTTCCTTTGGTAAGGTGAACCATGTTTCCCGAGAATCAGAAGTAAAGATTTATAATTTTTTTTAAATTTTATTTCTAGTAGCATGGAACAATTTTGTAAGGAATCAGAGTCTTGAAGTAGTGATAATTTATTATCACTATTTTCATTATAGCATGGGAAAAGGACAGCCAATCAACCAGAAAGCAAAAGTCTGGATTCATTTTCTCAGTTTCAGTGATTAACAGCAGAGATGGTAATACTAATATCAGTTAAAAGTATCGAGCTTTAGGAAGAGTTAGAAAGGCCATCTCAGAGGCAATGGCAGTAATATATCAGCAGAATGTTAAGCTTTATTCAGGAACCAGTATTGTGAGGACTGTGAGTGTTTTGGATTTCAAGGCATTAAGGTCAGACTTACATTTTCCTGGTAAGACGATAAGAGAGACAGAAAATTCTGCAGTAACATGATGTACATACCTTCCTTGTAATGGCATATAAACATAAGCTATGTGTGAAGTATCAGCATTGCTCAGAGTATTGATTGATTAGCAATGAAAACATGAGAACGAAATTTACTGAAGAAGTTAAATGTCTTTTCTGAGATATTATTTCTCACTATAGAAAAAGTGAGTGATCTGATCTTGTTACTGCATATGCCCATGACTGAAGCAGGAAAATATATTTATTTTGTATTATCAGCTAATTACTGATATGCATCATAGCTTTAAAATAAGAAGACAATAACAGAAGGAAAACCTTATCAGCTAGCAGACCGCACTGCAGAAGACTTGAAGAGCTCAAAAGTAAATATAAGTTAAGGCTGAATAAAGATTATAAATGATGCAGCCATCCTCTTTTTCAGAACCAAATACCTGAGGCTGAATATCTAAGTAAGCAGGAATCTGAAGCCATATAGCCAATGTCTACACAGCTGAACACAGTACTACGGGTCATGTTATCTATACATTTTTTCATAGAATAATATTATTTCAGCTGATTTTATACTTGTGTCCTACAAAGTTGCTTATGGAAAGGCAAATTTAAGTCACTAGAAAATAAAAATTTTGTGTGTGTGTGTGTATATATATATATATATATATATATATTAGCTATAGAAACAGTTTCATAAAAGATGATATAGACCCTGAAAAGATCATACTTCATACATTATCACTACATAAAGCGTTCTATTTTGTATGACTTCAGAAAAAGAGAGCATTACTCAAGAAAAATCTAAAAATGACTAATCCAATTTTGGGAATCTTAGAGAAACCTTCTAGTATTCATCATTAAGGCATATTTTATTACTGGACTAAGGTTTATTTTAGAGACAGTTTACAGTCTTTGGAAATTTTATTAATGACAAGGAAAAATTTCTTGATAGTGTATGAATACTAATTATTTTTGAGACAATATGTTTTATCACATACTTTTTGTCAGTTTCCTTGTTCATTCATTTCTCCTGGTGACCTTGAAACACAAATCCTTCCAAGGACTTCTTGGGTTTCTAGTTCCTCTAATAAAACTGTAAATCAATTCCGTGGAAAGATACCTAAGGACATAAGGAAGGCATAGCTCTCTGAGAAGATGTGGGAGAGAATTCCTAATTTTTAAAGTCCCTTTTCTTAACTTCAAAAAGAAAAGGAGAAAAAAAACCCAACAACTTTATGTATCATTTTCATTAATAAATGACGCTTGACTTTTTAAGACTATCATGAATGAAATTTAAGTTTCCAATAAAAAAGTAGGTCTGAAAATTAAAGAAACATATTCTACAGTTTTTCACTGACTTAATTTTTAAAGGAAAAATTTTGTATCATGGACCGAAGGTCAAAACCCACAAGCTGAAAACCCACTAAAGAGTGCTGCTTTTTTTCCCCCCCTAATAGCTTGTGTTTCCTCTTCAAATGGCCTTGTATAGTACTTACTGAAATCACAGAGGATTTTCTCATTGACTTTGCTGAAAAATCTTTCAGCATTGAATTAGAATAAGAAGTAAATATGACAGTATATTGCAGGAAGAATCATTGTATGAAGAAAAAAGACGAAAAGCATTTTCTGTCAAGGTAGAGTACAGAAAATTGTAAAGCTTCTTTTAGAAAAAAAACAGTTCTTAATTTGCTTTTCTATTTCATTTTCTTCTGTTTGTACAAGCATATTTCATGTGTTCTTTGTCTGCATAGATGTACTACAGAACTAATTATGTCCTCACGTTAAATACCCTAAAAATATTTTATGACCTTAAACATATAAATACCAATACATATCTTATTATGAATACTGTTTATGTCATGTTTTTCCCCAAAGTGTGAAACTTCAGTCATACAGATTTCTAGGTAATTTTAAATGCCATTTCATCAATAATTATAAGGTCAGTTTTCACTACCTTTGAGGCAGTAATTCCCTTCAATTTAACACTAGCTCTTTTTTGTGTGTGTTTTAAGGTACTGAATTTGCATTAGAATTATTAAAAGGGTTTAGAAAATTATTCAGAAGCATATAAGGGACAGTACAATGTTTTCAAAACCCTCTATACAAAAGCTAACTAAAGCATGCAAAGCTTTAAAATTTGAGTGATGGTGTGGTAATGAATGTGCAATAGGTAACAAGAGGTCTCTGTCACAGGGAAAGTAGTCTTATGGTTTAACCTCAGCCAGAAATTAGGCACCACACAGCTATACACTTATTCTTCTCTGGTGGGATGGAGGAGAGAATCAGAAGGATAAAAGTTAGAATACCTGTGGGTTGAGATAAAAATAATGTAATAAATAAAACGAAAGCCACCTACACAAGGAAAGCAAGACAAGGAATTCATCCACCACTTCCCACAGGCAGACAGGTTTAGAGACCTCCAGGAAAGCCAGGCTCCATCAAAAGTAACAGACCTTTTGGGAAGACAAATGCCCTCACCTCTACCTCCTTCACCCAACTTCTTATGTTGAATATGATGCCATATGCTGTGAGATATCTCTTGGATCAGCTAGAGACGGCTGTTCCTGTTACTTCCTCTCCCAAATAACTGTGCCCCCAACCTCCATCCCCCTTCTTTTAACTGGTAATGCAGGATGAAAGGCAGAAAAGGGCTTGAGTCTGTGTAAGCACTTCTCAGCTATAGCTAAAGCATTCCTGAATTATCCACACTGATTACAACACCAATTTGAAGCATAGCCCATAAAAGCTACTCTGAAGAAAATTAACTCTACACCAGTTAAAACTACAGGACAGAGTTTTCTTAGGGAACTACTTTTTTTGTCTTATAGTAAAATGCCATTGGAGCATAAATGAACTGCAGAAGCAGCTATGGGTTTTTGAATCTACTGAAGTGAAAAACAAGCTCTACATGGTAACAGTGGATTTGCATGATTCATTTGAGGTGTTCAGGTAGTATCTTCTAATGATTAATATCATAAACAAATTAGATATGCTATGAACAACTGTCATTGCATAACAGATCTAGACACAATAGGCTCTATGAAGTCAAATTAATTCATTAATTACTCTTCATTTGTAAGTGAATGAATACAGCAAAGTGCATGATTACCATATAAAAATTCTGTCAAATGTCATTTTAAATGTAACTGCTTTTTTAATCATAAGCACCTCTTTATGGAATTACCATAAGCTTCCTCCAAAATGTAGGACTGGCGGTACAGTCAAGTCACACATCTTGGCAGGAAGAATGAATATGATCTTTGGCCTTCACATTTCCACAAAGTACACCTATGACACCATAATGGATATATCCCTCACCATGCCCTTCAAATGCAAAAATAATTAATTTGGAAAAAAAAGTCAATTAACACAAATGGAATTCAGACAAAACAGACTGTAGCCTATAGGTGGCAAATCACTGCAACTGTGAAGGAAATGAGAAAAGAAAAGTGATATACAGCTGTTCAAGACAGGTCATTTTGTAAACAGATAAGGCCAGAACTCAGCATCTTCTCTCTATTGCAGCAGATGTTCTACTGTTAGAAAAAGGCATTTAAGTGTAACAAGCTGAATGCAGTCACAGTTGTCTAGGGTTTGGGTTAGTTTTCAGACATAAGCCTCTCATGGCAGCCGAGACACCATATAGTATACAAGATTTCTGTATAACTAACTGTAATGACACAGGACTAGAGGAAATCTGAGACTTTGCAAATTGGCAGCTAGGGGACACCCTGTAGAATCTACAGTTCATTAGATGCCTAAGCTTAGGTGACTGAATCACACTGCGGTATCCAATCATCTCTGTGACAAGAGATGCTGTTTTTTCTAGTAGAGGATAATACCAGAGAAGGTCTCTCCATATGGAGTGGAACAGGTTTCTTGACAGGAAAAGAAGAAACTGAACACAATGTGTGATTATTCAGTCTGTGAAACAACTCTCTTCTCCTTATCTTATTCTACAAATTTGAAAAGCAAGAGGTTTTTTTCCCCAGGGTGTCACTAGGGCCTCTGTGGTGTTGTATACTGTGCTGAGGAAGAGAGAGGGAGCAGGTACATAGCAACTTCACACAGAGACACACGAGAGCATTGGGATATTCTTTGTCATAGGCAATCTTTTCTATGTACCGCATCACTCATAATTTAGTTGGAAGATGTTTCATGGTTTATAATGATTCTATTGCAGCAATATTCTTGTTTCTCTGTGGTCAAGAAATTAGTTAAACCAGCCTTGAAAACTAGTCATTCCATTTGAACATAAATTGACCATTTTAACATGGAGGAAAAGAGTGTGATTGTTTCTTCATTCATGTACAAATATATGTGTATATATATATATACACACACATATATATATATATATATACACACATATATATATATGTAAGAATTTTCCAATTTAAAAGCTTTTTTTTTCTTTTCCAATTCTAACCTGTAAAATATAAGGCATTCTAAAATATTTGCCATTGAAGTAAGAATGCCTGGCAGTAAAATGTAATTAACATCCATAGAACAATCAAACAGCCAAACCTACTCTATTTATAGTCATCAATATAACATATTTCTTTGCTACCTCCTATCCCACTTCAAAATTATTTTGTTACTTTTTTCATATTATTCTGTCTGTATTTGAAATGTCTTTATTCCTATTCTGTGCATTTACCTCATTCTCCTTATGCCATCCATATACAGCTCTTCAATAGAAAACCGGGGTAATACCATGCCTGCACCATGTTGCTGCCAGCTGGCTCAGTAGGTTCAAAGGCCAGCTTCAAAGGACTAGGGAGTGTTTTTAATGTTGAAGGGCTTCCAGATTCTTTCATTGGAACAGAAACACAGTAGGGTACCCCTACTTGCAAAACAGCCAGATACTGTATACACAGAGTTGTGTCTGCAGACACAGTGGGCCTTATACAAATTTTGTATGTATGTAACTGTTGACTTCAGCAGAAATTTTTTTGAATTTGCTAAGTGTATGTGAAAGCATATTCCAGTCCAGTGAGCTTATGAAGCCCTTAGGAAAGAAATGCTGGTGTATTCTTGCACCTGATTATTTCTTCCATTTTCTTCATTTTTTCTCTTTTCCCCCTGTGTTATCTTCTCTCCCCTCTCCATGATCACTGTGGTTAAGCAAAATTTTATTTAGATTTTTTTTTGTAATTGAAACTCAGCAAGAGCTCCTCCTTCCAATCAAAAGCTTTGTCTGGATTCAGCCTTCACTCTCATACTACTGTGGTAAAAGGAATTATCTGTGACATTTCTTCAGCAAGCCTTGATCTGAGACTGCCATCTTGACTAATCAATCATGAAAGAAATATTTTATAATTTCATATACATTTGTAGTGAAACTAAGTTTTTAAGGGAAATACAGAGAACTAGTGAGTTGATTTTTCATATATCATATTTATTCCTAAGTATTTTTATTCCTTCTGTAATGAAGTCTGATTACAATAATTTAAACTGTGTAACAACTCCACAAATTTGGACACAACTTCAGAACTTCTCTATTCTGAGTTAATTGATTACAGCTCCAAAAGCCACATTATTAGCAAAGTATGGTTAATCATGGCTCCAATCACCTTTCAGGTACAAATAGGGTTGGATGAATCACCCTAATGTATGTAATTGTGTAGCTTTACCAGCCATGTGATCTGTTTTGAATAGAATACAACAAAGCACTTCAGAACTGTGCTTGAAGTGCTATAGCACTGTCTTGAAGTGATATTACAGATTTACTGCTCCTCATCATTTACTCACACAAGGAAAAAATGCCTTCTAGTCATATATCACTCCTTCTCTTCGTATACATAACTCGGCATTCAGATTATATTTGCAGATTCACATATATATCTGTCCGTGTTAAAAATTGGTGACAGTCAGCTTTGGTGGAAGCAAACATATTGTGACATCAGCTACAGCAGTCATAATTCGCAGCTCAGTTGCCTTCCGAAGCTACATAAGGATGATTTTTTTATTGCACTTCACCTAAACCAATCTGTTTCAGTGATTCTACTGTGATGCACTGTTGAAAGCGAAGGGAGACGACCCATCTTTGTTGATCAGCATCGACTCCGATTTATTGATCAAATCAGCCACCTTTTATAACAGTGTTAATTGACTTTATGCATATTGCAAAATTCGAGCTCACGATAGGCTACAGAGAAAACTCTAACCCCTCCTTTTGTTTACAATACCTGTGGTTTGTTTATTGAAAACAGGCTCAGTGTTCTCACCGTGATATGAAAAGTGCTCAAAACCTTCATATCTGTGCCCAGTAGCAGCTATCTGTTCCCAGAGCAGCCAAGGACAGAATGTTTGCCTGTTATGAGAAGACTATCTGAGAATCTTATTGTTTATAAAATTGCCTGAGAACCTAATTATTTACAGAATCAAGCCTGGGAAATGCTGCTTTACAGCTACCTTTTACTTTCCCATCAGCTGTATACCTTCATGGACTCTTTCTTTAAGCCATGCTTGAACCAGGCTCTCCACAATGCACACGCACATACACAGAATTGGGATTCCATTGCAAGATTTTTTGCTGGCAGGGGGGCTTCAGGGGTGACTTCTGTGATAAGACACCAGATCCTTCCCCCACATCAGGCAAAGCCAGTTCCAGCTGTCTCCAGGACAGACCTGCTGGTGGTGAGAGCTGAGACAATCAATGACCTTGGTGGCACACATGTGAATGCATATTTAAGAAACTGGACAAAGCATTGTGCAACAGCAGCTGGAGAGACGAGTAAGAATATATGAGAGAAACATCCCTACAGACATGAAGACCAGGGAAAAAGGGCAGGGAGAAGGTGTCCCAGGCACTTCTGGACAGAGATTCCTCTTCAGCCCGTGCCAAACACCAGGGCAAAATGAAATGAGCTGTCCCCTGTAGCCCATGGAGCTTCATGAGGGAGTAAATATCTACCACACAGCTCATGGATGATTACGCTCTAGAGCAAATGTCTGAAGAAGGCTGTGACTCCATGGACAATGTGTGCTGAAACAGGCTCCTGGCAGGACCTGTTGCTCTGTGGACAGGAGTCATGCTGTAACTGATTTTGTGATAGGATTTGTTGGGGGCCCATTCTGGATCAGAGAATTTCTGATGGACTAGTTTAGTTTAAATTTGACTCCTTTCTGGACTTAGTAAACAATAAAATCTTGGCATCCAAGTTCAATGTTGGAAAGATAAAGCCTAGGAGAGCTACAAAGTATCATGTTGTTAGCTTCCTATGTCTTATTTCAGGCTCTGTAGCTTCTGATAGAATCAGTTCACATTCAGTGTAATGCCAATTGAAATTAAAAGCTGAAACCCCAACAATCCAAAAGGAATTTTTGTTGCCACTGTTCTAAAGGATTTTCTTTTGAACTAGTCTGGAAGAAACAAAGTACCCTTGCCTTGCTCCCCTATGTTTTCGCTGAAATGAGATATTGTGATTTCAATGGGGATCAATAGGGAAAGCTTTGGTCCATTTCCATGCACTTGATGGAATCCCATGCCTTTTGATGGCTTTCAGTTTTACTACAATTTATTTTTTTTTCCCAGATCCGTGCCACATCTCTCATATCTTCCTCTCAAAGTTGTATCTTCCTCCTGAATTTTTTCCCCTGCTTCGCAGCATCTATCAGCTTAGTTTTCGCATCTCTCAGCCCTTTGCACTGCACCACATGTAATCCTGGTCCATTTTCTTGTAGTCACAAAATTTCCCAGTTTTCTTTTTTTTATTTCCTTCAATTGCATTTCCTTTGATGGTATCCCCATTCCAGAGTGTTTTTAAGTCCTTCTTTTCTGTTTCCAGGATTTCAATGTGTTGAATTTTGGCAAGTTTTGGCCCAGGTCCCTGCACTTGATGGCATCCCATGCCTTTTAATGGCTTTCACTTAGATGACAATTTTTCTTTTTAAGTTTTTCTTTTCAGTGTCCATGCCACATCTCTCTCTTATTTTCCCCTCAAAGTTATGTCTTCCTCCTTGTTTTTTTTCCCTGATTTTGCCCCACCTGTCAGCTTAGAATTGGCATGTTTTGGCCCTTTGAACTGCACCCCATTTGCTCCAAGTACACTTTCTGGCAGTCAGTAAAACTCACAATGATCTGGGTTTTGGGTTTTTTTCCAATTACATTTCATTAGATCATTTCGAACGACCAGAGTGTTTCTAAATATTTCTCTTCAGTTTCACTGCATTTGGTTTTCCTTCAAAAAATGAAGAGAAAAAAAGACTTTTTCAAGATCCAAGGCTCTTTCCTAGGAACAACCCTAAACCAAGACTGCTCTTACTGCTTTCGGTAAGAGTTAGGGTTACACCAAGCATTACCATTTGAAAAACCAGAGAGCCCAGTACTACGAACACACTGCAGGTGCCAAAGGCATCTAGAGTGAAACGCAAAAGGGCCAAAATATGTCTGCATCCACAGATTTTTTCATTGGAAACAGACGTAGGAAAAGGGCAATTTTCTTGACTAGGGTTAGAGTTAGAGTTAGGTCTTCTGATAGGGTTGCAAAAACAACAGCGACAAAACTCCAAGAACACCACACCTGCAAAGGAGGTCCCAAGGAGAAAGCAAAACTGGCACAACATGGTTGCCTTCACAGCTTTTTCTTTGGGGCCATCCCTAAACCTAGGCAATTATACCTACCAAGGGTTAGGATTAGGGTTAAGGCTAGGGTTAGGGTTTTTAAAACCAGGAAGACCCCAGCTTCAGGCACAGCACAGTAGAGAAAGGCATACCAAGGAGAGCACAAAAGTGCCAAAACATGACTAGCTCCACACCTTTTCCCTTGGGATCATCCCGAAACCTGGTCTCCTTTACCTGCATAGGGGTTAGAGTTAGGGTTATGACTAGGGTTAGGGTTTTTAAAACAGAAAGGCCAGAGCTCCAGGCACACTGCAGCTGCGAAAGGCATCCCAAGGGGAGCGCAAAAGTGCCACAACATGTCTGCATCCACAGCATTTCCTAGAGACCATCCCTAAACCTAGGCTGAAGTACCTGCCAAGGGTTAGGCTTCAGGTTACGCCTAGGGTTAGGGAATTTTAATCCAGGAAGCCTTGAGCTACAGTCACACTGCCGCTGTGAAAGGCATCCCAAGGGGAGAGTAAAAGTACTACAACAAGGCTACTTCAATCAGTTTTCCTTGGTAACATCACTAACCCCTAACCTGCCTAGGCTTAGGGTTAGGATTAGGGACAGGCCTAGGGTTAGGGTTTTTTAAACAAGGATGCGGAGAGCTCCAGTCACCCTGTCGCTGCGAAAGGCATCCCAAGGGGAGCATAAAACTGCCGCAATATATTCGCCTCAAGGGATTTTTCCTTGGGACCATACCTAACCCTAAGCTGATTTACCTGCCTAGGGTTGGGGTTCAGACTAGGGTTAGGAATTTTTAAAGCAGGAATCCCTGAGCTCCCAGCACACTGCAGCTAAGGAACGCATCCCAAGAGGAGCACAAAAGTGCCACAACATGGCTACCTCAACCATTTTCCTTGCTGCCATCACTAACCCTAGGCTGACTTACCTGCCGAGGGTTAGGGTTAGGGTCATGACTAGAGTATGAGTTTTTGAAACCAGGAAGCCGTGAGCTCCAGTCACACTGCAGCAGCGAAAGCCTTCCCAAGAGGAGCGCAAAAGAGCCACAACATGGCTGCCTCAAGGGCTATTTCCAAGGTAACATTACTAACCCTAATATTATTTACCTGCCTGGGGTTACAATTAGGGTTGGGCCTCGGGTTAGTGTTTTGGAAATCAAGAAGCCGGGAGCTCCAATAACAGTGCAGCTGCAAAAGGCATCCCAAAGGGAGCGCAAAAGTGCCACAACATGGCTGCCTCCAGGGGTGTTTGATAGGTAACATTGCTAACTCTAAAATTATTTACCTGCCTAGGGTTACGGTGAGGGCTGTGCCTAGGCTTAGGGTTTTGGAAAGCAGGAAGCCGTGAGCTCCAGGAACACTGCAGCTGCGAAAGACATCCCAACAGGAGCGTATAAGTGCCACAACATGGCTGCCTCCAGGCCTTTTTCTTTGGGACCATCTGTACCCCTAGCCTGATTTACCTGCCTAGGGTTAGGGTTACGTTTAGGGTTAGATTTTTTAAACCAGTAAGCTGTGAGCTCCAGGCACACTTCAGCTGCCAAAGGCATCCCAAGGGGAACACAAAAGTGTCACAACATGGCTCCCTCCACAGCTTTTTCCTTGGGTCCATCCCTAACCCTAGGCTGATTTACCTTCCTGGGTTTACGGTTAATCCCAGGGTTAGGGTATTTTAAACCAGGAATCTGTGAGCTCCAGGCACTCTGCAGCGGAAAAAGGCATTGCAAGGTGCGCACAAAAGTGCCACACCAAGGCTGCCTATGGGGCTTTTTCCTTGGGAGCATCCCTACTCCTACGCTTATTTACCTGCCTAGGGTTAGGGTTAGGGTTGTCGTTTGGGTTAAGCCTTGATTTAGGGTTTTTGAGACCATAAAGCTCCGAAATCCAGGCTCACTTGAGGCGCGAAAGACAACCCATTGGGGTTTGCAAAAGTGCGACAACATGGTTGCCTCCACATCATTTTCCTTCGGATCACTCTGGTTCAAGTCTGCTTTTGCCTTTTTATGGTATGGTGTAGGGTTCCTCCTAGGGTTAGCATCTCAAAAACCCCAGAGACCTGAGCTCAGGATACACCGCAGGTGCCAAGGGCATCCGAAGGGGAATGCTAAACTGTCAGAACATGGCTGCCTCCACAGCTTTTTCCTTGTTACCATTCCATCCTTCTCTGATTTACCTGCCTAGGGTTAGGGTTGCGCCTACGATTAGGGTTTTGAAACCAGAAGACCCTGAGCTCCGGGCACACTGCAGCTGCAAAAGGCAACCCAAGGGGATCATAAAAGTGCCAGATCATGGCTGCCTACACACCTTTTTTCTTGCGACTACCCTGTGACTAAGGTTGATTTTTTGCCTAGGGATAGGGTTAGGGTTAGGGTTATTGTTGCACAACGGGTTGGCGTCTCAAAAACCACAGAGCCCAGAAATCCAGGCACACCACAGCTGCCAAAGTCTTCCGAAGCGGAATGGAAAACTTCCCCTATATTGTTGTACCTGATCTAATTTGTCGGTCCATTTTCCTGTAGTCTCTAAATCTCTAGATTTTCAGGATTTTTGTGTTTTTTTTTTTTTTAATTGCAGTTCTTTTGATTGTATTTGCTTTCCAGCGTGTTTGTATGGCTTTCTTTTAATTTCGCATATTTTGTTTCCGTTCTTGAAAGGAAATATATTTTCCTTTCGGGAAGGGAAACATAATCTTGCAATTTCAATGGGGATTAATTGGGAATTCTTTGGTGCATGTCCCTGCACTTGTTGGCCTACAGGCCTTTTTATGCTTTTGACTTTGTCAAATTTTTTTTTTTTTTTTCAAGTATCCTTGCCATGTCCTTGATATCATCCCCTCCAAGTTGTGTCTTCCTCCATGATTTTTTCCCCTGCTTTTGCAGCATCTGTGAGGTTTGTTTTGGCCTGATCTGGTCCTTTACTGAGCACCAGATGTAATCCCAATCCATTTTCTGGTTGTCATTAATTTTCTAAATTTTTAAATACTTTTCTTAAATTTCATTTCTTTTGATTGTATCTCCACTGCATAGCATTTGTAATTGCTTCTTTTCTGTTTCCTGTATTTCAATGGGGATCAGTTTTGGAAAGCTTTGGTGCATGTCCCTGCACTTGATGGCATCCCATGCCTTTTGATGGCTTTCACTTTTGTGACAATTTTTCTTTTTTTTTTCCAGCATCCTTGCCATGTCTCTCATATCTTCCCCTCAAAGCTGTGTCTTCCTTTTTGATTTTTTCTCCTGATTTTTCAACCTCTTTGAGCTTAGTTTTGGCACATTTTTTTTCTTTTGCACCACACTTTTTGTAATCATACAATTCCATTTCATTTGATCATATCTCCTTTCCAGAGTATTTGTAAGTCTTTCTTCTCTGTTTCACAAGATGTCCTTTCTCTTCCCGAAAGGAAATGTTTTTTAGTGCCTTATAATATTTCCTGAATAGCACCCTTTCAATTCTCTGCAATTTTGGAATTGAAACAGTTTATTGATTTTCAAATACATAAGTCTTTATGTAAAAACAAAGGGGTTTTTTTTACTCCTTTTAGATGCAAAAGGCTACCTAATTAAGAAAACTGATTTTCTAGAAATTGTCTGTAAGATTTTTTTCCAGAAATATTTTTCCTTTTTTTCAATTTTTTAAAAAAATTTACTTCTATTTCTTTTATATTTCTTTCATTTTACACTTTTTCTTTCATTTTGATGTTCTGGCATCTGAGTTTAAGAGAAATAAATTGTCTTGTATTTCTTTTTTTGCTGTTGTTGTTATTACGGGCAAATATTTTTAAGCTTGTCTACATATTTTCTAAAACTTTAATGTAGCAAAATTTCTGTTCTACTGTTGCTTTAATTTACCTCTGGTCCTAAGTTGAAGAGTTTTGAAAAGTCAGTGGTAAGTGTGGAGGAAAAAATAAGAGGAAAAACTACTATCAATACCTATCAGCTTTTGTTTGTAATGAAATCCTGTGAAATTTATAATATTTTGCATGAAACATTTTGAACAGGGAAAAATCCTTAAAATATATAAACTATTTCACAATATGTTTGAATATAAGATACCTTTAACGATGTTGTGGAAAGAGAAGTTTATTGAATTTAATAATATCTAGCAGATTTGGGAAGGCAAAGCTTGAGAAAATAAAAAACATCTTAATTTTCATTCAAATTAATAATTTGCTTTTGATGTCTCATCACATTTTGTTTCACTACTGGCTGTTCTCACCATTTTATCACCTTGTAAATCTCCTTCCCAGTAGGCTCAGGGGGCTAGTAAAGTGCACAGTGTCCATATTTGCTCAAGGCAAATCCATCTAATTCAGCATTTAATCTCTGACGGTGACAATACACAGATGTCTGCAGACATATTCACATACTTTGATGCTGAGAAACTGAGTTTTTAAATCTTTAACAGGAAAGCTAAGGGAGGTCTTACTGATGGCTTCACAGCATGGTACAAAGGGCATCTTTTCTCTAATGCACACAGTAACAGGAAAAAAAATTGCTAATCCAATTTGGAACATGAAAAATTCCAATCAGATAGAAAGTAAAGGTTTCTTTGTTTCTTTGCTGCTTTATTAAGGTCTTTTGGTTTTATTTGCTTGGGCTTTTAATCAAAAGGGTGATCAAAGCAGCAGGCATGAGCTTTCCTACAAAGACTGTGACAGAGCCTTGGGTTATCTGGTCAGATAGGAACTGCTTCAGTTGGGGGAATTGGACTAAAGAATCCCTAGGGGTCCCTTTCAAGGTAAATTATTCTATGATTTATGACTCTATGGTTATTCCAGAAGCTGTACAGGTCTACCAGTTAGTGATGACCGCTTGATTTAATTTCAGCTTTTTGCATTTCACATTCATTTCTAGCCCCTAGATGTTTTGTCGTAGTAAACAACCCAAATTAAGAGCTTTAATTTCTAGTATCTTTCTAAGTTATCTTCTCTCTGAACTTTAAAGCATCTTGAATTGCTCAATTGTTCATCCTATGTAAGGAAGTTCTCTTTGATAATTTTTTGCCATTGACTGTTTTTTACTTCCCATATGAGTTGTTTCGAGTGGAAGGGTATTAGAGGCAGACAGTTTTTAAGGCATAGATACTACTCTAATCTACTCTGCAATAAATATGCCTCTATTGTCTATTCCTTCAGGGAGATTTCACTGACTTCATTGACTTTTTCTTTCCCCTTTTCTTTTTTTCTTTGCACTACTTCAAATGAAAATAATTTTGAATGACATACTTTTATGTGCAATTTCTTATTTTATTTTCATGCATCCTTAATTTTAATTTATTACTTAAAGCTGGTTTAAGTTTTTTATAATACTTTTTCATCTATCAAATGTTTTCTTCGCTTTTAATTTCCTCTCTCTACTTTAGAATTCATTGTTTAAACTTGTGTACCCAGAAAAATGTGAGTACTGTTCTTGGAATTCATTTCTGAGGGAAAAATTTCTTTTCATTCTTCTTTTACTTGCACGTTAACAACCACACAGCATTGTGGCAGCAAATGTTAGGTACATCTTAAGTTCAATCTGTCTCTTGCTTTAACATATTTTTAAGTGTTTATTTTCAGTAGACTTCTATTATTCTGCCTTGACAGACAATTTCTTCTTGAACTTTTGTTTGTTAGTTGCATCAATAGAAATATCACCTTTATCTTTTTGAAATGTATGTTACCAAGTCATCTTTATATATCAAGAGTTTTTTTCCTTTTCTGAATGTTTTATGATCTTTTGATTCAAGTCAAGCTCTTTTCTAGGTCTAGTTTGGAGGGTGTTTCATTACCTGTATTCTATGAATTAAAAAACAAATCATAGAAAAATATAAATCTGACAGAAAATGCCTACCTTCTATACTTTTCCAAGGTGAACGTGACCTGAAGCAATGTTCCTGCTTTTACTGAAACCTTTTATGAACTACAATTAATTTGTAAAATGTTTCCCTCATTCTTTTTTTACTTAGAAGTTATTAGTAACGTAGACTGGTGTCCAACACTTTTTCTGTTACAACCAACTAAGAGCAGGTTCATTTTGCTTTCTGATTGGACTATGAACCAGTATATATATATATATATTAATTAAAATAACAATACATTTTATTTTCTCCCTTTTTTTGCATCTGTAATCATTTGCTACTACTGTATTTTTTTAAATACACTATATGATTACTCACTCATATTGTTTCTTCAATTTATGTCTATATTTTCATGCTCAGCATTATTATATTTGCTATTATTTCTGTTTTTGTAATGGTCTCCTGTTTTAAAATGGTTTATAATATTATTTAAGTTCTATAGGGTTTTTTTTAATGTTCTGTTGAATCTGAATATAAATTTTGTCTTTGCACAGGCTTCGTTTTATAACTTGTCCCAGTTTAGCAAAACCCCTTATTTTGAAGTACAGAACGGAAAACTGAGACACTGTTCTACCTAAGGTTATTTTTCACACATAAAGGAATGTATTTTCAGATAAGTTAATGAGAAGCTATGTAATTTAATCCTGAGGTACTAATTAATGACATAAAACTTTTCTAGAATCACATCTTAAATACTTATTCCCCCCCCCCCAAAAAAAAATAAATTAAAAATATAGTCATTGGTTTTTTACCTTTTAATCATTTAGAACAGTATCTTCATTTTTTGCTAAATTGCAACAAATATTTTGGGTATTTTGCATTGAAGTAGACATCATTAAATTGCTACTTTGGTTGGTTTGTTGGTTAGTTAGTCGGTTGGTTAGTTTTTCTGGTTTCTATGGTATCATCAACACCTGCCGTTAGTATAATCTAAATTAAATTTAATGAGAACATTAGGCCGAAGATATAGTTTCATTGCATAGAAAAATATTTTAGTCTTATATCCTTATGTTCTGTATTTGCTTCTCTTATTGGTAACTACACGTTATCAACTTCCTTAGTTGAAGAAAAATATCTGTAGTAGTTTTTCCTCTAAGATTTTATAATCAGTCTGCATTCTTTAGTCCTTGTACATCATGACCCATAAATAATGGTCCCACAGACAGGACTACAATTGCATTTCTTCAAATTATCCCCTAAGGCTAAAATCCTCAAAACTGACTTTGCTGTGGACTGAAGTAATCTTGCAGGAAGCACAGAGAAATACAGCAGTATGACTCCAAATAAGAATCACAGAATCTTAGAATGCTTTCTCCCTCCTGATTTTGTTTGCAAATGAACTGATTTTTTTATGATTAAATATTCACTTAGTAATATTCCTGTATGGTTATCCATACAAGGAATATTGAAAAAATCTTGATTGCAAATCATAGCCAAAGTTATGTGTATGTTACCATTCCTCATGAATAAATGACAGAAAATATTCAAAGGAGAAGAAAAATGGATATCGAGTAGCAACAATTCTGGCATGATTGTCCTTTATCTCCAATACGAGTGAGATGGGCAACGACTCAGGCAAATATTAAGGAACATAATTATCGGCAAACTGACAAGGCAACAGTCATATTATAAATGCAATTAAATGGCATTTCCCAAGATTCAGTTAATACCACATAAAAATATTTTTTAAAGTAGTGGGTTTGCTAAATTTGGATAAGTCACAAAACTAGGTTGTGCAAATGCAAAATTTCTATTCAAACACCACAAAACATAAATCTACATATGTGAGTATCTGAAATAGCCTAACATGAAATATTATATAGATAAAATAAGAGGTAGAACTAGTCTGCTAGTTCAGCACCTGATTGTGTATCCAGTTTATGTTGGATATGTGTAAAACAAATCACCCAAGAGAAACAGCAATAAACCAAAATTTCTCAGCAGGACATGATTTGCAGAATAACCATTCACACTACAAGACATCTAAACAGATATGTAAAGTCACAAAACCTCTGTAAACCTTTGTTATAAAGTTCATCCACTGTTGAATGAAATACCCATGAGAGTTATATTTTGTCTTTTTTTTTTCTTTTTTTTTTTTCTTTTTTTTTCCTTTTTTTTTCTTTTCCTTCCATGTTAGGCATAAAATTATTTCCTAACATCTTAGTGTTCCTGTATCTGCAAAATTAAGCTAATACACCACCTGGAAAACTGTTGTGAGGGTTGCTTAGATAATCTTACTTTTTTGAAATTCAATATGTTAACAAAATATTACCCCGGCCAGTGAAATGAATATTATGTACCATATAACATCAAGCTCAGTAAAAAAAAAAACAAAACCCAAAATCCCCCAAAAATCATAAAGAAAGAAGAAAGGTGGAATATTCGGAGTTATGGCATTTGTCCTCCTAAGTAACCATTTAACATGCTGGATCCCTGCTTTCCTGGAGATGGCTGAACACTTGCCGACTGATGTGAAGTGGTGAGTACAATTTTAAAATTTGTGTTGCTTGTTTGTGCAGGTTTTAGTTTGCCTATTATATTGTCTTTATCTCAATCCATTAGTTTCCCCACTTTTATCTTTGCATTTCCCATTGGAAGGGAGTGAACATTTGCTTTTGTGGAGCTTAGCTGTAGTTAAGCCCCTACTATAAATATTATTGTTGTTACTTTATTTACATACATGCTACTGGTGCTACAGTGAGCAGATGACATCCAAAGTAAAACTGAAATGAAACAAAATACAATTATTTTTTAGGGTGGTACCATAGTTTTAATAGATAGGAAATAGCCAGAATAAGCTGATCTAGTTTTCGCTAAGGATTTCAGTACTTAAGACTTGTAATAAACACAATTTTGGTCTACATGCAGCAAAATTGTATTGTAACATCAGTAGAAAAATTTCTAATTTATAAGCTGATTAAATTAACCCTTTGTGTTTAGAGATAAAGCTTGGAAGTTTAGCTGAGCGATTTTTCTCAGAATATCCTGGAAGTAGGCTTTGGAAGGGAATGGCTACAGAAATGTAAGTATTGAAAGTGATAGAGGAAGCTATGGAGAGCTCTGGGAGCTGTGACAGAGGAGCTCTGGCTCGTGAGGTCAGTGAGCAATGAAGTACAGAAAGGCTGATGTCCTTTCAAATCTCTTTTCTCCCCCTTTCTTGCTTGTCTCATTTCCCTTCCTCCTTCCCCAGGAATTTGCTTTTGTTCAGTGGTCTGTACTGACTGCATTGAAAATAATTTGATCAAATTTGTGTTAAATCGAAGCACAAGCCTCCAGACAATATTTTCATAAACCTAACACATTCTCCATTATTTGGGTGTTCAGATGGAATCCACTGATCTCAGTGAGAGCTGATGACAGGGTCTAATCAAAGCTGCATAATGTCATCTCCTCTCCAAACAAAAAATGCCATCACTGAGAATTGATGGACTGTGTACGCTCACTCCAATAACCACTATGCTTACTAAGTTTCACAGAACCATAACAATCTCTGTGTGGCAGAAGAACTTGGGTGAAGTAATGAAATTTTTATTGCTGAAGGTGGGTTATACAGTCTCTTCTCCTTATTTCTTTGGAGAATTTAGCATTTGAGAAAATACAACTCCTGATTACAGCTTACAGGCTGCCACACAGTGAATTTCACAATATACATCTGGCTGCACTGCTGAGCTTATAATGCTTTGCATCCTATTTGCTTGAACTGCAAGTGTGATTCAGAGCTATTGAGGCATCTGTGTACATGACAGCACCCACATATTTATATTGTGTTCATTGCAACCCATTTCCACCCTGGTGCTCATACAATGCTCAAATCAGATTTTCCTTTGCAGTCAGCTGAACTTCAACACATTATTTTTTTAAAAGAATCCTCAGATTTGGGATTGAAGCATCACTATAGGCAAACTCATGGCAGTTAAAATTATGGGATCATTTAAAAATGTCATATTCTCATATTCAACATGTATTTTGAATGTGTTTATAATTTATTAAAATGCTTTAAAACATAATTTTGGTTCTTCATAATAGAAAAGGGAACATTTCAAATTATTAAAATTGGTTAACAAGAGCAATATAAACTAAACTGCAAGAGTTTTTTTTCTAGTAATTGAGGATTGTGTGCTGGTTATTATGGCAAAAGACACCATTTTTACTTGTAAAATCACACCGTAGATCATTTTTAGCTCTATATAAGATGAGAAATTGATTGAAATATTTTCTGCATTTAAAAATAATTCTAAAGCTAAAAAATTAGAAAGAGTTAACGTATGGAACAAAAATGTGTTATAAAAATGTATTCAAGTACAGCAAAGCAAACTGGATTAAAGTGATTGCCAGTTTGGGTTTGGTAAAATACTTTCAGAAATGTAGTTATTGCAACTCTTAAGCTCTTTTTAATAGCAGTTTACTATTCTTATTAGGCCTTCATACATAACTCCAAATGCTGAAAATAGATTACTTAATTTTTACATTCAAAGAAAAATTTAGGATCTGAAGTATATGAGGAATTTTATACTAACACATCTACATGCGTCTCACACAGTTTGTCTGGCAAATTAATCTCTCTGGTACTTCAAAAACATTTTGGAAAGCCTTCAGGTGAGAACTGGTTTTGAATGGGATAATTAACCTTGACAGTAATTTCTTCATATCAGAGCCAAATAGCAGTTGGAAAGATGTATTCACTTTTCACAGAGTGCCAGGTACTTATGGCCTGGAAAGAGGCTATAATGTGTTCAAAAAATGTGTATTTCAAGCAGGCATGGAAAAGGGTTCCAACAGAGACTCATCCATCAAATTCCTGGAGAAGGACATGATTTACACAGGAGATAATAGAGGCCCTGGCTGGATGTTTATAGTAGGTTATTTTCAGTCCTAAACCAGTGTGATTGTTTCCTGAACTAATGCAATCAAACAGTATAATTAGATTATCCTAAACACTTGTTTACATATTATTAGAGATTTAATCTTCATTTCTTTCCTTCTGAAAGAAAATGATGAATAATAAAGTTTTATCAGCTCTGTATCATAATTGTGTAGGTAAATCTGCTGGCAATGCAATCTGACAGACACATTTTTATGGTTTTAGCAAGTCAAAAATGGGTCTGAAGGGATCTTTTCATGTTATCTGTTGCTCATTTTTTTTTTGAGCAAGCAGTATTCATTTCTTATATTAGTATTTCCATGGTGTGCATATGCTTTAACTGCTTAAGTTTCCAATATTCAAATTCAAACTGGTTTTGTACTTTAAGTTGAAAACAGTTGTCTCATGTGAAGTGAACTGAGACTTTTAAAATTACTGATAAAAATGCCAAAGGACACATTTCAAGTTTTTACACAGGATACTGATGCTTAGAATATTTTTTTTTCTGAACCAACATCCAAAAATGCAAAGCATAATTTGAAAGGAGCAGAACTAGACCCATGGCTAAGTGTCTTTGAAAATCTTACCAATCATTTGAATTATCATTTTTTAAAAAGTTGTTCACTTTTTTCTAAGTTTTCCTACTAACTGGCTTTTCAGACCAACAACGAACGAGTTCTCTTAAGATTATTAAGAAAGTTTATATAAATTAGTTTTTCATCTACTTGCAAACACTAGATAAGTAGAAAAAATGCACCAGAGATGTATGTCAATTTCAAGCTTATTTTGGAAAAGGTATAGCTTCTGTTTGAGCTAAGCAGCTTTGAATTTAATATTTGCCAACAGAATACTAGTCACTGAAGTCTTGAGAGCTACATTGCCAGGAAAGACTTTGCACTTTACATACAGTTGACCACTTCTCTAAGTTCTGACTACTGCATTTTTATATATTTATAAAACCATTATGAGAGTTTAGACACTGCTTAGACAACAGTGTTTTAGATTCAAGCTCTGTAAAAACTGAATATTTACCTAAAAGTTTCAGTGGAGTAGAGCAATTATGGGTGGGTGAATTGTGCCAATAAACTACAGTAGTAATTTTGATTGTATCAGTAGGAGAAAGAAGTTCTGTTTTAGAAATTTTTAATGGATAAATGTAGTAGTCTGAAATAGCTTTTACAGCATATAAGCTGTCCTACTGATTTATTGTAATGCATGAATTGTCCTTGGAAACTAATAGAAAATTCATGGCACTCTGTTGCTTGCAATATGACATTTAACGGCACACTCTTCCATGTTTCTTTCAACAATTCAGGGACACGTCTCACAGCTGGACAATTCAGGCACTTGAAAAACTTGTGTTTACTGGAATGCTTTTGTTGCAAGGACAGAAAGATACTAGTGCTTGTCAACTGGCCTGTTATGAACTCTTTTTTCTTTATGTTTTCTTATATATGTCAGTATCTAAGGAGATATGTTGTTGTAAAGTATGCTACTATAAAGGAATTACTTAAACAAGCTTACTTTTCAACTAATTAAATTTATTAGCTATTATGAAGGACAATTTTTACATTGTGAAGAAGAAACACGTAATACTAGATAATAAAAGCGAAAAGTAGTCAGTAGTAAGTGAAAAGTAAATAACAAAATGAAGATTGTGATTAGTATGCAAAGTAGAGGATTCCCTGTTCTAGTGCTAGCAATTTCAGCATAAGAATGCTAAGCACAATCTCAAGACACTGCAGAACATACTGTGTTCTCCTTAAGAAGAAAGAAAGACCGCATGAGAAAGATAAAGCTTTCCTGAACTTCTTAAACAGTGCCCTCTTCCTCATAGGATTCAGGTTTTCTGGTAGAATGCACATGCCCTTCATTAAGAAAATAGCAAATGTCCTCAAGGACTGGTAGCATTTAAACTAGAGGGGAAAAAAAGACAAAAATTAAAAGAAAAATAAATAAGGAAACAAATTATGTGTTTAAAATTCTTCTTGCCTATGTGTAAGTACACATAGGAAATCTTGGAAATCATCTCTCCCAGATACTTATAAGCTTCTGTAGTTGAAAAACAATAATTACAGCCCTATTGTCCAAAGGTGATTCCAGGAAGGTAAATAAAAATGTGGCATAAAATATGCCATACAGTTAAAGATTTTATGTTTTTTGCAAATTTTTAACTTTATACTACAATTTTAGGATTATTTTCTCTATAAATTTAAGGTATGCATTTCAGATTTTTGCCACTAGATCAGCAAGTACATCTAGTCTCACCTATCATTCTTTAGAAGCCTATATAACTGTCTGAATACTGTAATTCCACATCAAAACTGTTTTCTTGAATATAAAGAAATAAATGAACCAGGGGGTAGCGAAGTAGATGACAATTTTTCCTAATGCTACCTATTCCACTCTCAAATAGGAGTAAATTTACTCTGCAGTTCAGTCTGTCACAGCAGATGAAGGGAGGTGATCCTTCACCTTTATTCAAACACTGGTGGTGTATGTGCCTGGAATACTGTGTCCAGTTCTGGTGTCTTCAGCACAAGGGAGACAGGGACATACTAGAGAGAATCCACAGAAAGGCCATAAGGTTGAGTCCACATAAGGCCATGAAGGGACTGGAGCAGCTCTCATATGAGGAGAGGCTGAGAGACCTGGAAGGGTGAAGCCTAAATCACCTCAGGGGGATCTTGTCGATTCATGCAAATATCCACGGAGATTTTGCAGCGAGGACAGAGCCAGACTGGCAAGAGGACCAGAGGCAATCAGCACAAACTAAAACACCAAAGGTTCAATCTGAACATCAGGAAACATATTTTTATTTTGAGGCTGATTGAGCAGCAGAACAAGTTGCCCAGCAAGTCTGTGATCTCCCTCCTTCGAGATATTTATGGTCCTGGGCAAATCTCTTTAGGAAGCCCTTCTTGAGAAGGGGTTTGGGCCAGATGACCCTACCCATTCTGTGAGTCTGTGATCTGCCTTGATGTGGAAGATTCATATTCATATTTTAGAAAAATAAATGTAAGTGTCTACATATAGGACTTGATTTAACCATCTTATGCTTTTGAGAATCCACTGGGTACCAACTTCTAAAAGTCATATCCTATCTGCCAGGTCTCTGCAGATATCTCAGGTGTCATAGAACATGTAGAATAATATTATATGGGAGCACCTAGATCAAGAAAGCACTTGTAGCAGACTGAGACAAATACATACGCATACAATGCGTTAATTTTTTTAAAATGAAAGTCAGTAGAAGAAACACAAAAATCTCTATTGAACTTCTGTTTAAAGAATCATTCCTCAGTTCTTTACCCTAGCTCAAGCCCCAACTGAAGCTCAGTCTGCAAGGAACATGCATTTCATAAAGCAATGTCAGTTGTCTGCACTTCAGAAGGCGTTATCTATTCTTTGTGCTCTTTGAGAACTTCCACAAACAAATTCAGAATTAGAGAGATGATTGTTTATGTAAAATTTAAAACATCTATGAAGGGTTGTTAAACAGAACAACCAGAATGGTGTTCAAATTAAACTTTACACATTTCTTACATTTCTCCTGATGCTGTTCTAGGCCTCAGTGTAAATTAGGAAAAATATGATGTCTTTCAGTCTTAACAATCATGTTATTTCACAGTTCCCCTAGTTGTTTTTTTTTCTTGATTTTCCCCCTCCTTCTTCAGAATGAGGCATAGAGTCACTTCATCCCATTCCAAATCCCAAACTCTTCTAATCACATAATTCTCATCTAGATGTAGTCACATTCTTCTTTTTATGTGCTGGAACCAGCCAAACACTTTACATTCATTAACGCAGTATCACTTAAGCAACGTAACGTGTTTCTGAGAGGTCAAGAGGACATTTCAGAATGCAAATGGTCATGTGGTAGCCTAAAGCAATGGTGGCCATTGCAATTTTTAATTTTGAAAGGCTGCGGGAAAACAGAGCTACTTACTTGGATCTATTGACTGAATTAAGTTATTAATGGAAGAGAATAGAAACTCTGCTCTGTAAAGTGCCATTTCTAAGATATAATCACACTGTCTCTCTCTTGAAATTGTTTGGCTTCAAAAAATCATAACTTTTGATCTATAGCAGTAAGAAAAGCACTTGAATATTAATTCTTACTGGAAAATAATAGAAATATCATGCTTATTTTTTCAAGGACAATAAAATATACCTAAAATGTGACGTCTCTTTTTTTTCTCCCTTTAAATAATTCTATGATTTACATTTGTCAGTGAACTCTTTGTTATGAAAAGATAATTTTTCTCCATAATCTGACTACTTGAAGAAAGGCACAATAAGAAATGAAACATTAATGTGCAGTTTATGTTAGATGTTTCTTTAGATTTTTTTTTTTAAAGAAAAGTAATCAAATGGATGTGTCAATTAATACACAGCAAGCAAGAGCCAATTATGGATATGATGGCTCAAGGTTAGCTTGCTGCAATATTTTTTAATTCAATGAATAGTGAAATCAACTTGTTGCTTCCATAATAGATGGTTATGACAGAGCTAAAGAGCTCAAAATGTTTTTGTAGTCCCCTGTCTAATTAACATTGTATGACCTTCATTTCCCTGAACTGTAACTGCAAAGACCCCCAAAAGCCTGCTTTTGTTTGAAAAATCTTTTGTAACATGTTTAAGAGATCAAAGGCAAAGCAATCAGTGTTTGTACGCCTTCAGTTTGAAATAAAAGTGATAAAATAAAGTCATATTGCTGCAGCAATTTGCAGAGGAAAACCTTCCCATGCTAGTTTATCTCACTTGACTCTAATGGACACCTACAGATGCTGTGCTGTAATAACGTGTGTGTGAGTTACATTTCTTTGATTTTTTCCTGTCTTTTCCATTTTATCTATTTTTGTACTTTTAGAATGGAAGAAATATAGAAATAAAACATGCTGAATGTTTTAATGCTAATGATGTTCTGCTAAGTTCCAGTTACCATTAGAATCTAACGCATTCTAGGTAGATTTTCTGCCAAAATATGGTTACAGAAAATGCAGTATTGTAGTCAATAAGAATATGAGTAGTTATTTTAAGGACAAATTCTAAAATCTACATTACTAAATCTTTTAAAATTATTCTTCATTTTCATCTGTTTTGACATAGATGAACTTTAAACTTTGTACTGGATATATTATATAAAAATGTTCCTTTTGTGGTTTTTTCTCCAAGGTGCTAATGAAGGTCTCTGAAAACACTGGCTCCAATATCTAAGTCAGTCAAGTGGTCTCACTTTCTGTTTAATATAATAATTTGTACTGCAAAAATCACAGAATCACAGAATACTCTGAGTTGAAAGGACCCAGAAGGATCATTGAGTCCAACACTTAAATGAAAAATGCTGCAAGTGCACCAATTACAAGCCAAGGGAAAAATAAAGAAAAGTGAAAGAGACCTAATGCAGATATATTTGAAATTTACAATTAATATAAATGTATTGTTTCCCTACTTATTCTGAAATTTTGTTGCCTCTAAGGAAAGTGACCTGGTATTTTTATTCTGGCATTTATAAGCAAACCCAAACCCCATACAGAATTGACAAGAGAATTGAAGAAAAAAATTTAAAAACCCATAAAACTAAAGGGAGAAAAATATGGAGGAGGCGGGTGTTGGTGCAGGGAGGAGTGACCTCACTACTGTCTAAAATTTCCTCATGAGAGAGAGCAGACAGAGACAAAGATCTCTTTTCTCTTGTGTCTACTGGTAAAGCACAAAAGATTGATTTGCAACTGCAACAGGGGAAGTTCAGATTATATAGTAGAAGAAGTTTTTTCAGTGAGGGGATTGTCAAGCACTGCCACCAGCTCTGTGGGTAGGTGGTCATGGGCCCAACATTGTTTGCATTCATGAAACATTTCAGAAATGTGGTTTAACTTTTATTTTGCCCTGTATGGAGTCAGGAGTTGGACTTGAAGATCCTCCTGCCTCCCTTCCTAATCAGAAAATTCTAAAAATCTGTGATTTCTAAATTTTGAGAAACGAATGTTATGGATGGACTCATAGAGTTTGCATATTGTCAACTTTTTAAGCTGGGTAAATGAACCTATTTTGTTTCTGTGCCCTCTTTACTAAGTAGAACCACAAAAGGCATGTTGCTTTTGCTTTCTTGATTGAAGTCACGTCTGGAAAAGAAAAATGAATCAGTGTTTAAAATGTTAACTGCTATATTGTATTTATCTGTGCAGAGGAAAAAGTATTAATATGTCCTTATAGGCCCACACCACTCACCTGATAGATGTTGGCAATCTCATTTTAATGTCACTGGCAACAAGGGTTATTTCCATCTCAAAATCTCTGTAGATGCTATAATTGGAAAATAAACTAAAAAAAAATTACAGATATTGCCTTGAAAAACAGTCATAACCAATTTAGATTGGACTTCATATATCAGAAGGAGAATGTTCACTAACTTGTACCAGATACCTATATGTTGCTCTTAACAGATTTTTTTAGACTATATTTATTTAACATTTTAACTGTCAGTCCACCATCCCTTCTGTTTCCATGAGGCAAGTAATACACTCCCGTGGAAGTGGTGTTATTTTTCCTTTTTAATTACTCCAGATGATTTATCTCATCATGGCCATTACAGAGAGAAGTGTCTTACACTGCAAGTTAACTCATATCTAACTTCTTTCTTTCCTACAACTTTCTGAAAGAAATATGCAATCATCTTGCACTTTTCCTGTTTTCATTTAGTACTTCTTGCAATAGAAAAGATTTGAATGGTTTATAAATCTTCATGTTTCATTGGACCAACTGAACCAGAGCTAAGGTTAAAAAGATTTTTGTGGAAATAGTTTGACATTAACTTTGTCTAAGTTACTGTCTTCTATTTATTAATCTTGTTCTGAAACATGGGATTCAACACTTCAAGGAAATAAGATAACTGCTTTAAGGTTCCTGAGTGATACTCTTTTTATTTTATAAAGTAGACTTCTGAATATATTGATTAGTTTGTTATGCAAGTTTAGGGCACAGATTTTGAATGTTTTATTCCTTTGATAAGTGAAGTGTCATTTTTTTCATTGCTTCCTAAGTTGTAAGATAAGTAAGATAACTTTTGTTTTTTTCTAGACAAAAATGTTTAAGCAGAACATCTACTCAGATGATTCTAGTTAAGGCCAAAATGAAACAAGTCTTTACACACTAAAGATACTTAGGTGAGATAAATAGACTCTGATGATAGGTTCCCCTCATTCATTTTAAAACAAAATAGAAAATCATAATTTTAAAGAGTTACTTATGGTTACATGAATATCCTGTAAGATTTTTCTGGTGGTCTTTGACAGGGGTCTGCAGATTTTCTAAGAATTCCTACTTAGTGGTAACTTCCTCAGCAGGAAACCTATATTAGGATCCATTCTTTCCTCTTAAAGTCAAAGTCTTTCAGACATCAGGTGAATCCACTTAAATATAAAATCAACTTCCTGAGTAGCCAAGTACAGCTTCTAAGCTACTTTCATAAACTATTTCATATTGTTTTTCCCTCAATAACTATTGGTTGGTATCTAAATAGTAATATGTATGTACACATAATTTCTGTTATTTTGAAGACTTAATATCTCTAAAGCCAGGTGTATCCTTATGAATCCAAATTTTATGCTCATATCTACTTGTTCATGCAGCTTTTCTAGTTTAATGTACAGTTCTTGGTTCTCAACAGAAAAGCTGCCTCTGATATAAAAAAATAATAATTAGTTTGCTATTGGATTATCATTTTGACTTTTTATGTTATCATTCACTGTGAGTGGTTGTGGTGTATACATTATTTGTCTGTTTGTATGGGGTTTTTTTATAGTCCTTTTTTTTCTACAGTCAATATTAAGACAAATAAAAATCTGTCTTCACATAAGTTAACAAAAATTGTGATCATTGTGGTATATTTGCTGTTTTACAGGATACATAGCTACTTCACTAGAAAGTAGATTATTTAAATTATACCTGTGTATTCTATTATCATGCGCAGTTGAAAGTCACATCCCATCTTTCAGTAAGTGCTTTGTTCCTGGCCACTGAAAAATTCAATCGGGTATTAAAATTGGTCAAGTGTGGAAAAGTGTCATTAAGCCAAAAAAGGTGTAGTATAGAAGTTTCTATTTTGGTAACTTGATTAAAAATAAATACATTTGTAAAATTTTCACCTGATAGTGAAGGAGTTGAGTTTTGTGATAAGACATTGCACACCCGTGGTCTAGACGTAAATACGATTACGAAAATTACTTAAAATGCATTTTATTAAATTTATTTAAAAAAACCAGATTTTCAATATATTCACTTATTGTTTGTATTGAACTGTATTTTTAGTATCCTGACTGGAGTGCTCATATGGATGAGCTCTTTTTTTTGATATAAACAGAATATGCGTTATTTTGAACAGTTTAAAGGTAAATGTTTTCTCTGAGGACTGATGCAGTCCATCAAAAAATAAGAATAATTTATTTTATTAGTTATAAACAGATGGGAAATGCAAAATTCACATTATCTGCAAAAATTTTACAACAGTTTGGGCTTTTCTGGTTAGGGAGTAATGGGTTTGGCAGGGGAAGGAGGAGAGCTTTTTCATTTTTTTTATCCAGGATATAAAGCTCTTAACTAAACCAGAAGTTACAATCTGTGTCAACCAGGAAAAAAAAATCCCTCTTATAAAGCAGCAGTGTTAACATCGATTTAATCAATAAGGTGCTGGTTTATTTTCCTTCACTGCAGTTCTTCCACCGTTGAACTGTTTCCCTCTATTATAATAGATCAGATATCCTCCTTATGTTTTCCAAAGGTTGCTGCAATTTTTATTACAGGACTTACAGGACTAGCAAATTGCTTTAACTTTCATTCTAAATGTATTTTGACGTCCTTTGCACAGATAAGCTTTCTGTAGCTTTGAAGAAATAGGAATCATCTCATCATATAATTTAGTGCGCTCAAAGTGCGTTCAAAACCCTGTGATTGCACATAACCATGACTATATTTTACTTAGAACACTCAATCTGCTATACATGATTATTTTTAAACTAGCTATTTAAAAAATATCTGAAGGGATCTCAAGGTTATTACAAGAACAAGAAGAACGTAAGAAAGAAACAACTCTTGCCTACTTGTTTCCCTACATTACAGATCTCTTTTTTTGTCTTCCCAGGACTGTCAGTGACATTAATCCTCAATACCCTGTGCCTGTCTGACTCATAAGAAGAAAACCTCAGATTGTTGTTTATGATTGAGTATCTCTGTGGGTGAATATTAACGTACCTAGATTTGATGACCTTCTCAGTAATATGGCCTTGCAAGATGAATATTAAAATTAAGTTGGAAGAATTCACTAAAAGAATAATAAAATTATGAATTAAGTGGACAAGAATCTGAAGAGAGAATAAAATTATTCATCCCTAACAACAAACATCAGCAAAAGATTCGGCTATACTGATTAAAAAAATTACCCTAAAAGCAAAGAATGTTCATAAATAGGCAGAAAAATGTAGTCAAAATCCGAAATGTCCTCATTTTGTTTTCAAGATCAACTGTTATTTTAAAAAGCAAGTAATATGATACAATAAAAATCTGCTTTGTGTCCAAGAAATATGGAGCAAAATGAAATACTTTTAGCAATAATATTTAAAACATTGCAAAACAGATTAAATAAATTAATTTTTATTACTTCAAGTAATGAAAAACTTCCCAGAAAAATTATCTCTTTTTTGAAGGAAAATGTGTAGAAAAACACGTCCTTATTTTCTAGCTGAGATCTCCATGGAGTCAACTTTAAAGTCAAACACAAAAGTTTTCAGAAAAAAAAGTAAGATTTTTTTTTCTATATTTCTAAACAGTTATTATTTTCTGCCCAAAGTTTTGAATGTATGAGCATGGTTTTGTAATTAATGCATGTGACTGAGTCCCAGAGGCCTGGTTTTCTTTTTCTTTTTGTTTTTATTTTTTTTCTTTTAACCAAAATCTAATCCCATTGTGATTTAACTGTTTTTAGTCCTGTAATTTATTCTCCAGGATTATTCCCTTAAATTTTACTCAAATTTGTCTCAAGTGTCATGAACTAAACTTCTGTTGAAATCAGCACCTAAAACACACTGGCCTCTACATCTTGCATCACCTTTTAGATCCTTTATTGGAAATGAACTGATTTTATTCGAGTGCATGTTCTCAGGAATGCTGGTACCTACTGGTAAATTAATTAAACTTCTCCACAACACATAAAAAGCAACCTACATCTGTGTTTAGCTTTTTATGAAATGGCAATAGAACTGTTCACAATATGGATAATGTATTGTAAAAAAAGTAATCGTACTTAACTTTTTATTTAAATCAATTCATCTTTAGAAGTGTTTTGCAAATCTGTTTACTCACTCAACTTCTTAGTTCTAAAATATCAAGTAGAAATCTGATACTGTAAAAATAATTGAAAGATACTGTAAAAATCATTATGCTTTTCAAAATTACTTATGTTAAGAATGGAGCTTTAGAATAAAAACTTTATTGAGGAAAAAAATACTTGCACCAATTCTTTTTATTATTAACACTAGAAAAAAACAGAATAGAGCTTCTACTATGTTCATGGATAATAAAACACACCTAATTATTCCTTTTATTTCACTCTCTTAGAACTTTCAGATTAAAAGATACTAGAAAATAAACCATGGGCTAATCCTAACGACTTTATTAGTGCTGTGTGTGGACTTTATATGGAAATCAAATTTCCCATAAAATTTGATCATGAACATGTTTCACACAGAGGCAAGAAAACTAGAGGTACACTGGAGAAAGCACTGTATATTCACTTTAGGAGTGAATCAGCTAGTGAAACCATTCCAATTTTTTCTTTATTAGATGAATGCTAAATTCTCATTTCCATATATAAGGCATATTTCTTTAACTTATGTAAAATGAACTTGATGCAGTGCAACAGACCGTTGAGACTCATGCAACTTTTGAACTAGGTATGTATTTCCTATAAGATCATGACTGAATAACAAACAACTGAAATTACAGGTATGGATTCAGAATTTTAAGTATCCCTCGCTTCTAGGTAAATCCTTTGGCATAATTTGCCTTGTATTTTTTTCTCTCTTCCCTAATACCTCTGATACTCTCATCCCACGGGGCACTAGAAATATTTCTATTTATGATATTCATGTTCTAATGGGCAACATGATCATCTGTAGGGTAGGAGAGCTAAATTAGAAGGTAGACTCATACATTAGAAGGTAGACTTTTAATTCATTAGTGCATACTTTCACTCTACAAGTATTGCGTAAAAACAGATAGTGTCACACTTCATTCTACACCTGTCTCCTAGAAGGACCAAGATCCCAAATGGATGTGTGTACAAGTAAAGGAGTTGGGATTCATCTTATAGCAGCCTTCCAGTACCAAAAGCAAGCTTAGAAAAAAATGGGAGAACAACTTCTTACACAGGCAGATACTGATAAGACAAGGGGGACTAAAGGAGGGGAGATTTATGCTAAATGTTAAGAAGTGCTTTTCTCAGAGCATAGCACAGCACTAGACCAGATTGCCCAGAGAAATTGTGGGTTTCTGGAAGTGTTCATGGTCAGCTTGCATGGGACCTAAGCAATCTGATCTAGTAGGTGGTACCCCTGCCCATGGCAAGGGGAGTGGAACAAGATGATATTTTTAAGGTGTGCTTCTAACCCAAGTAATTTTATGATTCTGTGATCCTGTGATTTCCTGTGGTACCCTGTGCTCCAATAGGAAGAAGTAGAAACCAAACGTAAACACTGTTGTCTGAAGGCATTGTAAGACCAGATACATAAAATGGAAAGGCAAAACATCAAAATTATATGGATTGCTTTAATCACCCCTGCATACCTAGGTTGTCTGCCTGTTCATTGACAGCATAGGACAATTATTCAGTTAAGTTCCACTGAACTTACCACATTCTGTGGGACTGGCAATCTAAAATTCTAGAGGGCCGTTCTTCCTTGTCTGAACAAAAGATATAATATCGTGTATTACATGCAGCAGAATGAATTGACATGGATCCATCTACATGGATCCAGACTTAATATTATTTCTCATTCTCATTGCAACCATGCAGAACATACAGCGTTCAGCTTTCTCTTAGCTATAAACATTGTCCAGCTATTATCTAACTAAGGCAAGATAATTTTATTGCCTCATATATGAACTCTAACACTGTACTTCTACATTGACCCTTACAGCTTTCAGTTTGACTGGCTGGACATCCAACTTATCTTATGCTTTTAGCCTTAGCAAGCTACTCAGTACACTCTGAGCAGGCTCAGATAGTGAAGACAGCAGAAACAGATATAAATATATCAGATATAACAGATATAGCAAATGTGTGAGAGCCAACAGAAGTAGAAAGCAAGTAATTTTACTAGATTTCAAATCAGTTTATTTCCCAGTCATCAGCTTTCAAATTATTTTTAAGCAGCTGGGTCCTTCTCTAATGTATTCCTGAAATATGCCTCGTTGCATTGTAAAGTGAAGAAACGTGTTGACTGTGAGATTTTATTCATATATGGCTACCTGAAAAATGAACAAAAGTTAACTAGACAGTCAAACTAATTATTGTTCGGTGTTTTAGTATAGTCAAAATGAGAACAAAACTTGTGCTTTAGTCTAAAGTACTTTATTTTGTGTCTGATTTCAAAGCAAGAAGGCATGCCACTTGAGTATGGCAAACTGGCAATTTTTCTTGGCTTTACTCTGGGAAACAATTTTTTATGGCATTTTTAAAATTCTGCAGACCATTTAGTGTTTGCTACCAATCCTATTTGTTTTAAGGAAGTCCCAAAATGAATCTGCTTTTTAATGTAAGAAGAATTCTTGTTATCTGAATTTGCATAGCCTGCTCTTATGCCTATTTTTCTTATCATGAAAGAACCTATTCCTGCAATTCATTAAAAACTAATTTTTTTTTCTCCTAGCAGGATTATCATTCCCTTTGTTATGATTATCTTTACTAATCATTAAATTTGTTGTACAATTTTTGTTCATTCATTCATTTGTTCATTTTTTTGTTATTTTAGTCTGTGATTCTGTAACCTAAAGCTGTGCTCATTTTTCAAGAATAAATTCTATACTAAATGAAATTTGACTTACCTCTTCTCAGATAAATTATGTAAGACACACATTAAAGAGCAGGAAGCTAATTATATGGTGTTCATATTTGTCTTTGAAAGCATTTCTAGACAGTAGTGTAACAAAACCTGAGGTTCAGCATACTCACAGAGTCAGCACTATAATTTTTCCATATTTTTATTTTAATTTTAATACAAAGTATTTTCCAGAACTGGCAGTACATTTAGATCTTGCAGAAACATGTAGTAAGGAAAATATAAAGAACTGCTTTTATTTGGCATGACGAAGAGACTAAAGACACACAATTCTTCTTATTAATAAAATGTTTATCTATGTAGTCTCTTCAATCTGAAGAAAAACCTGTATATCTTTAGTTTCATCTTCACTCCAAAGAAAAGAAGTTCCTGTTATTTTCCCTACTATCATCAACCAGTAGGAAAAACGACAACAAAACAAACCAACTCAGCATCCATATGATCACATGCAAAGGCTTGAAACAAATTATTTAAAATTTTTCATGAGAAAGGTCAAAAAAGTGCAAAGATAGTAAAAGTGGATGTGATAAATTTTTGATGGCCTAGTTTCCGGCATGGTCTTCGAGTGACATAGGCTGTGGTGAAACATATGAGAGACATTTGATGTCTGAACCTTACAAGTTTGGGGTTTTTTTGTTTTTTTAAGGAATCTACATGGAACAGATGGTTGGTGTCCATTCAGATAATTTTCAAGAGCTAAAAATATGAAATTTGTATCTTTTAGTAGTTTGATTTGAGGAGGTGTTTGCAAAATTTCTGTATTTTTATCATTTATGTATGTTTCTCTATGTTACTTACATTACAAAAAACAAAAGACACTATAAGTATTCATATGTATTATGGTGTTATTTGATAAAAGCCATTAGAACTTTAAAATATTAGCTGTACCCTAAAGGAAGCCATGTTACTTCAACATCATTATGCAACATGGAAGGTAGGAATATGAATAAAATGAATTAAGTATTCCAAGAAAAAAAAAAAGGAAAATATTGTTGACACAGACTCAGGAGTGAGAGTTTGTAAAAGAGATTTCTCTGCTTGCTCAGGGAAATCACTATTTAGCCAGCTGGAGCATAAGTTCCCACCAGGTTCTCCTGTACTCACAACTTTAAAATCATGATACAAGCAATTCTTCTTAAGACACTTTATACAAGAGTATGCTCAGTTAAAATTTAGCATTAATATGCTGGGAGTTATTTAAGATAGTCAATTCATCTTGTGTCACAGTATTCTTGCACTAGCTAGATAAAGGAAGCATAAGAGAGAGGAGGTAAGAATCCAGCTATCATTCTTTGAGGATCCTGTACAACTAAAGAGACAAGCAAATAGGAAGGAGAGGAAATAATGAAGAGATCTTAAAATTGAGAAATTAAGCCAGGGATAGATAAGAGAATAAAAGTGGAGCAATTCTTCTCATCATTGAATATGTACTGTGATACAGGGAAAACTGAGGTACTGGGTTGTGTACATGTGTGATTTCTTGTTTTGCTATCTTCTCAAGCTATTTTAGAATTTTAGAAGAGGCTTGGGGCTACTTAAAGAAAGACAGAAGCAGCTTGGGGCCACTTGTCAAAACACAATATCAACTTTTCTTATTTCCTATCATTGTAAATTGTGTTTCATCATGATGGCATATTCTAGGAAAGGATTTTTGGGCAACTCAGTGTCTGTAGAGAAAGTAGTGAAAATGGTCTAAAATAGTTGATTGCACTTCATGGATAGTCTGTGTGAGATTTATTTGACAAAACTTTAGAAGTTTGTGACACAGTCACGTGGGTTCCCTCATAGCTCATTCACAGAAGTATTTCCAGCATAAAATGACCTGTTTTATCATATCCCATTCATCTGTGCCTGGAGGAAGGGACAAAGTCAAGGCAGGCAATACTTTACTCTAGGTCATGCTCCAGCTTGAAGACTTTGGGCCCAGAGGATAAGACTCATATAGAGAAATTTACTAAGTGTGGCTAACTCTAAAGTTTTCTCTGAAAGATTAAAGCTGCCAGCATTGCATTTAGAAAAAGGAGAATGAAACACTTGAGAAATCACCAACCCCTGTGCTGTAAACCCTGTAACATCACTTCTTTATGAAATAAGATCTTTTAATACAATGGTTAAGGCACACTCACAGACATGATGTGGTTAGCAACTTCTTTGAAACACAGATTTCAAAAGTAATTTACATAGACAAAGTACTGTACACGATACAGTTATAAGATTATTCAGTTTTATATGTTTCCCTATTTTTCTTTGAATGATGAGATTAAAGTAAGATAAATGTTATTCTTATACTGCTGGGATTTATTTTTCTTTTTAACCATGTCCTTATATCCAATGTCAGTGTTCTCAGAAGAGTTTCAGAGAATTCAATACGTTTTCCAAAAATGTAACTCCTTATGGCACTAGAAATGCCTCACACACACACAAAATAAGCTATTTTTTTCTAGTTATTGCAGTGAGTGACTATTTCTCCAATTTCCTATTCTGTGATTCCTGTATTCTGTCAGTTTTCATTATTTGTCTCTCAGAAAACTAAACATTTGGACTACTGCTTTCCATTTCCTCACAGATGATTCCATCTGATTATAGTAAACATTTAATGCCAAAGACAAAATTTGTACTATTAGGTTCCTGATATGGACCCCTAGATTCTCATCTCAACTGTCCAGATTGGGAGGAGTGTGTCATAGTGCCTTGACATATGTCTACCTCAGGAATCAGAAAGAGATGTAGCTGTGAGATACAAGAGGCAAAGGAAATTGATGATAAAAGCACTAATGTGCCTTTGTTTGAGATTGTGGGGTCAGGACATGGCTGGAAATGATGGCATGATCTTGAAAGCTTTTCCATAGATGTTAGATCTATGGAAAGCTTAGATATGGTGTACAAGGTCCAAGCTGCAGACATCTTGGCTCTTTAACTACTGGCACAGAAAAGATGCTGAGTTTTTTGAAGGGAAATAAAAGGTTGCAGAATACTGTAGAACATTTTCTTAAGCTTAGGCAATGCTTAATTTCCAAGCAGATGGGGAAGGTGGACCTGTGTGCATATGCTGGTGCTCCCATATTAACATTCTAATAGAACTGTAACAGGATATGACAACAGTTTAAAACAGCAAATTATTTACCTCTTAGAAGCAAATAGAGCCTCTGGCTTCCTGTGGTTTACTGTGACACAAGTTAGGAATTTAGAACCTAACCAAATATTTTTAATGTTTGACACTAGCTGAAATGCATTGTCTTGTGATCAGACTAAATCATTTAACAGTGCCTCTGGCCTTAGATTCTAAGACTCTAATCAAGTCACTGTCCCAGTTAGTACAGTGTGCTCTTTCCAATAATGATAAATTAATGACTTTTTGAAGAGGAATAGTTAACCCATATCAAATCTGACAAAATGTAAATTATTACAGGTATCAGGGGGAAAAAATCCTTTTTCAGCTCCAGTAGGAAAGTGTATTTTTTGTTTGTTCAAGCAAATGAGTTAATTTATTTCAGCAAATTATCAGATAATATGTTTTTTTTTCATACCCCTCTGTTGCAGACAGAGTAATTGACTTCACTCACAAGAGGGAAGAGATGATATAATTTATCGATACAAAGTAGTGAGTTAACAAAATTTAATATTAATGAGAAAAAGGTTTAACAAGATTCGGTGACAAGGTGCTGTTGATTATTCACTTCATAGATAGCAGGGTCAGACAAAGCTGTTGGGGAGTACCACCCCCTGAGTCACGGTTATGGAAGGACGGCCTTGCTTTTTAAACTCCATCTCAGAGAGACATCTAGGTGCAGCTGGATCCAGTCCTAGGCCCAAACCTGGTCAATGGTTTATGTCTAAAGGATGAGATGTGCACAATCAATCCCTTATATAACTTAAGGTTTCAAAGTTTAGCATGCTATTAATCACTTACAGGGAATCTGTTGTGGCAAGGAATCTCTCAGCCTTGAGGAGCAGCATTAAGAGCCATCCCTACTCAAGGGGACATCCTGGTGTGCAGCGCAGGGCTGTGCAGGAGAGCTCTACAGGCTCAGGCTGTCCACTGCTTACAAAGTAATGACTGACTTACACTAATATTTGTATACCTACAAGAGGTCTGGGCCATTTTTTCCAAACAGCCCCTGGAAATATTGTCATTGGTTCCCCAAAGTTCACAGAAAGCTGGATACAGCCATCACAGAGTCCACTGGTGGCACTGGCTTAAGATATCAACTTTTAAAGAATCACACAGTATTGTATTTCTTGCAATGTTGTGTCAAGAAATGTTTATATCGTCTTTTATGTATATATTTTTCTTTACTTGCTCTCTACATATGTCATAGTACTTCATTACAAAGAAAACATTTAACATTATGGGAGTCACATATTTGTGAGCACCAAGAAAGATTAAGGACAATTTAATGATATCTGCTCACACTTTTGTAGCCTCTTTCATCACTTGAGCTCCAGGTGCTGTGTAGACTTGTTCATTCAGCCTGTGAGAGTGGTAGATCTTATTAATTCTCACTTCATCTACCACTGAAATACAGAAAGTACTGAAGAAAACACATGAGCATTACATAACAAATTGAAGCAGAAAGTTTAGAAGAATAGCACAACCAGTTGAAACCCAAGGAAATGTAAGGAGACGGAATCTATTTACCCAAGCTGGAATGAAGCCAATACAGTGGAAACTAGTCTAATGTAGTGTACAATGGGATCTCAAGTTGCCTGATTCTCTGAGGTCATGCAAATGTTGACGTATCAACTGCCACTGAACACCTTACCCCTGAAGTATTGAGGGCAAACTCGTATCTTCTACCAAAATGCAAAGTCAAGCATAGCCAAACAGCCTAAGAATCTTATGGTCCTTACCTTGAGCAACCCAGATTTTACTATTCTGTTCTTATTAATGTATCTCAGTAGCTTTGAGTCATCTATAAATATTATAGTGTGTCAGGAAGTCCATTAAGCTCTTAAGGATGGAATTCATCACATCAGATTTCAGCCATTTGAAGCTTAGTCACCTAGATTTAACTCTTTGTTCAGTAGCATCATCTCTCTCCCTCTGTCCCTCTCATTCCTCATTAGAATTGAACACCTCACTAGATACCTAAGCTTTAGATAGCTCACATCAAAAGAAAAGAATTACCTGCTGAGGGACTGACCTCTCTGGAAGGCATTGATATCAAAATATTAAAATAAAAAGGGAAAACCCCACAAGAACTAAACTGAGCAGACAAGAAAAAACAAGGGAAAAAAACCAATAAAAAGAAAAGGCAAGAAGTGTAGAGTACTAAATATCTTACTTAAAATCACTTTTTGTGAGCTTTAGAGACAGAGTGTTTTGTATTTTGACTATTTTAGTTTTATTGTGTAAGGATTGAGAGAAGGGTGTGTTTCCATTGTTAATCTCGTTTAAAAGGACTGCTTCTTTTGGTCCTAATAACTTAATTTTTAATAGTGGAATGGAAATAAATCATGCTTAGTCTGTATGTGTCCCGGAAACCACAGTCTCAGGACCACGTTGCTTGGAATTTTATGTAAAAACATGAATCTATCTCAATTCTGTGCTCACTGCACAGAAGTCTATATGAAAAGAAAAGCAACAAAAAAACCATGGTTAAATCTGATGCTCATTGTTGTAATACACAATGTATTTACAGGCAGACATGTCAAAAAATAAATAGGTATGATACTTGTTTGTTGCCATTTGATAGTCATTCTTTGAAATACAATTCAAAAGCAGAATGAGAATACATGCACTGGTGACACTCAGACTGCATTTGCTGGAAAATTTACATTAGATTCCAGAAGAAGTGAAAGAATTTCAACAGAGAATGCAAAGTGAATTACAGGTAGAAGGATTCCTAGTTTCATATTTAGACTTCACACTTTAAAAAATATTAATTTTATGTTACTATATAGTTGCAAGATATTAGACTTATTGATAGTTACATGGAAATGCAATCTGGAAATGGATGGTGTCTACGAGGATAGATACATACTTTGAAGAGTCATTTATCCTTGTTCTTTTTTTGTTACTTGGATACTTGTTTTTGGCTGCCGTGTCAAAACAAAAGTTTTGGGTTAGATGGACTTTCATTCTTGCCCCATTTTATATTAATTCTGTACCTTCTCTATCAGAACAACTTCACATATTCAGTTCTGAAAACATCTGGAAAGTAAGTGGAACTATTTTTCTTGTACAAGTAGCCAAAAAGCAAGTGAACATAACTGCAGACATTTCACATACCTTTGAAATTATTATATTTGAAAACTAAAAATTAATAATGATCACAATGATAATATTAAAAAAAAGAGAAAACTCTAAAAAAAATTAAAAACAACAAAGTTAATAACATCTGATGTTAAATAAAATCTAATTTTTACCAAAAACCCTGTGTGCAATTTATAGTATATAAAAGTAATCTCATTGATTATGATATACCTGTTTGAAGCCTCCACTTGCAATGTGACTCCTGCATTACAATGGAATGTGTTCTAAAAAGATTTCTTTGCAGACACACGTTTTTGTCCAACTCAGAAGCATTCCAGAAATGTAGTTCTTCTCTGTCTGTGATCTTGAACAGTACAGAAGTTGGTGTTAGATAAATAGAGCAAGAATGAATAAATAATCTTTGCAACTATATAACAGCAAATGAAGAATGACGGTTCAGTGTTTTGATAAAAGTCTCTGGGCACTTCTTTATTTGCTTAGTTGTTTAATACAAACATCTGCATGATAAATTCTGTGTGCATATGGGCACAATGTGTTCAGGAAGCTTCTATACTAGAGAGCAATTCACATATTAAGAGCTAAAAGAGAAGATTCAATAAAAATTAGTTTAATTATAAAATATATAAAGATGTAAAATAAAGCAGCATTGTAAGCATGGAATTCATCCAAATACCACAAAATGTCATTTGCTTTTGTGTTAATCTGCTAGTGATGGGAAATGTTTCCTATATTTTTATTTATTGTCATAGATGTGGGTCTGCAAAAAAGATAGGTAAAAATGCTTAACCATTATGATGACATTTAGACTGCTCAGTAACAGTTTTGACATCTGAAATTTCTTTATTTTTCTCATTGAATTCATTTACTGGAAGGCCAAATGTTCTCCGTGTCATCTACATCAGTGAAGATAGACAGTCCAGAGGATGATTCAGCTCACTAAAAAGTCCTTTTTACTTTCCACTGATTATGGAAAAAGTCACCATGCTTCCCATTTTGGTGCTTCAGTGAGGCACATAAAGTCAGTAGCATACATGTATAATTTTTTGTTGGCTTACTTTTAAGTATAGGCGGCAGCACATTTTTACAAGGCAAGTTACAATTCTCTGATGTGTTAAAATACCAAAAAAAGCCTCAGAGAGATCAAAGATCCACAAAATGTGTATGGTTATAGTGTGTGTCAATTTCTAATGGACTTTGACCTTCAATATTTTTGCAACTCAGTTCCTGGCACAGAGATAGTGACTTTCCAGTAGGGACAGAGCTTCATGACAAGCATTTTAAAATCATAGGTTACTGGAGATTAGTGAACTACTTATGGGACTAGTACAGAGTTGTAGAGTCTTTTTCTTTGGGTTTTTTGTTTCTGTTTGATTTGATGAGGGTTTTTTGTTGTTTTTTGTTTGTTTGTTTTCTTGTTTGTTAGTTTATTTGTTTTGGGGTTTTTTTGGTGGTTTTTGGTTCAGTTGGATTGGATTTTTTATTTTGTTTCGTTTTGTTCTGTTTTGTTTTGTTTGGAATTTTTATTCTATTATTTCGTGGTATTTTGAATGTGTTGGAAATATGGATACAGTTCATTAGCACTACATACAATAGGATTTAGAAAGGAAATGTACATGAAAAAGGCTGAAGATAGGCAAGGAGAAATAAAGGAGAGAGGAGTAAGCAAGTCTGTAACAGAAAAATGAAATCCAGTCATTACTGGGCAGACAAGTCAACAGGGGTGGGAACCCCAAATAAGGAACCAAGCAACCTTGATACCTTGATACTGTCCCATTCTGATATAGTATTTAATTACAGACCTTTTTTTTTTTTCCTACCGTACCTGCACCTCATTCAGGCTGAAGGACAGTGACTCAGGAAACTGCAGCTATTCCATGATTTGTTTCCTCCTCATTGTTCAGTGTGTGTCCCTAGGTGTTATTTACTGCATGCTATCGAAACCACTCTTTGTATACAGAATTATTAATTTCCTCATAGACTCATTCCAACCTTCACTTCAGCTGATTCAGCCCTTAGCTATATTCAGTCGCTGCCCATTAACTAAAACCTACCTTCTGATTTACTCTTTTCCCAGCCCTCCCCCTCAAATCATTCTTCCAACCTCACTAAATAGTTCACAGAGAATGGAGCTGCTGACTCCCAAGGCTGTAAAGGAGTGAGCCTTTTTATTTTGTTAATGCTCACTAATGGGTTTATTAATGTTCAGTAGGTATTTAATTTCATTGGTTTATTTTTCCTCTTAAGAGCACACACTCTGTCCTCCCGAGCTGTGCTGTAGTTTGTATTGGCTAGCTAGCAGAGAAGTTCATTTGTCCTGTGCCATTACTGCCATCTGCCTTGTCAGGCCTTTCTTGAAAATGAAACTGTGTCTCAACAACTTTGCCCTTGGTTAAATAAATAAGCCATCACTGTAGCTGTAACATCATAATCTGAGTATGACTCTGAAGGTCTTGCAATTTATTATGGTGATGCAGCCTTTACATTGTGACTTGTCTTTATTGTATTTCACCTTGCTGCATAACAGCATCTGCACAGCACTTGTGGTGGTACTGGGAAAAGGCTTTTCCACTTTACAGCTGCAAATGTATTCTAAGTTTCCTCCCCTCCCACGCAAAAACACCTTTAGTCTTTCTTTCTCTCATAATATCTGTCCTTGGACTCTTTATTTTGCCTTTTTGAGTGGTTCCTACTCACTAACTTGCAAGCAGAAAGCACCAAAAGATACCAAATGTGGTATATGCAGTGACAACATAGATATTATTTCTGAAAAGAGAAATTAGGGGTGGAAGACTGCAACAGCCATGTAGCACCAGCATCACTTACGAGTAGAGAAAACACATTATCAACTGATGTAATTATGACAGTTTCAAATCAATTAATCTTGAAAATTATTAATATTTTATCTGTATTGTCAAGCTTAATAGTAGGATTCAAAGTCCCTGAGAAGAAACAGCAAATAGTAATAATGCAAATAAGCAAATAGTAATAATGATGACACTGCATTTCCTTTCCATGCAACATATGTTGACCTAATGCAGTGCAACACAGATGTAGTGAGATTCCTTGACAGCAACATATTTCTAATTCTGTGCATGAACTATTTTATTCACAGTCTTGCCTCTGCCTTACAACAAAACTAATGGACAAAAATTACCGCTTGAACAAAATGAAGGCGGCACTGTACATCCTTTGGGAAATTTATGTCAAGGTAAATACCAGACTCTGAAAATGAGGGAGACCAGAGTTATGCACATGGTGACTCGAGCCTGGTTATTGTCTTTGGGCAAAGTCACAATACACACACATCACTCACACTCATTCAGCTCTTGCAGATAGTGTGAACACTAGGGGTTTAAGTCACATTTACCTGCTAAGAGTCCTTACACCATCATTTTGCTAGGCTGAATTTGTGTTGAGGTAAAAAACCATTCTATAACATGCAGGAGGGGCACACTTCTGGCATATGCTTTTAAACACTGAATTTTCTTTGTGAAAACAAACAAACAGAGAACCACAATAAACACCCCCAAAACAAACAAACAAACAAAAAACCCTGCCCCCAAAAAAAATGACAGATTAAATTGATAATACAATTATCAAATTCTAGTGCATTTTACAAGTTACTTAGATCTCTTTGCAGGGTTCTTTGATTAGTCTAATGAAACAGACTTGTCACTTTATACTGAAACATTAATTCCTTATCACAACCTCTTGATAATACTCACAGAAATATTATACGTGTAAATAATCAAGTAAAATAAAAACCAAGAAACCATAAAGACAGGAAAGGTCAGTGGAATAGGGTCATATATCATTCTTAGAAATCTTCTTTTTATGGGCTTTGAAAATACTGTGTCTATATGTGGCTATGACTCAATAGGGAGCTCTATGTTTCTTGAACAATTGAGAAAACATCTTAGATCTGTGCTAAATACACTTTCATCTAGTGTTTTCAGGTTTGAACATTTAAGCCAATCTTTTTTCAATAAATTAATGTGTTGAAAAAGATGTCTACTTTTTCCTCAGTCTTTCTGTTTACCTAATTTAATACAGTTGTGTGACTTGCTCTAGGCATTTTTTCATCCTTTATTGTTTTTCAGAAAGAGATTTTCATTGCCTTCCCTTTTCCACTGATACTTTTCTTTCTGAATATACAATTAACATTATGACTATCTTTTCTTCTTTATCTAATCTATTTGCCCTATAGAATTTTCTTCTTATTTAGGTATGTTTTGTAATCAGCTGCAGCTCTCTTTACCATTTCTTTGCTCCAATATCTTTCATGTCAAACTGAAAACATATATCCTTTGCAAACTTAAATACTCGCTCTATTTCACATCTTCTATTTAAATTCTTTTTGTCTTTACTGGATACTTTGTCATACTGTCTGTACTGAGTTTATTTTGGACAATGATACCCACTTTCTTCCCAGAAGTAAATTCTATACCTTTATGTTTTAATAAAATTACTCTGTCTAAATTAATTTTTTGTTCAGTGATTACTTTCTAATTTCAAGTACCTCATCTTTTTCTTTCCTTGCCTTCAGCTTTCTTAAATTTGCTCTTATTGAAATACAGCCTTTTTTTTTCCATTACTATGTTAACTCCTGTTTCTTCCACTGTCTGACTGTTCTTTAGACTTCTTCAGGAAATCTTTTTCTTTCTCTCCATCCATTAAAGATTTATCTCCATTTTACCCCATGAAAATGGCATCCAAGTTCCTGCATGCACTTATGCTTCAAGACAAATTTAACATTTAAACAGAGATGTATTTTCTCACTCCCTACTCCTATCAGTTTGTTGTTTTCTGAAGATCTGCTGATGTACTCTCTTCTGATGATCAGGTTGTTGACAATGAGAGTAAGCAGATTTGGTCCAATATTAATACCTAAAGTACGCCCAGATACCGAAATGAGACTGATCACCCTCCCTAGATTCTCTTTGTTGCCACTCCTGTAGATGACTGTGTGACATTTTCATTCTTGAAGACAGCAGGATTCTTTTTTTCCAAAGACAAGAGAGAGTAGTGTTGTAATGATGTCATTACAACCTTCAAAACCCATGGCTTTATCCCATCAGAAGGTCAGGGCAAAATGTGCCATTTAGATGACCAATTGATTTAAAACGCTAAGATTTGTGTTGGCATTGCTTTATTGTCAGCTCTTTTTATTCAACCCACAGTACTTTATGATATTTTCTCTTCCTTATGATCTGGCAGTTTTTTATTAATTTAAGTTTCACAATTAAAAGCTAACTAAGCAACTAAATATTTTTGCTGCCACTGTTGCAAGTAGGTTCTAAGCAAGAAGGTTTTATGCTCTAGCTTGAACAATGTAACTTGATTTTCACATACTTGACCCTGTGTTTTTCTATATTTGCTGTTTTGCTTTTCTACTGTGTTGATAATAGTCATTATCTGCTATAATATGTTTTTAGATTATTGATGTTACTATTTTTGGTGAAACCCAAAAATGTGACACATCATACATTAGCCTGCATTCTTAGTCCTAACTTAACCTACAGTTCTATCAATTTGCATATATGTGGATTTGACATTGATTATTTTGCTAGACTCTTTATAACAGAATATTTTAAAAACCTAGATTGTGCTATCTTCTCTTATGTAGGAAGGTCAAATAGTACAAATAGTACATAAGACTAGGAAAATATTGTCTTATTTAATCCTGAAAACTTTGAGAATCCGGATAGCTAGAGAAGTTTTGAATAACAAAAATTTGAAAAATTAGTCAGGACAAACCAAGAAAACAAGGGTTGGTTTTATTTCTTTTCTGAATTTTGATTCCATGTGGAATTTTCAAATTTTTGTGTAACAAGAAAAAGTATAGGAATACATGTTTATTTTAAAAAATCTGGTGGTAGGTATCCCAACATGCTAGCATAAACTAGTCAGAAATCTGTTGATCATACAGAAAGGAACTTTAAAACATCTGTCTGAGTCACAGATGCCCAGACTACAGCTGTGATAAGTAGAGTTACATTTTATAAATGGAATTATCAACATTACCTATATTTCTGTCAACGATAAAGTAAAATTTAAAGTGTGTATAAAATTACTTTATTTACCGTATTTGGTGTCAAATTAGTAAAAGCATGGCACAAAACTTCTGAATGTAAAAAGCAGAATAAAACTAGGAAACAAAAAATAATTAATTACTGAGGAAATAGATGTGATTATCTGTTTCCCTTCATAACTCTAAATAAAGTGAGTATACTTGGCATAAAGAATTTTATAAGAAAAGAAGATATTCTCACTTCTTTAGTTGACATATAGCACTACAATGAAAACCTTCAAGGAAGAAATATTTCCTAATAGATTTTTTTACAAATAAAATCTTGCTTTAATTATTTAAATTAAAATTATTTTCAGAATTAGGTTCCTGCAATGTCCATTTATAAAACTTAGTGTTTCAGGAGTTTTTTCTTAGATTCCTGTTCTTTGCTTATATAAAATAAGTTTGTGGGTCTTTTAGTTAAAGCTCAAAATTATCTTGCTAAGTGAATATATTATTTTTTCTCATCCATTCTAGCTGAAAAATTATAGAAATTACCTCACTATACTACTATAGTGAGCCACTATTAAGCCATTTTTCTACCAAAAATACAGGAAGGTTCATAAATCCAAGCACATACTGTGGAACTATCTTAATCACAGGAAATATTCTTAATAGCATTTCTTTTCTCCTCTGAACCAAACAAAGGTAATTTCAAGGATCCTTACATCATTCTCTTATGTGAAGATATTTGTCCCTAACCCTAATTGTTGCCACTAAGTTGGATTTCATAATTTTAAGTTGAAGGGATGACTTCCAAAAATCCCAGCATGTCCTGTTTAAATGCACAAGCCATGCAGACACCTAGAAAAGGAGGCTGGAGGAATTTTTGCTATAATTTGAGACTTATATCCCGCTGCAAGCTACTGACTTGCTGAAATCAGACATTCCATAGAAGCCTTCCTGAACATTTGGTCAGTAATTATCAATTCCTAGCTTATCTTTCTAGATAGAATATAGAAAGCACTTTTTCCAAGGAAAGAGTTTTCTTCACCAGAAAATTTTACACATTAAAGCTTACTCTTTTATTACATCTAAAAAACACAGAAATTTGACCATTATTGAGAGTGAAAAAAAATCATTAAAGGGATAAAATTAATCAGATTATCACTCTTGGCAAAATAACCAGTTGAATAAAAACATTGTAATGGAATTATTTTGGTGGTGGTCGTTGGTTCATTCATTGATTTGGAGCTTTTTATCCCTGCTTTTTTTTTCACTTATCATTTTATTTTTTGCTATGATTACCCATTCCTGGAATAGAACATCTCCCAGGTAAGGTGTTGATAACAAAAATTATGTCTAGTTTTTGCATTTATTTTGATAAATTAAATTTGGGTCTTTAAAAATTATATTTCAAAGGGGTTTTTTTGGTTAATTATTATAATAAAATTTCTCTAATATACTTTTAGCCAATGAATGTTAGGTATCAAAACTAGGCCAGATGGTTATTTTTATGATTAAAATTTTATGATTTCTGGATCCCAGCTATCTACTTCCATGGCTTCAAGAAGTACCTGGACAGTGCTTATACTATTAATTTATTATTTCTGAAACTAAAGTTGCTCAAGAATACACAACAGTGAAACCAGAATTGACTTGGTGCTCCAGATAGAACTTATTAACTTTTGATTAAACACACTGTTTCGAGTACAAATACATTTTCAAATATATTTTAAGATCATTTTCTGTAGATTCCTGTTAAACTGACAATTTTCTGTAGTCAGATAATCTTCCCCCTCCCCTCTCCAGCTATTTTCTCATTTCCAGCTCTTCTATTACTCTCTATAGAGCAATAGAAGTGGCCTGAACATTCTACTGCACTGATAATTTTTGTCTCATTTTTGTCTCAAATAATCAGAAGCATCTGATTCTTATACTATGGTATCTTAAAGCTCTCCACCAGAGAAAGAACTTTGTAAGCAGAGTGGGTTTTTTTCTGTGAGCCTATGGGTATTTTATTTTGCTTTGTTCTGTTTTTCCAAAAGTCCTTCTCCTTCTCTTATTGGAATTAAGGTTGATCATCTCCAAACACAAAAAACCATTTAAATTTAACTGAAATCATCATCCAGCAGTTTTATCTTTGGTACACAGCTCTATATAAATGAATCTGTAGTTAAGTAATGGAATCTTTTCTCATCTTTATTTATGACTTTTAAAGTTTGTTTTCTAAGAGAAACTTTGATTTAATCCCAGGCTTTGCTTTTCCCCCTCCATGTTATTCCTTTTAAGTTTTGCAATGTTTGACAAAACTTTTCATGACTTACAACAGAATTGTAGAATTTGACCTTCATGATTCAGGAGCTAGAGGAATTAAAAGTTTAAATTTTATTAAGGACACGAAGCATAGACAATCCTTAACAGATGAGATAGAACTGCATATTAATAATAAAGTTAACATAACTGTTTAGGATTAAATTAGAGATCTGGCCTGAGCCACACATATAGAGAAGTATTATGAGTTATATGTTCTGTTATAAGCATAGACAATAATCTGATTTTGGGGAGTTATGGAATTCTGTTGGATATTTAATTGTATTCCCACAATATCCTGTATTGTTTCCACCACACTGTAAGATTATATGAATAACTAGCTCAAATACAAAAATCTGCAAGATGAATTATTAATTTGGCAAAATTAAATACATTCCTCAGTATGTAATGTCTGTCTACAAAACTTTTGCAGAATATTACTATAAACAGTATTAAAGAGTACGGTAGAATATTTAATATTATTTTATGCATTTAGCTTTCAAAAAAAGTGCTACCATATTTCATATTATTTTATGAAAAGAAAACAAACAAAATATTAAACTTGATAGAAGTAAACAATTTCTCCAATAGACCAATACTTATTCCTTAGGCAAAAGTTAGTTTTAGACATAGCATGGCACCTTTAATAAAGCATAGAAAATGAGCCTGTTAGAATCATATTTCAGATATATTTAGTTTTTTGTATTTTATCATAGTGCTATAATAATTAAGCTGACAGTCTATTAAAATACATGTAATGCTATAACATTTATATTATGTTTAATATTATCTATTTCTTCACTCAAATAAAATTAAATAAAATGTGTGTATATATGTATTTGGGTGTGTGTGTATACTATTTGCAACCAAATAAATACAGAATATCAAATAATGGAATGGTTTGGTTTGGAAGGGACTTTTAAAGCCCATCTTGTCCACACTACTTGTGATGGGCACAAACATCTTCTGACAGATGAGGCTACTCAAAGCCCGTTTCAACCACAAGTTGGACACTGCCAGGGGAAGGTTATCCTCAACTTAGACCATCTTCAACTTTTTCTTGGAAATCTCTTCTAAACCTACCCTCTTTCAGTTTAAAATCATTACCCCTTGGCACAAACCATTACCCCATGGCACATTATAGGCTTTGGCTGAAGATTTCTTTCCAGCTTTCATATGAGCCTCCTTTAAATATTAAAAGTCCACAATAAGTCGCCCCATCACCTTCTTCTTTTGGTTGAATAACCTCAACTCTCTCAGCCTATCTTCATTTCAAGAGAAATCATCATGTCAGTGGTCAGCTGATGTCCTTCTTATTTCATTGTACTTAGGATAAACGTCTTTTTGCTCCATTTCTTTTTAATTTTTCCATTTAAATATCAGTCTCATCCTTGATAGCTGTGAAAGTATCTATTAACAAAACAACTTGTTGAGTAGGTAAGATTTATCTAAGTAAGATTTGATCAATAATGTCAAGGGGGAAAAAAACTCATCTTTAGTTTCATTTCTGTCTTCTGATGAATAACAAACCTTCTATCATTTTATGTAATATCTATTTCTTTTTAACCTCTTGACTTTCTCAATCTTTTTTCAATTACCATGGCATCTGCTGGAAAAGCTGCACAGCAAGATGTAAAATGTCCAAGAGGTTCTTGGAGTGTGGTGAGGATAATTTCTTAATCTGGACTATAGAGAGCCCAAGAGAAGAAACATTACTAGACCTGATGTTCACCAAGAGGAGTGAACTAGTTAGAGAGGACAAGATTGGCATCCATCTGGGCTGCCCAGGTTAGGGTGGAATTCACAGTCTTGAGGAATATGGGCCAGATTAAGGGTAGAGTCAGAGCCCTGAATTTTAGAAAAGCAAACTTTCAGTACAAGAAGTTCTTGGATATGACTAACTAGGAAATTGCCTGCTGGGAGAAAGGAACTCAACAGAGCTGACAGCTCAATAAGGGGATTATTATTAGATTTGAAAATCTCTCCAAGCAACCAAGGAAGGCAGGGGATCCAGCATGCCTGAATAAGGACTAAAGTGTAAGAAAATGCACAATGACTTGTATCCTGAGAAGAGTGGACACTGCCTGGATGTATATGGAAGGGATAAGGAAAAATAAGGCACAGTTGAGGTTGAAAATGGTGAGGGGTATGGCCAGAGAAGAAAGTATATGCTCATTCTTAAATAAGGAGAACAAATGACAAACAACATGGAAAATACTGAGGTAATCAACAATTTTTTTGCCTCACCTCACAATGGTAATATCTCTTCCTACGTCTCTCAAATCCCTAATCCTCAAGGATTAAGGGACAGTGATTGTGTGAATAAAGTCCTGCACCAGAAGTGAAAATCAGATTTGCGACCACTGAGGAAACCGAACATGACACAAACACAAATTCAAGAGACATGAGAAGATACATCTCAGGGTCCTGAGGTGATTGGGTGATGCAGTTGTCCAGCCATACTCCACCACATTTGAAAAGTTGTGGCAGGCAGGCAAAGACTTCTCTTTTTTCTGGGAAAAGAGAAATATCATGATCATTTTTAAAAGGGTGAAAAGGAGGACCCTGGTTAACAACAACCAGTAAGCCTCATATTTGTGCCCAGATGGATCATGGAACAGATCCTCATGTAAGATATCTCAAAACATATGGAAGATGGGGAACCAATTAGAGAGAGGTAATGTGACTTCACCAAGGGCCTGTTTATCTGTAAGTTTATCTATCTGTTATGTTTATCTATCAGCAATCGAGCCTGATTATCTATTGTCCTTCTATGATGGAGAGACAAAGGAAGCATTATGGAGGCTCTATATGTACTTGAACTATATATACCTGGACTTATGTAAGGCCCTAGATACTGTTTTCCTTAATGTTTTTGTCGCTGTGCTGGAGATATGTAGGTTACAAACGGATTCAGAGCAGTCCTGAAGAGAAGGACTTGGGGACACTGGTGAATGTAAAATGGGACCTTAGCTGGCGATATGAGCTTTCAGTCCAGAAAGCTAACTGTATCCTGGGATGGATAAAAAGAAGTGTTACCCGCAGACTGAGGGACATGGTTCTCCCTCTCTGTTTCACTCTAGTGAGACTCCACCTGGAGTTCTGCACCCAGGGATGGGCCTCAGCCCAAGAATGACATACCTGCAGAGGAGGACCAGGAAAATGGTAAGAGGAATGGAACACCTCTTCTACAAGGACAGGCTGAAAGAGCTTGAGATTTTTCAGCCTGGAGAAGGCACTGGAAAGGCCACTTATTGTGGCCTTTCAGTATTTAAAGAGGCTCATTAGAAAGGTGTAGAGGGACTTTTTTACCAAGATGTCACAAGGGGTTTAAACTGAAAGACATTATGTTTTGATTCTATTGGACAGTGATATTATATTGGACAGATAGATGATCTCTAAAGGTGATCAGGTAGTGTGGTAGCAGATTGAGGGAGATGATCCTTCCTCTCTACTCAGCCTTGGTGGGGTCACATCTGGAGTGCTGTGTTCTGTTCTTGGCTCAGCAGTACAAGAAAGACAAGGAGCTACTGGACAGGGTCTGGTGGAGGATTACAAAGGTGATGAGAGGTTTGGAGCCTCTGTCTTATGAGGAGAGACTGAGGCAGCTGGGCCTGTCTAGTGTGGAGAAGAGAAGGCTGTGAAGTATTTATATGTATCAATCCATATAAATATTTCAAAGGTGAGTGGTGCCACACTATTTTCAGCATTGTCCAGTGACAGGAGGAGAAGTAATGACCATAAACTAAAACACAGGAAGTTCCACCTCAGCATTAGGAAGCGATGATGCCAGAGCACTGGAACCGGCTGTTGTGGAGTCTTTCTCTCTAGAGACATTTAATACCCACCTGAATGTCTTCCTTGCTCGAGGTGATGCTTCCTTGGCAGGGGGTTGGATTGGATGGTCTCCAGAGCTCCCAGCCAACCCTAACTATTTTGCGATTCTGTGATTCTGTGTCCTTTCCAACCAAGCGTTTTTTGATTCCAGAATTGCGTATTCAAGAAACATAACCAGTATAGAGTACCACATTTCAGCATTAGCTCAATGGTTCTTTAACTGCCACTATAAATTCAATGGATTCACTGCATTCATACAGTAACTGGCCATAATTCTTTTTTTCTGTCATAATAAAGGTTTCATTTTCCCCAGGTGAGCATTAGAGAGATTTTCCTCTGACCCTTTTATACTTTGATTTTGGCAAAGGTCTCACAGAAGGCTGCCCTCAGATTTTAAGGGCTTGGGTTATGACTGAAATGTTTAAGGGAGACAATTTTTCATTAAAAGAACGTGCTGTTATGGCACAGTGAAAAAAAAAAAAGTGTTATCTAAGTTAACACACTGTGAAAAATATGGTTCTAAAATACACATATTTCTGTATTCATCAGCTGCAGAATAAAACCAGGGAAATTTCAGGAGAACACAGTGGAATAAGATAGACAGGGAAAAAATCAGGGAAAAGGTACAGGTATAGCAAAATTACTTTCTTGCAAACAGCATCCAAAAAAAGAAAAACACACATAATCAAAATTGGAGAATTGTCACTTATTTAACTCAGGTAGTAAAAATTCTGGAAAGTCACTGAAATATTTTTAATAACAGAACTTAAAAAGACTTGCTTAGAAAGCTTACATAGTTACCTTATTTTTTCCAAAACTGTGGAACTCCTTTGTCCAAATGAAAAGTTTTACAAGTCAGTCTACTTCTTTCTCATTCTTCCTTTTATAGAATTATTTTAATTATTAGTGTAAAGAAAGTAGCATGAGGACTTCATAAAAAATTGCCACACAATCCTAGCACACCTATTCATAATTAGGGTCTTTTCTGGATTAGTACTGTCTCCAGCCACCTGTCTTCTGCTTTTGCCAGACTTAACAAACATTCATGACACATGCTGCAGGAATAAGCATCTGCTTAGTTTTCCAGATCTCTCCTGCTGTTCTTTCAGACAAAACAATGGAGAATAGATGAGGAAACATGATTTTGTATGCCTCTTGCACCTATGTGCTTACTAACATAAAATCCAAAGGAAAATATTGATGAGCAGGATCCAAGATTGATTTAATCTTTATCATCTTTGCTGTTAATCAGTTTTTGCACCTCGTCTCAAGTTTTGTGATTTTAATGTTTGTAGTAATCTCAGTAAGAAAAAGTCAAGATAGGGGACCAGAACATTTCAAGATAAAAGTTTGAATACACTTAAATTACAGAAAGCACTATTAAAAATGGCTGTTAAAATATTGAATGTACAACTAGGCTTCCACTGCCCTAAGTACTGAAAGAGATCTGTTTTTTTTAATCACAGCTGTTCTGATAGCGTTGCAAGAGTGCGTAACAGGCATTTTGTCATTATGTCTTGTAGTTCTTCTCTGAGTGGAATTATCATGAGGGACAGTAGTAAAATCTAAAAACGTAGTATATAATTATAAACAGGTAAATCAAGCAGTAAGAAATCTCACCCCAACAAGTGTTTCCAGATGGACAATGAGATATATCTGAATATTGATACTGATTACTGAATCAATAAACTAAGCTCCACTTATTCCTACCGGATATTCTTGCAGTAGTTCATTAGAGTCTCTAAACTAAAAAATATTTAGAAAAATGATAAAATTCAAACCTTTCAGGTTAAACTGGGTCTTTGGATTTATGGAGTCAGCAGAAAAGCCTAAGAAACAGTGTGCAATAGCCCCATGGTCACTGCTTAGAGAAATCTATGGATGCCTCAGCTGGATTAAGTTCCACTAGCAGATAAAGTTTTATTATTTTAGATGTCCCAGGATATCCAGTCTGTCCTTTACCTGCCACTCCAGAAAGTAATGGGCCTTGAATCATTGTTAGTAACCTGACATGGAAGCCTCAGGTAGTCTAAAGCATCTAGAAAGAAATAGGATGTCTAAGTTTTTATCACTTTGTATCACTTCCAGAGAGACAATTTTTTCCTTTTGATATTGTCAGATGTACTTATTTTCTGCAGAATCTAACAGAATAAACTACTCTGTAATATTTCTTTTATTAATAGAAAAAGATTTTAATCCCCCAAGGAAACTTGAAACATTTTTATTATAATCATAGCATTATGGTAATTCCTATATTATAATTATATTTAATGGGTTATAGTTATAGAATATCAATATAATCTAAAAGGACTTATGTGTGCACCCTAAACAGGATTTCAGTACCATTATACAATGGATGTCATGATATTTTCTGTCACTAATTGTTTAAAAGGATTAATATTTTCCTGTTTGTTTCCTGTGGCCACAGTATGAGCAAATTGCAACTTAGCATTTTTTAAATTGAGAAATAGTTACTATTTCTTGAATTATGTATCTATGCTCTTTTCACCTATGGAAATTTTAACACAACATGAGAGCTGTACTTCTGAGCACCCATAATAAGCCCATGTATTGGTTACCTTGGCAGAACTCCCTGGAAATATATTCAGGATTTTAGAGCAATGCATTTTGTAAGTTGCATTAGGCTCAGCTCTCGGCCAATACCCCCCAATTATCTCTCCTGGATGGTGCTTTACCTTCAAATGAACTCCATCAAGCCTCTAGTAAAAAAAGCAGTAGAAAGTTAAGGCATCAATTATCCAGCACTACAAAGTGCTTAAATGCAACTTTAATGCCTGGATAGATCATTTAGAAATAAAATTTAAAGCACAGTGAGCCCATTTTAAGCAAAATGTACTATATATTGGTAAGAAAAGGAACTACGGAAGATATTGAATGGTCAGAGATTTAGATTACAAATAAGAGACATATTTAATAGATAACACATTTCTGCAGGTGGAAGTGCCTTTTCCAAGGCAAATATTCTGCAAGAAACAAAGTCTAAAATTCCAGTATATGGGCATATGTATGGCTACATATTACAAGGCTTTAGCAATAGTAAAGCATTGAAGAAGTCAGATTATTCACATGCTCAGACTTATTAGCTCTTCTGGGTACTCAGCAAACACCAGGAATTATGTGAAAAATCCTCAGAGCAAGACGAGAGCTAGTGTGAATTTTTTTTTTTAGCCCCAGGGAAGCAGCAGTCTTGTAGCCCCTGCCCTTCTGCATTGCTGTTATTTGTAAGAAAGCCATGAGCAATCTCTAACTGAACATTTCCCCATCCTCACTGCTCAAGGCAATGCTGGGCACTGATTGTAAGTTTCCACTCCTTCAGAGGAAGACCTGAAAGACTACACTAGCCCTTTGCTCCACTCCTTATCCTCTGTTAACAGTAAAGTAGCAATTATTCTTGCTGATGTGTCAAATCATATTGTCTCAAGATTGAATATCTTGTTCTATGTTTGGGGTTTTTTTGGAAATGCCTGAGAGCAAATTGACACAGCAGATGCCTATACTAAGTAAAAGCAGTAAAAAAGAGACAAAACGTAAATTTAGTATCTCCATCTGAAAATAGTTATGTGTAAAAGAATAGACAATACAAATTCCCTTTTAATGAACTTTTGTTAAAAGCTACCATTTTTGATTGAACTCTGATTTTTTTCATCAGAAATATATAAATCATAATAGAATGTACAAGGCAGTGCAACGAAGAAAATAAATATTTTTCTGTCCAGGTAGACATCAGTAGATCATCACTTTACATTTACTTCCTTTTCTTCTGCTGCACAGAATTTGCTTTTGGAAAGTGATCTCCTGCATTTCTCAGATGGCAATCCTTTTTGGATGGTCAGAAGTTTTCTTGACACTGTCACAATCTAAACACTTCAGAAAAAAAAAATATTTGTGAACACCTCTGATTAGGTTTTACTTGTGATTTAATTTTAGCTAATAAAATAATTACCTAATATCTACATTGCACATCTCTATTACTGGAAATGAACCATTAGATGACTTACAGAAGGTACTCCTGGGTTCATTTTACTGATTCATCTGCATTAACTGTGCAATTAAAAGTTGTGTCTTCAGAGGGAATTTTTCAGATTACTAAAAATAACCCCTCCTTATCAGTTTCAGAAATGCACTAAAAAATTTTGTTTTTTCATATGCCCAGAAAATCACAGTACTGCAACACCAACCCGTGAAATTGTTGGGTGAAAGACTGAAACTTTAAGTAATTAACTGAATATGATTTGACTTCTATCCCTCTAATTTCACATTTGCAATATTTTCAGTACACCCTCATGCTTTATCCTTTCTCAAGAGGATAAGACTCCAGGCACCAAGCAGTATACTCTGCTTTCAGACCTCCTTTACTTAGTAGACTTTAATATGAGCAGACAAAACTGGTGCATTCAAAAAGACTTAGCAAAGCAAAATATGATTAAGCTTCATCAAAGTAACAATAATATATTTTACATATGAATTCTTGGACTACATTGTCAAATCCTTGCAGGTAGTTTCTATTTAGTGAACTTGCTGCTTACAAGAGATTTAGCAGAAAACTGTAAAAGAATCCCTCACAATAAGATACTTACTGTCATTTGAAAGACATTTTTTGCAAGGTTACAGAAAATAAGTGTGCCCTTTTTTATATATGATAGAACTGAAATTGCATTGAGTATAGAACAGATGCAGGCCAGTATTTTTAACTAGCGACTCACACTATGTAATAGCAAGATGATTCTTCTTATCTATCTATCTATCTATCTATCTATCTATCTATCTATCTATCTATCTATCTATCTATCTATCTATCTATCTATCTATCTATCTATCTATCTATCTATCCATCCATCCATCCATCCATCCATCCATCCATCTATCTATCTATCTATCTATCTATCTATCTATCTATCTATCTATCTATCTATCTATCTATCATCTATCTATCTATGTATCTGTCATTTTAGTTCTTTTTCTAGTCTTTTTTTGGGAATTCCTAAAGAAAAGTGACTTGCGGTGTGAAATACAGTATCTTACATGATTTTTAATAATTCCATAACATTATGGTTTTGTACATATGATTGAATGAATTCTAGCTATTTTTTTGAAATTTCTCCTACAAAAGTAAAGTCTGGAGAAGATTTTACCTAGAACATTTAAACTGAAGATTGCTGTTTGACCAGAAATGTAGCTGTATTTCCACTGCCCACTAAAGGCTGCTAGTTTAGTTTTAATTTATTCACTTTAAATTACTTTGACCAGAATTGAAGTAGCAATGAAAACAGAAATCAGGAGTCATGATTTCTAATGTCAGAGGAAAAGATACATCATTCAATATGACATTAAAGCTAGGTTCTACTGTTAGTTGACTCAGAAATATTATCTTTTAAGGTGCAGGTACTTCAGTGATATCTGCACTGACAACTTAGTTTCTTTTTTATCTTGCTACATTGGTGGTCACTATTTCAGATATTCTTGGATTATCATTGTGGTATATCATCGTACTTAATATCATGGGGGTTTTTATGGAAATCAAAATAAACTGTCTATGAATTGACAAAAAACCCTCATAAAAATATAATAATTAATATCCTAACACATTCATTTTCTGAATATATAAATCAGAAATAAATTACCTCATAAATGACAAAAATTTAGAAAAACAATATAGAAGAACAGAAACTAAGTGTTTTCTTATTTTTGTTTAAAGTGCTAAATATCATTAAGTCAGTGAAGTCTTTGCGGAAAAAGTTATAGAAAATGAAGATAAAAATAATGGAATACCACATTTAGAAGCATAAGATCAGATAACTGATTTTTATAAATGGCTCTTTATCTTTTTTCTCACAGAAGAGGTTACTAGGAAAAGCATTTATGTACCAAGAATAAAGTACAGTTTTAAGTGTACAATCTCTCTTTCTTTTCATAAAAGGTGGAATTAAGAGCTCAAAACAATAAAAATGTCAATCATTTTTGAGGGGGAAATAGGAAACTCATTTCATACTAGGAGCTACATGCCTAAATTGCCAAAAATTAATGTCACTAGTTTTAATTTACTTACAGACTTAACTTAGGAAAACTTGACCTTCTTCTTTGTGTCAAGTTGTCTATTTCTCCAAAGAGATCAGCAAATCTGGGAGCAGGTAGATCAAACACTGGAAATCAGATAGTAAATCTATATTTATTTGGATTGACTCCCTGCTATCTGCATGAGACATATGCAACACAACACCTTTCCCAACAAACATATATCAATGTCACATTTGTGTAAAGAACGTGTAATAAGGAGATTACTCAGTAATAGCTTTTAGAAGGCTGGAAAATAGTGAGCAGATTGACATCCAGAAATCCAGAAATCCAGAAGGATTCCCATAAGAAGTGTTTAAAATAAGGCAAAATGAACCCAAGCATTAGCATGCAGGCAGTTCAATGCGTGAACTGGGCCACTGCTTGCTCTTTTTTCCTTACCCAGTATAACAGCTGCCAAACTTAGAGCCACAGCAGACAAGCTGCTTCACCTGATATCACACGTCACCTTTCAAGCTCTGCTTAAAATAAGTCATTTTCAAACACCAACATTCTACTAAATGGTGATGCTTTTGCAGTTCTTCCAATGTGTGAAACAACCTAATTGATGGCAAACTAGCAATACCCAAACTCACTGAACTGTCTCTGCTGCTCTGGCAGGAACACATGCTGCACCGAGTTAGATGCTGGTATGTTGTGGGAGTTCAGGCAAAGCATCCTGCTCACACCCTGCACTCCAGGATGATGCCAGAGTGCAGGATGATGCCTGTCTTCTCTAAGAAACAGAGGACTTGACAGCAGGAAATGAGTTGTTCTGTCAGAATGAGGTGAACCATGCCCTAAATAGAATATACATTCAATCCACCTGTTCCTGAATGAAATTCAGTTCTCTTTTTTTTTTTTTTTTTTTATTTGATGTCTGTCTTCCAACAATTTGTACAACCTTTCAGATGTACTGCCAGAGGAAGAGAGATTGGCCTATATGTCTGAGCTACACTTGCATGAAGCCTCATTGGAAACAATAGAACAATTCAAATCAAGAGGGATGGCCAGTTTCTTGCACAAATAGAAGGGCACTGCTCATCAGGCCATGATCTGCTACTTTCTCTCCAATTCCACACTTGGCTTTCCTTAAAATAAAGTTCCCACCAACCTCAGTTTCTTTTCTTTCTAGCAATAGGAGACAATACCAAATTCCCTTCAGTCACTTACAGAGAAATAAAATATAAACATAAAAACTGTCCTGATATATTTCGTGTAAGAAATAAGAAATTTTCTTTCTTGCAAGAAAATTTTATTTTTGCTTCTCTTTGTGTTAATAATTTTGATTATATTCTATGAAGTACTAACAGTACTGTACCTTTAGAATATGTGTGCTTTTCATGGAAAGACAGTAACTTCTCTGTCTTTTAGACACAGGAAAAGTGAGACACAGAGAGGAATTACTAGACCAGTGTTAGTCAGCTTATTCACCTCCTTTCTGCCAGTACGCGCAGAAACCAATGCAGAATGCAGTGTTTTACTTTTTATTATAATGGAAGCACTTGCTTAAGAAAACAGCTTTACTTCCTGTAATCCCATAGCGAAGAGTAAGAAAAGGAAAAAAAAAAGTAAAATATCAACTTTTGGAGTCCTCTTAAATATAGCAGATTCGAAAGGGCTCTGTTGATAACACATAATTATGAATCAAAGTTCTCACAGAAAACCAGCTTTGTTTTTTCACTTACTACCACAACATTACAATTAAAAAACATAATTAGCAGTTCAATTAACAGAGGCAAAGAAATTATAATAGCCATTAAAGTATTTTTTCCTTAATTTATAATAATAATTATGCAGCCTTATCTTCAGCTCTGCAAACCTTTTTGTTGGGCATTTTTTGAAGATTAATGTAAGCATCTTTATAAAGTGTCATTCAAAAGGAGATGAATGTGGATGGCCAATGAGCAAAGCAGTAGTATTTGAGTCCTGTTTTCAAAAGCTGAAGCTCTTGAGTATGTTTGAAGAACGCCTGTATTATTTTTCCAAATTAAAAACGTACCAAAACAAAACAAAATCTGAAGAAAGAGAGCTGAGCTATGTTTGATTTTCCTTTTTTAAAGGGAATTTCAATTTTAATTGAACAGTGTTTCATAAGAGCTTACAAGTAATAATTCTTCCAATTGTTGTACTGTAGAAATGGAAATTGGAGATTAAAAGTCCATAGAAGAAAGGCACTGTAGGGACTTTTGTTAGATATATTCCCATACCCTAGCTATAAGATAGTTCAGAGTAATTAGGTCAGTTTGAAATATGCAGAAAGCATTTGATCAAACAGAGAAGTGAGATGACAGTAAGTCATCAGGACTGCACAGCATTTCTGTGAGATATCTGGCAACCACCAAATATAAAACTGCAGAACTGCTGACCACTGTGTGCGCAGCATATCTTTAAAAAGAACTAGAGTGAGACACCAGTAATTTCAGCATCACTCTGACAAAAGGAGCGTCCAATGTAATCTCCAGTTCTATGAATGAGTCTAGGCTTTTTCAGATAAGCTTGAGCATGGATAAACATGAGTACTACTCAGGACCCTGTTTCAGAGTGAGGTCCTCCAAGGCTGCAGGTGGGTTTCTGTTCCACCATGGACTTCCATGGGCTGGAGGGGCACACCTGCCTCATCATGGTCTGCAGCGAAACCACAAGCTGTAGTGAAATCTTTGATCTGAAGGGCCCCCTTGATGCCTGCAGAGTTCCTGCAGATGTGTTTCATATATTCTCACTCCTCTTTCCAGCTACATGTGCTGTTGCACAGCAAATTTTTCCCCTTCTGAAACAGGTTAATCAAGGGGCACTGCCACCATCACTGATGGACTCCCCCCCATTTAGCAGCGGGTCCATCCTGGAGCCAGGTGGCATTGGCTCTGTCAAACATAGGGTAGGGGAAGCTTCTGGCATCTTCTCACAGAAGCCACTCATGTGATCCCTCCACTACCAAAACCTTGCTGCATAAACCCAATATAGGTCTACTCTCACAGCTATGTTACTGAAAAGAGTGAAGGGATCTGCTTTTCCACTTTGTTAAAAATGGAATCAGAAATTAACTGATTGAGGCACAAGGCCAACTTTTAAGTACGCCAGTTTAGTTTCAGCTTAGAAGTGGATCAAATCAAAGTTAGAAGCAGAACAATTTATGGAATTAAGGGAGATAATAATGACTTCTAGAAAAATTATATGAGAGAAATAGGAAAGAAATTATTATACCAAAAGATTAAATAAAGAGAAGGATTGCATAACACAGGAGGATTTTATAATATTTAGAATACTGCTGAATTGCCATAAGATTAGAGTGCTAGAGAGCCAGCTCACACTGGAACTACTAAAAATCAGCTTTTCCAGCTTCCATTTCACTGCCCTAGAACAGTCAGTCCCAAAGGACAGGCAAGAATTTCTATCCCAGGATATGTAGGAAAAGATTAAAGCCCCTTTTATCTTCCTTGTTCTGAGGTTAATTTTAAGATCTGGTAGCAGCAGTAGAAGCTGTGACAGAGGTGAGTCAAAAATAGGGTGGGAGACAAGCAAGAATATCAATCTCAGTGCAAGAAACTAGTTCCTAGACAGGATTGGTACTATTGCAGCACTTAAACTTCTGGTAGCTAAGGTATTTCTTGTTTTTGGGAACCCCAGCAAAAGCACAGATTTATTTTCATTTAGGAGAGATTGAATAGTATTCATTCCAAATTGCTGGAATGTGATGAAATATTTATTACTGCACAAATACATATTTAGTGTATATTATATGAGTAGTAGATTGTTGCTTTGCTCTTCACTACAATAACAAAATTGAGTTTTGGCATTTAAATCCTTCCTTCCATCTTATTTTCTGTGTTTACACTTTTTCTCTAGCTCTCCTAACTCGTATCCAAACCATGGAACTGTATGCCCGTCTTATAATGTCAATGTTCAGTATATTAATTAGCATGACATAATTATATAGGGTATGGTCATGCACATTCTACTCATTATTTTTGTGTGCACTTACATTTTTTAGGAAGAATGTTTCACACAAAAGCAGCAGTTTAAGTATCCTTATTTTTCTGATGCTAAATTGGAGTGTTTGAATAGTCCATAGTCTGAATGGGACTTTTTTGTTCCCTTTTTTCTATAAGATTGATAGCAACTAAAGAAAATGTAGGGGTTTTGAAGGGTTTGCCATACTGTAGAATTTTTCCAGTGGCAATACTGGAAGCTGAAGTGAAACTAAAATTTATTTATTTTAGGATAGTTTTAAGGGGAAAAATCGTTATAAGTTTGAAATTAACACATTTTCTCTTTTTCTTCTTAAAATCTATATTTAAATGTCAATTCTAGAGGTACTACAAATATTTATTAATTTTTTCTAGTAAATCTTAGTGTGCACTTCTAAGTTATTTAGGGATTACTGTTGAAAAGACATTAGGATCTATTTGTGCCATCCTCATGAACTGTATGCAATGCCTTTCTCATGTGTTAGACCACCCAAGCATCTACCCTAAGAAACCAAATGTTTTCCAAAATTTATATTATTCTGGATCATAAATCACCTTTTAGGTTTTTAAGTACATAAATTTTAAAGCCATTAGTAATCGGTAGATCATTTCACCTTTTCCTTAGGAATATAAAGTAAAATGGAGTATAAAATAATAAGCCTGTCCAGAATGACATTAATTAACTCAATTTCTTCCTTGCTGCCTTTGCTTTATCCATTCTTATGGGATTGCCCTCTGGGTTACGGCCTATTTAAAAAAAAAACAACTGGATCAGGACTTGATGTTATGTGGCTATCTTCTTAAAATGTCTTTAACTTAATTTTTGTTTCTAATTCTCCAAAACAGAAAAATTACTCTATTAATTATAATTTTAAATTAGTTAATTTCTATGTTACTTAGCAAGGCTGAAGTGTATATATTTGTAATATACAAGTGATATACATTTGATGGTCTGCATTCAATGAACTGAAATGTGAGAAGATAGGAAAAGGCAAGTCAATTCGTGAAAAGCATGGAGGAAATGTTGATACAGTGTGTATATTTAGATACACACACACACACATATATATATATATATAGTATATATTTGATTGGAAGGCAGTTAACTTACTATACAAATTTTAAAGTATCTTGGATTTTAAAGGATTGAGATCATTGTTGATGTTTGCAAAGTACTTCCTTCACTGTTCAGGGTAGCATAAAAAGAAAATTGTGGATGCTGCTTAGAACTGAATGAGAATGAAAGCTGGAATTACTGGCATTGAAAAGGTCAGTCGATTTTCTTCTGACTCATGAAGCAGAGAATGGGAATAACAGCCTTGTATTAATTTTGATTTTATGTGTTAGGTATAAGGAAACCAAAGGAGGGGTGTGCTGCTGTTGTTAGAGTTGGTTATTATATTGTCAATTTTCAATTTGTTTTCATAAATTCTGCTAGAAGCAAGAACTTCCATTCAAATGGATGAGATATTTTGTGTGATTGGATGTAATATCAGCTCTACCTTTCCATACCTCTGTAACAAAGTTGGGGAAAATGAAATGAAATGGCTATAGAAATTTGTATTTTCTAGTTCTCATACTGCTTGGACTGCTCAGCAAGGAAAAAAAGTGAGGATGTCAGACCCATTTTCTCCTTAGCCTACTGAGAAACAGATGTGAAAGGGTTCATTTTGCTAATTTTTCAGCCAGCAGGCATTGTTACAATTCAGCTAACAGGCATAGAAGCCAACAATGAAAAAAATTAATAACGATATACCATCTCTGTGGGCTAGAAGGTTATTGTAGGCTGGAGCGATCAGCAATGCATTTTCACAGGAAACTGATGGAGTAAGTAATTTGGGGGTTATCTTATTACAGTTAATTCAACCCAAAATAGTAAGTCAAGTGAAAAAGATATGGTGTTTCCATCAGATAGTCTTAAAAAAACAAACAAACTCAGAGACATTAAGTAGTGTCCTACTTAAGAGATATTAAGCAGTGTGCTAATTAATGGGGCTACTCAAATATCTTACTGTCATGAAAAAACAAAATAAACACATAAACACAAAAAATAAGTCTATTCAATAGAGATTTAAGTATCTTTGTACTTACTTATTTGTGAAGACCATTATAAAGATTTAGAAAATGGTTTCCACTACTTCTGTTTCAGATCTACATTAATTTCTATTGGATTCAGGTTTAAACATCTAAACTCAGAAAAAGAGTCTGTATAGAAATGTATAATGATATTCTAAATTTCAAGGTCTGACAAATGTTTTCAGGAGGTATCCACAAGTTTGGACATATTTTTGTAAGGAAGTGAACACACACACTCATAAGCAACTGCAAGGTATGACTGGTCTCTCCAGATAGGGAGGTTAGCTGGAGTCAATATATCATGTCGGGTTCACAATCTCCAGGTTTTGTCATGCTCAGTTAAAGACTTGAGGGGCAAGAGGAAAGAAAGGATCTTGGTTCATGTCTGTGTCTCACCTTCATAAGGTCAGAACAAGACCAATAGCTTAAGAGAGCCTGAAGATATTCCAAGTAAGTATCCTGTGTTTTATAAACTCCAAAGATCAAGATGATTTTTTGTTCATTTTTAAATTACTTTATTTCTTTGCTGAAATTTTGGTGTCACAAATAAATCTGAAAACAGATTGTTCTTCTATGAAATTAGGTACAGAAATGAGCCTTTTCATAGCTTGAAAATTCAGAATGGTGAGAATAATAATGTGCAGCAATTATTTAGGGTAGTACTTCAAATAATTTTATTACCATTTAATCCACTTCTAGAGCTGTTTTTACATACACTGCTAGCATTAAAAACATAATGACAAAATCTGTACCTGTTAAATTACATGTTCACAATTTGTTCATCTAGTAAATGAAATGAAAATATGTAATACAAAGAAAAAAATTTAAAATTTAACAATAAAAAAAATCCAACACCCTTAACCTGGCTACACTAAAGATTTGATGAAGCATCTTTCAAGTCAACAAACTCAGATTCTAGTCGGCCAGCTAAGTAAATGCACTGAAAATTAAGACCCTTCTATTTAGGAAAGGTGAACTGTATCATACTCAATGCACTGTAACTGTATAACTATGCAACAAAGAACACTGTAATACTCTTTGGGTAATTGATTCAGAGCATTTAATTTTAGGTAACCAACTATGCAACCATAAAACAACCAGATCTTAACTAAGAACCTATCTGGAGAAGCTATTTAATGAAAAAATAATTTACCTCTAAATGTTACTTGTGGAGTTTAAAAATCTTTCCAAAGGAGCCTAAGATATGCAGTTAACTTAAAGACAAGTATTTATTTGTCTTCTAGGTAAAAAATTTTGATCAGTACCACAGGGATTAGACCAGTGATTTCTTACCAGTTCTAAATGTTCTAATTTATATCTAAGATAAAAGATTTAAACTTAATATTTTCAAATACATTCCTCTTTAAATATATTTAAGGCCACATCCACGCATGATGTGAAATAATGTGACTGTAAAAATCAGTGGGGAAATACAAGCCTGGTTCTCAGCATCCTGCACAAAATTCTGAGTTTACTGTTGTCTAAATCAAATACAGAGTTTTGTTTGAACTGTTCCTTTCATGGATTTCATGACAATTTTTTCAAAATTTTTATAGGTTTGCATTTTCTCCTAATACTAATTGATTTTCTGATTGCTTTTTGTAGCTGTAGCTTTTCTAATTAAATGCTTAGCCAAGTAATAATGATGATCTAATTAAGATGTTCTAGTTAATCTTTATTTGTAGTAGTTGTTTTCTTTATTAAGTTGCTTTATATAAGGAAGCCTTAATAATTTGTTTGGTATTGTGGATACTGATCTCTACTTCTTCCAATTTAATCTTCCTCCTATACAGTTTTCCCCTTTGATTTAGGATCTCAAAATACTAGAATAAGTTTGATGTTCTGTTCCCTGCTCTTCAAAGACCTGCTATTATGTTCTTACAGGAAAATGTCCCCTCTGCTGCGACAGCAGATTTCCTGGGGTTTTGTGATTGGAGCTTCAGAGAAAATTTAGCAAAGATTCAGTGTTTAATTGTATTTCAAATGCATGTACAGAAAGCTGCAAAATTTCTTAGGTCTGACCTCTTAGGCTGAGTTCACTTGGTCTGCTCAGCCTGGAGAAGAGAAGACTGAGGGGGGACCTCAGCTGTCTACAGCTTCCTCATGCAAGGAAGAGAAGGCAATGACCTCTTTTCTGTTGTGCCCAGTTACAGGACTTGAAGCAATGGCATGAAGCTGAGTCAGGAGAGGTTTAGGCTGGATATTTGTAAAAGATTCTTCATTGCCACTGTTATATTTTCTGAAAAATCCCTTCACCAGGATTTCTTCTCCTGGGAAGCTGAGAAGTCTCAGAGAAAAATTATCTCGTTTGCTTCTCCTGTGTTTTGCTGCTTTGGAATGTGGTTGGAGATTGTTTATCCAACATGTGAATTGTTTGAACATAATGACCAATCGCCATTCAGCTGTATCAGGACTCTAGAAGTGGTCACAAGTTTTTAATGAGTATCTTGTTAACCTTTCTGTAAGATCCTTTCTCTATTCTTTAGTATAGTTTGCTATAATATAATATAATATAATATAATATAATATAATATAATATAATATAATATAATATAATATAATATAATATAATATAATATAATAATAAATTAGCCTTCTAAGAACATGGAGTCAGATTCATCAATTCCTCCTTCATCCTGGGGACTCAGCAAATACCACACTTCATCCAGAGAGTTGCTGTGCACTGGAAAAGGCTTCTCAGGGAAAGGTGCTTCACAGCACCAAACCTGACAGAGTTCAGGTGTTTAGAATCATATGATTTTTTATTAATGTTATGAAGGCATGGGAGTTGGATTTGATGATCCTTTAGTGTTCCAGGATTTCCTGTGATTCTATAGTTAATTCTTAAAGCAGAGCACTACCTCTGGCAAACAGTGTAATGTTTCTGCAGTGTGATACAGTGGGTGGGACAAGCACTTTGTTGTGAAAATACGAGTTGGCACTTTTGTTGTGTTTGATCTGAACTAGTTGGCCCAACAAGGCTGCAAGCTTCACTTTTGGAAGGACACATTAGTGAAACTACTTTTGACTTTGGTTTCTCTACCGTACGAATATCTTTAAAATTGTCCTCCAGCTCCTCCTAAAGTCATGGGTCACACATCAGGAGACAAAGGCACGACTTAAACCAGCTGTTATTGAGGTTTTCAGACAAATCATAACTGAGTTCCACAACTCTCATAGACACAAACTAAGTCCACTTGGACTGTTTTGTAATAGGTGTTTTAGGGCTTGGGAGTCCTAGATGTAAGTGTTATGTATTAGCAATATAGTCAATCTACTTTAAGATGAATTCCAGGCACTCTGTACCTTTCAGCCTGAAGACTGTGGATCTTTTCTTGGACAGACTAATTTAGTAGCGTGGATCTGGACTCATTTATGCAGTTCCCCATGGGAACTATTTTTACACCATGTCTTGATACAGAAAAACCTCTTGCATTTTAAGGATAGTGACTTTCTGTCAGAGAAATGCTGGAAGCCACAGTGAATTAGAAAGGAAATGTGTTACCTTCAGCAAACTGGATTCACATAATATTATCAGAAGTATTGCCACATTATTCTGTAATTTCTTCTGACAGCATACATATCTATCCACAAAAGAAAAAAAAATTTAAAGACTCTTATTGAATCAGATATTTCTGTGTGTCACATGCATCATTATGCATCTGTAATGATGGTTTCCCTGTGGTAAACTGAGAAAAATGATACAGAAGGAAGTATAACTTACTTCTGAAATCTATCATAACTTACATCTAAAATCTATCATTCATTACCCTACTTGACTTTTTTCCCCCCATTGATTATTAAAATTGAACGTTAGCATATGATTATGTTCCCCTACCTAATCTTCTAATACATGAGCTCTCTTACTAACATTATTTGGTCTTAAACTCAAAACAATAAGGAAAATGAATGTTTATGTAATCAAATCTAACGGCTAACTTTCTCAGTTTATTAGTTTTACACACTACCTGAATCCTCCTGTTTCCTGAGAAATTCCTTAGAAAGAAATTATAAAAATTTCTTTCTCATAAAGAGATAAGATAAAATTCTGTTCATTCCATGTTCAGAAAAGCAGTTTTTAACAAATTGAGAGGGATTCAACATGTCCACCCGGGTGCCCTAGGATATTACCTTCCTTCTCTCAAAACATTTTTTATGGGGATTGGTCTTTCAGAAGTGCTGAGCCATAACTGTCTCAGACACCAAGAGGCAAAGAGCATATAGTGAAGAAGTCATGACTCAGGTGCTGAACCAGAGATTCCCAGAAGTCTTAAAATACGCACTCCATGCTCCATGAGGCTGGAAGAGGACCTATGGGAACCATGGACTTTGTAAAGAACTAGATGGAGCTAGGTGGGTTAGTGTAGTGCTTTTAAAACACCACTAGGTTTCTAAGTTCAGGAAACTGAAAAACAGTATAATATTTCAAACAGTGCTAAAAATCAGTCTAAGTGCAGGCAACTGAACTGAGACTAGGAGCTTAACTGAAAACCTACTCTGCTGACTAAATCAAAGGACTCATTTCAACTTCTTAACCTTCAGCACATGCAAGTTTGAAATGTTTTAGGATTTCTTGATATGTTTTTCAGGTGCCATTTACAAAATAATTTAAATCCATTAGATATCCCTCTTTTTCTTTATAATACTGCAGTGTATTGTATTGTATAATATAAAGACTTTATATAAAGGTAGTTGATATGGCTGAAATAATTTCAATGTACTAAGAGTAGCATTGTTTTAAACTCACACCACAATATGCATATATGTAAGCCATGAACTTAAGATCTCATGTCTACTGAAAACTAAGTGAAAAACAAGGTAGAATAATATAAAAATTGAAAAAAGGGAGGCAATATTGCTCAGGTAAAAAAAGCACAGCATCACATGGTGGTTTTACTGGATAGACCAGATTGCCTTCACATTCAGGTAATGTGATTCTGATGAACTTTCTTATCTGAAGCCCTATGCAGTGGGTAAGATCTATTGATTGTCTTAAATTCATGTTTTGTAAAAAAATTTTACACACATTTCCCATATTACTAAAATGCATAGTCTGTTTCTTCAGGCTTTCCTTTAAAATCTCTAATTTTGGATATTAACAATTCAAGAGGAGCATAAATTTCATCTGCATAAAATTATTCACAGTATTCATTTTTGCTTCATCTTAAATAGATTTTATACGGAAATTATCTTAAATTCAGAAAGTACATCTTGAATTTAATCTTCTAGACTTACAAAAATGAGGTTTAAATATGATTATGAAAAAATGAAACATGGGGAGGATTAACTTAACATATATGCTATCAGATTTAACATTTGTTTCCATAAATCTCTTCTGTCTGAGCAAAAAGGAAAGAAAAAAAGTAGAACTTTATAATATATGTGACTATCATTTTAATTAAGTTAGTGTCAGCATTCATATGGTGTTAATAAACACTTGTATTTATATAGAGCATTTATAGGAATTGATTTATTCATTAATATTTACAGCTTGATATAATGTCAAACCTCTCTACTATGCATAATATACAATATATGGGGTAAGAAAGGAAAAGTACCCTATTAAATTGCTGCAGATATTTTACATTTTGTGGAATTATGTCATCATTTAAGCAGTGAATTTCCCCAGACTTCCCTATGACTTCTGGCTGGGTTTTAACTGATTGGTATATAAGACCAATCTGTCTTATATACAGATACAGTGAGAGAAAGGTCAAAAGTATCCCACTCAGTGTATGCTACAAAACATCCTTTTGGCCACTTGGAGTCAGCCCCCCAGCACATCTCCTCCTAACTTCCTGCTCACCCCCACACTGCATGGAGGGGTAATAGAGTGGTATGAAGAGAAAGCCTGTTCAGCAGCAGCCAAAGCACAACACCATACATGTTGCTCTGAAGGATGTTAACTACATCCCAACCAGGCCCAGTGCACTCATGGTGAATTAAAATGAGAGGAAATAGTGAGCATGAATTACATAGGATAGAGTCAAAGACAGTCGGTTATGTGTGCTAATTTTGGTTGGGGTAGAGTTAATTTTCTTCATAGTAGCTGTTATGTGGCTAATTTTTGGATTTGTGTTGGAAACAGTGTTGGTTGGCTGATGAATTTTTTTGTTACAGCTGAGCAGTTCTTACACAGAGACAAGGCCTTTTCTGCCTCTCACCCCATTTCACCATGAAACTGAGGGTGCACAAGAAGTTGAGAGGGGGGCACAGCCGGGACAGACAGATACAGCCCAAGTGATCAAAGTGGTATTCAAGACCATATGGCATCATATAAATCTGAGAGGAGAAGAAGAAAGAAGTGTGAGGGAAGTGCTGGCTTTTTTTCTTCCCAAGCCACCATTCCACATGATGAAGCTCTGCTTTTCTGGGAATGGCTGAACACCTGCCTGCTCATGAGAGCTGATGAGTGAGTCACTATCCTAATATCACTAATTGGTGAGTGAGATTTGTTATCCTTTTGTGCGTGGCCTTTGTTTTATCTATTCAAATGTCTTTATCTCAACACACACATTTTCTCAGTTTTACTCTTCTGATTCTCTCCCATATGTTGAGAGTGTTGAAAAAGTGGTTATGTGGTGCTCAGTTGCTCTCTGGTATTAAACCATGGCAGTCTTCTTTGGCATCCAGCATAGGGCTTGAAGGGCTCAGGATAACAGCAGGTTTTATTGGAATGGGCTTGGCTGTTGCTGCTGTTTAGCTATCAATTAATTGTCAGCCCCCTGTGCAACAGGCACATGTTCAAACAAGAGACAGACTAGGTATAAATTATTTTTATTTTTCCTAAAAAATAAAAGGAGAGTCAGGAAATGGATCACATAGCTCTCAGAGACTGTGCAGTCTCCAGTTTTGGAAATTTTCTAGACCTAACTGGACTAGTCAGTTGGACCTCAGAGGTAAATGTACTTTGAGCAGAAGGTTGGGCTAGATCTCTCCCAACCCTAACTATTATCCTATTAAATACTTCTATTTTCTTGTTTAGACACAGCTCTTAATATCACTTCTCTGTAGACTTTTAATAGCATCCAGAGGAAATGTTTATATGTATATAATTACTAGTAATTTTCTACCTCTCCTGAGAAAGATTGTAAAGATATTATTGAGAGACAGAAGCTGTTATATTTTTTTATTGAGTAGACATTATTACAATGAACATCATTATTCCTCTTCAACTGAATTACTTTGTAAATAGATGACCTTTGAGAATATCTGAGGGCTTTTTTACAATATTTGATAAAATGTTTGGTATTATTACTTGTAGTAGTCCAAAACTGTGCCAAACTAACAATGAAGTCACAATATTGCTGAAGTATAATTTTTGCATCCTTATTTTTTTGTAAATTTCTGTGCTGTTTTCTGAATCATTCTTTTGGGGGAAACTGAAGTGAATTTGAAGACTCAATTGTTTTCAGTGTAAAGTAGATGACTACTTAGCACCTATGTTTTAAGTAACTCACCTTAAATGCCACCAGCCTAATATATGAAGTTGTAATCTTGCTACTAAGATTTATATTGCAGATGTCTAAAATTAGCTGAGATGATTGAAATATGAGCATGAATGTTTTCTGGATTTGAAATTTTAGTAACAATGGAAAGCACACAACTCAGTGGCAAAATGAAGATAGATTTTAGGATGTCTTTTGGAGTTCCTATTTCCATTAAAAGTTGGCATAGTTTTTGTTGTGATCTGATCTTTGGAAAGAAAGGAATTGAGTGGTTTATGTAAACTTAAAAATAAGTGTGGGTAGATTCATTTGAAAACCTGATAACTTGAAAGATAACCTTTACTCAGGAATCCCCTCTAACAAAAATTGTATTTTAATTTTCTTAATGAGAATTTTTGTGTTCTATTTGCAGCAATCCCGAAGTCAGGACTAAGCATGGAGAATAGTTTCCCTTACTGTGCAGTATACAGTACAATGATGCTTTATCGGAATCCCGGAATGAACTAGGTTGACAGAGACCTTTAAGATCATCAACCCATGATCTAACATCACAGCACTAAGTGCCACATCCCGACTGTTCTTGAACACCTCCAGGGACGGTGACTCCACCACCTCCCTGGGCAGCCCGTTCCAATGTCCAATCACCTTTTCTGTGGAGAAACTCTTCCTAATGTCCACCCTAAACCTCCCTGGTGCAGCTTATGTCCTCTTGTCCTTCACTGGTTATCTGTGAGAAGACACAAATCCCCACGAGGCTACAGCCTCCTTTCAGGTGGTTGTAGAGTGATAACATCCCCCCCTGAGCCTCCCTCTCTCCCAGTTTCTTCAGATGCTCCTCAGACAATTTGTGTTTCAGTCTTGTTGCCCTTCTCTGGACATGCTCCAGCACTTTAATGTCCTTCCCAAATTGGAGGGCCCAGAACTGGACACAAGATTTGTGGTGTGGCCTCACCAGTGCCAAGTGCAGAGGGACAATCTCTGCCCTGGTTCTGCTGGCAACACTATAGGTGATATAGGCCAGGATGCCACTGGCCCTCTTGGCCACGTGGGCACACTGCTGGCTCATGTTCAGCTGTGGTCAGTCCCTAGGTCCCTTTCTAACTGGCACTGGATCAATTTGTGCTTTTGTGGCATATGACAGCTAATAGCATATGCAGCTACTAATAATACCTAGAATAATAATTTATTGCTGCTCAATCATAGATATCCTGCAAGCTGTTTCAGTAAAATACACAAATAAAAACAACTTTCTGAAGACTAGAAATTCACTAAGTTAGAATGTTTCAGAAAATTTTTATCATCTTTTACTAATGCGGAACTGGTATCTAAGGAAAACTAAAGAAGAAGTCAACAATAGCAAAAACTTACAAAAACTGTCTGCTTTCTATACATGGTACATTGAGAGTGTCTTGCAGTCTTTCACCATCTAATTATTTTCCTAAATGAAAATCTTGAAAACTTTTAGTCCATTTAGTATATTAATTGCATCAGATACATGTAAAATGAAAATTAAAGAGATGAAAATATGTTTCATTTCACTATTTATATCCACATTATTGTACTTAAGGTATGAAAAGCCAGACATAGGTTTTATTGCTTTTTCCAATATGCTCTAAAATTTTAGTGCTAGCATACAGAAATGTGTTTTTGCCAGTCCTAATATGCACCCCACGATAGCAATGTAATAGTTATACTTCTTGAGTTTAACAACATTAATGAAGGTAGTAAAAACTTTTCATTCATGTCTTTTGATTATAATGACACAAACCTAACCAATCAGCGTTGTGAAAACATTTGCATTAATTATCAGCAATTAGATGAACTATTTATCTTTCCTTACACCTGTGAACTGCTGTCAGACAGCTAAAATGGACTTGCATTGTAAATCTATATAACTTCAATAATTTCAGTATGTTAACTTGTTTAAAGTTACTGAGAGAAAATAATGATGACTGGAAAGCTGGATATTGTGAAACCTGTCTGATTTGTTTGTTTCACAAATATCAACAACTAAAAACAATTTTGTAATGTGCTGAGATATGACAACTTCTTGTTTATGTCAGGTCTCATGTAGCTTTAAGAAAAACTGTGAGCTAATTACTAGGGTACTTTATACAATTGATCTATTGCATTTTTACTCAAAAGGTATTACTGAAGGATATTCCACCACTCCTTTTACATAAAAAATTTTTGAAATATGAACAGTGAATAGTTTATCTAAAAGATTTTTTGGCCATCTTGCATGGATACTCTAGATTACTGTTAGATTTATTCTAATTCTGAGGCTAGTTTCCTTAAGACATACACAAATAATGAAATAAGATTTCTCATTTATGTAGCTGTTCAATATATTATGCTGCTATTTAAGAGATAATTACTTTTTAAAATAAATCCATCATTGTAAAACAGAAAAAGAACCATGGGGAGGAAATATCTGTCAAATGCATCCCACTATAAATGTTTAAGAAAGATTTTATAAAATCACTTGAAATCACAGTTGATAGAATTGACAACTACTGAAAGCTTGAATAAGTTTCAAACCTCATAAATCTGAGTAAGGGATAATGAGGAGTGGTTAATAAAAAATGTAATAAATATAATTTAATTGAAAATCTATTTAATTCGCACTTAGATTTCCTAATTCACTTGGATTTGTGCCTTAAATGCTGTATCAATTTGATTGTTTGTCATTCTACTATATTGGAGGAATTTTCAATATATTCATTACTTCTCTATGTCTCTGTTATTTGAAGATTTTTTGTTCCTAAGAGGAAAAGTCATCATTGTGTGCATATAGTCAAAGCTGTATATTATCATTATTACTAGTCTTCTGCTATATTCTCGTGTAAGTATCAGATTTTTTTACCCTAACCTACATGCTGAAAACTTGAATACAAGGTTAGTGTATGTTGTAAATGAAAAACAAGACAAACTTGCAGCTGAGAGGTGCCCTCTTACAGGGTTTATATATATATATATATATATATATATATATGTATATATATATATATATGGTGCTGGAGATATTTAGTTTTGCCTAAACTTTTCTTTTGTTGTTTATCTTGATCATACTTCCTTTTTTTTGTACTGTTTCTGTTAGTGCGGTTAGTATCTGTTTGGTGAGCTAACAGAGGTGAAGCTAGTGTTTAAAAAAATTATCAGAGGAGTTGTTAGAAGTTTTGTACTTGCTTGTTTTTCTGGGTTTTGTTTTAATTAGTTTTTTTTTTCTTTTATTTTAATTAGTTTTTTATTATTCAGTATTTTTCAAAATAAGTTTCCGAGCAGTCTCTTTAGACCTTCTTGCAACCAGTACTGTACCCTTCCTATTAATGAATTGACCTGATTCATATAACCATGTATACTACAAATTTTACTAATGGCCTTAATTGCGTATTGATAATTAACGGAATAAGTGATTCTTTTGCCAAGATGGTTATTTATATGCAATGTCTTTGTTGAATAATTTACAGTAGCTCATTTTTTTAATAAAAAATATTAATGATGCTTTCACACACTGAAAATGACAAAATTATTTATTAAATGATGGACTGTCAAATCATTTTCTCAGTCCTAGTTACAGATCTAATGCTATATCTAATGTAATGAAAAGGTTCCAAGGAAAGGACTTAAGTGAAGCTGAGGTTTACAAAATTATAATTCAAAACTTTCAAACTTTTAGAAGATGCCTGAATCTGTTCGGGCATAATTCTCAATATCTTCTTTGGCATCAGAACTAAACCGATATAAAGAGATTTAGCTATGCCTAGATCTTCTGTGAGTCTTTGCAAGTCATTTCTCTTCTTCTTCCAGAGTACAGCAAGGATGTAGGAACTAAACAAGCCCTTGACAAATACCCTCAAGATGGACTCAACTATTGCTGAGCCAAAGAGACAAAGCAAGGAACACTGATTAGGGTGTTCAAGGCAAAAAAAAAAAAATAAAATAACATCCACTGTTCTATTCTTTGTTTCTAATATTGTACCCATTTGTGTTTAATTATTGCATAATATAAAATACAAAACTAAGCTTGGGACTAAGTAGAAGCATGAAATCATAGTAACAAAACCACGCCTGATACTTCCCAGGTGAATAGCAATGCATACAGGTGTACCAGTGAAAGAGAAGCATGGCCATTATGCTTGGATCTAATGTAGGAACACAGGGAATACTGGAAAGCAATTCATATTGGAGATGGCTGTGTCTTTTTCATATTAGGGAGCAGAAAACTTGAACGTGACTAATATGTTTTAAACTTAAGACACATATATATGTTTAGATATCTGAATTCAAGGTAAATTAATTCCTTTAATTTAGGAGCTTGAAAAGGAATTCCTTTTCAAGGAATTCTTCTCTTTCATGAAAAAAAATGTCCTGTTCATGAAAAGGAATTGAAAGAGAATAAATAGGCATCAATATTATTCAAAGTATATTTATTTAGATGATCTATTAATTGATGAAATATTAATCAGGGATTATTTTTCTTCAGATACAAATTAAGAGTTTTAGTATATTTTTCTTCCTATGTGATGAAATGTTATTCTCCAGTTTGGAGACAATTGACAAGTTTGATCATGTATACATTCTTTTTCCATTGTTTCCAGATTTGAGAAATTCAAGTAGATAACAAAATCAAAAGTGTGCACACACAGAGATACACACACACATACAGACACAGGCAAATGCATACACACACAAAAATATATGTACCTATACATATATATATATATATAATTACCCTCTGGAATCTGGTTAGTGACATCTTAGCAACTAACTGATATAATTAATACCAATATTAAACTTCTTTACCTGAATTTGCTGCATATCTGTATTTTTCCTTTTCAAATGATAATATACAATACTGAAAATTCAGGTGATCATTCCCACAAGATAAAAAAAAAAAGAAAATAGACAAAAAATTAAACAACATATTTACAGCTTCATTACTGTCATCTTTCATCATAACAGATAACATACACTAAATCAGGCCTGGATTTCTAATGATAATCTGATTTTGGTAATGCTAATCTGATTTGGTAGGAACATGTAAAATAAAACAACATTGACTCTGTATCCTTTATTAGTGCTGCCATTCATTTAATTTTAAGGAATGTCATAGTACTTTCTTGTTAAACAAGAAAAAACTGAATTGAGTCAAAAAGTTTGGGATCATATGTTAGTTTTTCCTCAGAGACAATGATCACCACCAAATCAGAATAACAGTGTATTTTAAGCACTTTTCACAGCCATAGGTTTCCTTATCCCTGGAACACCAGTGGGTGTGATATCTGTAAGTAACACCAAGTAGGTGCAATGATTGTTGTGACTATAAAAATAAATGGCTATAACTTCATAACCGATTTCACAAAATTGATGATGGCGATGGCCACTGACTATAAACATTGCTGGCACAGCTATCAAAATTTAAAAGATTCAACTCAGAAAAATTAATATGCACAAACAGAACCCATGGCATGTGGCTGTTTCTTTACAAATGGTGAAACTCTTCCAAGCAGGCTGCATTACTTATGAAGAGTAGTTTTACAAATGACTGCGCCATGATATCACAAATCTGCTCCCTGGGGTCACAACCAACATGACTTGCAGTTTAAATAGACTCAAAGAAAGTCTGAGGCTAAGAGAGTCTGATTTAATCATACTTATCTTTGAAAAATAATACAACTGGATTAAATGTGCCCTTCTTTTCCCTTGTGTTTGCACACTGGTTCATCTGTGGATTTCAGAGTGGAAAGAAGTCACACAAAGGACAGTACTACATCATTTTTGGCCCATGTATCAAGAAATAAAAGAAATGAACCGCTGTCACTTGCCATCAAGACTTGTACTTTTTTCAATTCATGTGCCTTACCAAAGTCAAAGGCCAAAGAGTGAAAATACATTTTTAATTGAATTTTAAAACCATATAGGCTAATAAAGTCAGTGAAGTGCATACAAATCATATTACCCAGTGCTTCTAGAACCTTTAATTCATTTTGCCTTACAGCTAAAGAAAAATGTGTGCTCATCGTAGGAGTAATAAACATGGGTAATTATGCATAATTATAGAGATTAAGTTCCAATTAAGGTTCAATTTCTGTAATAATCCTATCCAAAAGTCTTTTAAGGTTTTTGGTGGCACTAATGAAGACCAAGGTAACAGAATATAGTAAAGATCTCTGTGATTATAGGCAAAAAGTGACTGTAGATCTGGGTGGCTTGTATGCATTGATGTGTTTTAAAAGCATTAGGTTTTAAAACGTGTATTTCTTTTTGCTTTAAGACTTCTAATGCTTCCCCGTAGCCTCACCCTAGATCAGAAGAATATTTTTATATCATACAGAAACACTCTGCTTGCCATATTGAAAGAGAATTTGTTTTTTGTTTTGCATTTGATAGCAAAAAATGATGCATGCTTTTATCTCGGTCATTTGTATACCTGCCAGTTCTGCTATGCTAAAAAACAATATTCCAAATCTTGTTCCACCTAAGTTCCTTTATGTTTTTGCATATTCATTACTTCAGTGAGATTGAAATATCTCACATTTTATTTTATTAAGAAAGAAAATAATATTCACTTATAAAAATAAAAATCCATGCAGTTAGCATATCCATGTTATATTCTGCAGAAACTGTTCCCTAGTAGTAACTACTGAGAACATCCATATCACTCAAATTCTTGTTACATAATTTTGCATACAGTCAATTTTTGGTAATTTAATTTGTTAAATAAAAAGCCTATTGTAGCAATATATTCAATGTTTTAATTAATATTCCTGTGCAAGAATAAGTAACTCTGCAACTCCAAGTGAAGCATCGTCCAAAGTCTTTTTTTCAGAATTCCTGAAGAGAATAACTCCAGAAGACTCATACTTTAGGGTAGCTTTGGAGGTAGACAGAGCCAGATTAAGTGGTATGACTACAAATGAGGCAGGCAACTAAATGTGTACTCAAGGCAGATGGAGGCAGGAGTTCTAAAGTTTATTAAAAATAACAAAAATAAATTAGCATGCATTAAATAAAACATTTTTACATCTTAAAATGGAATACATTTAAAAATAATCAGAAAAAAACTCATTATTGATAGGAAGAATTTATCAAATTAATGTAAGTATGACTCACTTGGTAGACTGTCCTCCTTAAGGCTGCATACCCATTGCAGCCCTACTAAAGGGGAACTCACTTTCTACCACCAGAGTAGAAAACTAACCACCAGTAGTAATCAAAAGAATAAAAAACCCTAGACTCAATAAGATCAAATAGTTATTTGCTGATGTCTTTAGAACTGTATTCTACCTCTACAGATTCAGAATCCAATATCTTGACCTGTCTACAACCTTCAAAAGCAGCTTCAAACCACAGTTCACAGGTAGTCTTAATATTATACTTGACTGCAAATTTATATTTTTGCAATCACAAGGCCTTTAATTTTTAGCAAAGAGAAGACTATTGTATTGTTACAACTACTGAAGGTATAGCATTAACCATAAACGTATTCTTCCCACTCTTTATTCAAATCCTGAAGATCTCAAAGTGCAAGTAGGGAAATTTGCCTTATTATCTAGCTGATTGGGAAGCTAAAGGGCTGGTTTTGTCAGATATTAAAAAAATAAAATTTTCATTTATCTGTCCTTTCTGTATTAAATTCATCTAACATTGCTAGTGGAGTTTCCTAAAGTTATTTGACTCAGATAAAGTTAATAGCCTACAGGTTCATATGATACAAATGGGATTAAAATCTTTCACAGATACAGTTACATCTATAGGAAGATATTCTGGATCTGCATCTCTGTTATTACCTATTTTTAACATTATGACTTGACATTGCCCTGTTATGTTTGAAGCTAAACCCAAAACCAACTCCAGACATGAAGACTTTTGCCACTACTGATCATCAGGACCTCAACATACGTGATAAGGTAAATAAAACCATCATTTAAACAAATATTCACATGGGACATAATTTTCAAAAGTCATAGAATCAGTACACTCACATTAGAATTTACCTAATCTAGGCCACTACAGATCAGGTCTGAAAACCTTTGCATTTATTTCGTACAACTAAGAATGCATAATACTTGCTTTACTAATATAATAACTAATTTAATGAAGACTTAAACACAAAAAATATTGCTTGCATATTTACCTGAAAAATTTAGGTTGAAAAAATAATTTTTTCTCCAACCTCACACCTTTACTTATGGTTTCTCTTGATGTCAAATCTATTTCAAAAGAACATCACCAGGACATTACAATTTCTCCCTAACCACTGAAAAAAGATAATTAAAAAGGGTCCCAGGTGGGATATAGGTGCTCATCCAGAACATAACTCAGCTATTGTATCTTTCTGCAGATGGCTATGTCAGTGTGCAGTGAATCGTAAAATTTCCACTGTGTTTTTTCTTGCTGTTCCCTAACCAGAAATAGGTCAGACTTTATCAGATACATCAGTCAACCGTTCTAGTTACTTGCAGTAAGAAGAATAATGATTATGGCTGCTTGTAATGAATTCATTTGATTCAAAGAAGTTGTTGTTTCACCTTGACCTCCAGGAAATATTATTCTATCTATTGGCATAACTGTGTTAATATTTTCAGGTGTTTACATGTAAATGTGCAATATAAAATGTCTTAAAAGTTATTATAAAGTAAATTAAAATGCTTTAACTAAAATGTAAATTAAAATAATTTAGCTATAATTTAACTAAAAGAATGTTAGGTAATTACCATCACATGCACTGTTTTTCATTTTGGAATTACCTACACAAATTACATATGGAATAGTCATAATGATAAGAAGAATATTAGATAAACATTGCTTTCCACTAGCAATAAAAAATAATGTATGGTGAGGGGTGAGGTTTATAATTTAACAAAGTTGTGGCTAGGAGCAGTATGAAAATGAGTCTGTGTATTCTCAATTCTCTTGCTTAATTCAAAGATAACTAGAATTCTTCTTTCTATTACTTTTTCCAGTATTAAAACCATCATTGTTTAAAATCATGGTAAAAATTTAAGGATGAAAAACACCTTGGCCACAGAGCTACTGGAAAAACTAAATTAGAAATTCACACCGGCAGCTGAACACTGCATAAATAGGTCTTGGAAGAGTGAAAACGTGTACAAGGAATTTATCAGACAGACAGAAGTAAACTCTTGATATTGAGGTATGATATTGAGCTTATCAAGATTTTTTAGCTACTAATTCATAGTGGACTGACACAAAGAAAAAAATTCATAAATGGTGAAATAGACCACAAATGAAGGAAAGTAGGAAACAGCATTAAGATTACTAAACTGGAACTAAAAAGCAGAGTGGAAAAGCAGGCGAGTTCTACTTCTTCAGCCTTTAATAGAGAAGACTCCAGGTGAAAATACCCTGCAGTATATAAAGTGAAATGATAATGACAACAGCATTTAAAAATATTTTTCAAAGCTCTTTCTGTTCTGGCTCAGTGACTCAGTGAAATCTTGTGGGTCCCTTCCAACTCTGGATATTCTCTGTACATTTTACCTTTCCGCTTTTTATTTACTTGATTATTTCAGCTTTTTGTCTACTTGAATTACAGCATTTTCCTAAAATGCCTCTATGTCTTTCTAGTTTTATTACAAGTTTATTGTAATTGTGTCTAATTACTATATTTAGAATCAGCAATGTGAAAAGCCTCTAATATCTTATTATGTCTTTGCAGAAATGGCTGTTAACAGCTTATTGTTTTGAAGAAATACATGGATAAGTTATGCTCCAGCTTGTGGTACAATGACATTTAATTTTGCCCAAAGAAAACTAGCCTGATTGTGGTACTAGACTCTACCAAATAGCTATTTCTCTACATATTGTATGCAATTTTAAGAAACAGATATAAAATATTGTGAGTAGAGAAAGAGACAGTCTAATGAATATTGCATGAACAATCTAGTGTGAGTATTGTTTCCTGCAGTGTCTCTTGCAGAAAGGTAATCTCTGAGACTGAGTCAGGGGAGGTTTGTGTTAGGTTTTTGAAAAGGTTCTTCACCCAGAGGCTGGTTGGGCACTGAAACTGAATCCCCAAGGAAGTCGTCTCAGCATCAACTCTGACAGAGTTCACGGAGTGCTTGGACAACACTCTTGGGCACATGGTGTGACTCTTGGGGTGGTCACATGCAGAGCCAGAAGCTGGAATTCAATGATCCTTTTGAGTCCCTTCTAATTCAGGGTATTCTATGATTCTATTGTCTTCACTTCACCCAATAGCTGTGTGCCTTTATCATAGAAGGATACCAAATTAGATAAACAGAACCTTCCTTTTGTGAACCCACTATATTGTAGGTGATACATGACGTATGTTTCTTTCTGGAATGTTAACTGGAATGGAACAAGCTTACTCCATGGAACCTAAAATTTCATAAGACTCCTGTGTTTAAGGACTGGATCTTCTACAAACTCAGCAACAAAGAATCGGTTTTAGATTCAGAATCTTGAGGTTATATATACAAGGAGGTCTAGATTTCCAAACCTGCCTTACATTCAAACGAGCTTCAGGAGCTGATGTTGTTACATTCTAACAGTTGTGAGGTGTGAGGTGTGATTTCACAGGCCATCGTGTAATCAGGATGTGTGGAAGGCCAATATGCATGACCCTGGACTTAAACCTCTGAGAACCAAATACTTCCAGAGTAGATATGAGGTTTCACAATGACTAATATGATCATAAACACTAGTGGATAAATGAGTGTTGCCTTTGATGTCTATATTGGGCTGAGCTGAACAGCTCTTCTGGCTTTTCTGGTTACTCCTCTGTCAGCAATCCTTCTTCTGAACCTTCCTGTAACTTATAACTATTACAACTGTTCAAAACAGTTGTTAGAGAAAGATCACAGCCCAAACCTATCCTTAGCTAGATGGTTGTCTTAGGTATGAGGCAAAGTTCCCTTTGTGTTATCAGCGAATATAAGATCAGTAACTCCTTGTCTTCTGAGATACCATTTTTCTCCATTTTGTCTCCAGAGGGAAGTAAAGGCTTTCAAAAAACATTTTCAGAAGTCACCTTTGAATAAGTTTTTTTTAGTGCTTTTGTATAAATTAAGTGATTATTAGTGAACCTCAAGTAGTTGAAGGGCTGCTGTGTTTGGCAATTAATTTTTGTAAGCGTTGAACAGTCTGTGGGCTACATTTTTATGCACCTGCAAAAGAGCTAGGAAGATCAAGTAGGACTTATGTTCTCATAGAGATTATTTCATTTCTATAAAAAGTTGCAAGTTAATTTGTTTTAGGTTTAAAAATCCAATTTTCACCTAAATATACTCAAAATGTTGCTCTCATATGTTGAACAAAGAAAATTTCTCTGTTAAGTAAATTTCTCATCTTTTTTGAAAACCAATGAGCCCTCGGAACATTCTTCAAATAATCTTCAGGTTCTATTAAAATAAAATGAAATCAAAGTCATATTTGTTCTTTGTCTGCCTAATGTATGCTGTGTTCAGATTGCTTATTGTAATTTTTTCAAGGAGGAGACCTGTGGCCAGCAAAAATATATTTTCAGTAGATCACACACTGTTCTATGATTGCACCTTCTAAAGCATATTAACTAGACTTTCTCCCCATTTCACCTAACCCTGTATCTCCTCTACAGTCAACAGAATAGTATTATTTTGCAGGTTTGGGCTTTTAAAATTAATTTCATGCAAAGGATCTGATATGTGGCACAGGTTTTCTTACACATGCAGAAATCTGTTTTAAAATATGTAAATTTGATTTTTAGTTGCAAAGTTAAAGTGTGCTCAAGCTTCTGGAGCAGTATTGAAAAGTTGAATAGACCAGAATGATATGAAATTCTTCCAATTTCATCTTTTCTGTCTAGTGTCAATGCCACTTGAGAACTACACTTTCCAGATGTATATCATGTAACAAGAAGTATTGGTTTCTAACAACACATTTTTATGAGTCTGGAAATATGAATTTTATAGAAATGTCATCCCAATCAGAGCATGAGACAATTCTGTGACCTAGCAGTTTTATTCTCAAAAGCAGAAAATTTATGGACTTAAAACAACATCTTATTCGAGTTTTCATAACACCTAGAAAAATTAATGCAGTTAGAGAAACTAAAAAACAAAGAAACATCAAAGAAAACCATGCAAATTTCAAACTATTAGAATGGGGGGGGGGAGTCTTTTACACAGAAGCAATATTATTCTGTATTAAAATGTTCTACAGAGACATGTCAGAGAAAGGAGAGCTTGGTCTCAGAGCTAAGTTAACAAGTTCCTTTAAAAGTATACAAATCAAAAGGTTATTCATTGATCAAAATAGTCCAATTGTCCCATTTATAGCTTTACAAAAAGAATTATTCAGAGTATAGGAAATAAAATTGGAATTTTAAATACTTCTATGTTGCTGTGTGTTGTAATGTCCTGTTTTAGACTTCCAGGTCACCTCCCAGGTGTGGCCATATCTCTCTTCCCCTTCCCCCTCGCCCCCTTGCTGAGTGAGTCCTGTCAATCAAGCTTAACATTCCAGCAAGGCGTCGTGTGGTTGGTCAAGTTCAAAAGATGCCCCTATGCCCAGAGGTCATTGGCCTGTCTGGGTGTCATCTTCCCCTGAGACCCTGCCCCTCCCACCTAGTTGGTGGCTCACCTGTACCTCCCCTCCCCCTGGAGCTTACAAGGTGAATCAGACCATGTGCTTGGGATTCTGTTGGAGCTGTAACTAAGATTCAGACCTCTGTGACCATGGAATAAAGCTCTGGATATAACCCTCCAGCAGAATCCTTCTCCTTTCTCTTCACCATCGCCTGAAGCCTTCCTTCCTGAGGTAAACGGAGTTCCTAACAAGCCTGGACTTGTTCAGTGCCCAGCTGCATCCTCCAGCAAGCCAAGGTATCTCTGGGGTGATACGCCACAGTTGCCGCCTTTGGCCCAGCAGCGAGGGTCAGACTGGCCCAGGCACAATCTACCTGGTAATATTGGGAGTCTTATTCCAATATTTTGGCGTCCCTGAGTGGGCCAAGCGACTCTGCAGCCCCAGAAGGACTCTCACTTCTAGAAATTAGAATGAGACAGATACAAATATTTCCTAATAATATTTCATGTTTTGCCTACAGCTATCTATTTTGTAATTAATTGAATACTTTTTATTTGATATGAGTACTTTATCAGATAAAAACAATAAATAAATCACATCCTCCGATTAATGTAGCACAAATGATTGCAGATAAGCATCTAGAAGTCCCAAATAAAAGTAATAAAGAAGAATTTTAAATTTCCTTTATGTGCTTTTTCTTTTCCTTATAATATTTAATGCAAGTCGCCAGGGATAAAAGGCATACTGGCTGAATGACCAGGCAGCACACTTCTAAAACTCATGAGGACTTTTAGTGTCAGAGAACGAAGTCTCCTCAATTCCCCTGTAAAGTTCTCTGCAATGGATTACGATTACATGTTACATTACAAGTTCCATCATATGTCCTAAGGTGAAGCACTTAGATAAGATTTTAAAATATTTTATACCTCCCCAAGAGCAGTGATACTATATAAATATCCTCAATGAAACAGTGCTTAGTTTATTTATGAAAACTTTGCCAAAGATGCTGCAGACTTCAAACCAAACCAAAACTGCTGAATTGCACCAAACTCCATTTTGCCTGAGTGAAATTTCAGCAGAACCAGCCCTAATTAAATCTCAATTACAAACATACTGTGAAAAGGACAGCTTCAAGTCTTCTCAAAAGCTATTACATATGAATTTCTTTCTTTCTTACAACTACATCCATGAACTATGAGATATAATCAAGCTCACTGTATTACAAAAACTATAATGACTTCCATCATTCAGCCATCTAGTTCTAGATCCTTCCATCCTTCAGCATGAAGCTATCTGTTACCTGTCACTGAATATTTGCTATGAACATTGGATACTGAATTATTATTTAATTTCTATTAAAGGAAACATACTGGAACAAATCACTGGAAATACAATTCTAATTTCTAGTATGCTCCCCAGACATAGAAAGCAGACTGGAAAAGACTTTATTAAGAATTGACAATTTCTTATTAAGATTGAATTACAGTAGAACTGTTTGTCTCCTTTATTCTGCCTTGTTCTTTTTTAGTTTCACTTACAAAGTCCAAAATATTGATGAATCTGCCTGAGGAAAGGAGATTACGGTTACTATTCTTGCATCATGCAAATTAGTGCACTTGAAAATCTTGATGAAATGCAGATTTAGCCACATTAATTCTTTGTGTGGATGATACAATTATGACTAGGATTATAATGAGCCTCGGAAAAGACAGTAATAAGTTCTGCTTTCTTTCATATGAAATGCTATTTCAATTTAAAAAAAATTCAATACAAGTATGTATAACGTACACTCAAATACATATAAAATAAAATTAATTTTTACAGTTATTTTCCTTTAAAAAACACTTCTGAAACTAGTCCAAATGAAAATCACCAATTTTATAATTTGAGGTAAAAATGCACAGGTATGAATTTCTGAAAACATTAGCAGTCCATATTTGCCCTCTATAGTCATGAAAGCGCTACTTATACTAGCAATGCTGTTGTGATAGATGTTTATTAAGATTCTATAGTCTAAGCTTCAATTTTTATTCCAGCTCTTAAGGATCTGAAATATTTACATAGTTTACTTTTAAAATGGAATACATTTTAAGGTATTTACATTACTATCTTCTTTTAAGCAGGGGAAATAGACATTGATAGCAAACAGTATGAAGAACAGTAAGTGTGAGGTTGCTGATACTAAAAATGGAAAATTTAGATTATACTAATACTAAGGAACTTTTTGGAAAGATAGGGAAAAGAGAGAGAAAAAAAAGTGAACAAGGAAAAGGGTAATAGAAAGAAAAAAAGAGATTTGAAGACACCATTCAGTTTATGCATTAGCAGTTATGCAGCATGAACTTAAAACTGTTTTCTTCAATTTTCACATATGCTACCAGGTAGTGCTTCATAACTGGTCAAGATAATTTGGCCTGTATTTGTTCTGCTTCTCTTCACACAACTTGGGCTCTAGTGGATAATTTATCAACTACTTCAGATGCTATTTTCACTAATAGGAGAATTTAAATGAGTTTCAAGTTTCTTCAAGGAAAACACAAGAGTTTTAATTTTCCATGTTTATATTTTGTCATAATTTCAATATCTAAAAAATGAAAGGAGATGGGATTTCAGCAAGCAACAGAAGGCCACACTTGTATAAATGTACAGTTCTTGTTCTAGTAATAAAATATTTTAGTTACTGTGCTTTAGTAGAATTTCAGCTGCTCAGAAATACAAGTGTTCTAGTTACTTTTAGCCAATTAAAATACCAGAAAAAATAGCAGAAATTATTCTTTCTCCCCTCTCAAAACCAAAATAAAAAAAAAAAGAGCAAAGATTTCAATAGAGTTACAGTATTTTGCCAACTTTTTTTCAGTACATCAGTGAATTATAAGTATCATAAAATAATTTTGTATTCTCTTGAACCCTGATGAAAACTTATATGCAAGATCTTTGATCTCAGGCTTTTTTATAATTATTCCTAATTCTCTTCTGATTTTCCTAAGAAGTTTTCTTCACTCAACCTTTTTCTCCTCTATGATTTTATTTCTGTTGATATTATATTGCTGAGTCTGGAAGCCTTTTCTGGGTTAATTGGTCCAGGTGGATTAATTTCGCATCAGATTATACAGCTCATTTTTTTGATTCTGCACTAAGTTTTTTGGGGTCACACTGAGTGAACTGCACTTGGGTACTTTTTAAAAAAATCAGGAATACTTTTGCAACATTTATTTTCTTAATCTGATTCTGGGCTCAGTCTAAACCTCTTTGAAATTTGTGGCTAAATTCTCATTGACTTGACTGGGCACAGAATTGGGCCTGAACCCCCTATATAGATTGATTTTAAGTGGCTCATCTTAGTGCATTAAAAAGTACACTCTGTCTTTGAGCTGTTCAAAATGCTTGCAGAGCAGTTGTACTCCTTAGGGTGTCTCTCCTTTTTTGAACATACACAGGTAACAATACACACACATTTGGTTTCTACAATGTTTTAGTTGTGCACTGCTCCTCAAATACATATAAATACACTTTTTTATAACTTTTATGGCCAATATCTACTTTTCTACATGTGATATTTCCAGATTTTGTAAACCAATAAAGGACAGATTTGTTCTTAAGCATAGATGCATAAAGATTGATTGTATGAATTGCCTGAATGTAGTGGATCAGTGATGGATCTTAAGTGTTTTCTCCACTGTCATCCTTAATTTTGTGACATCATTGCACAAAATATAAGACTCAGAAAGGTAGAAAGGAAATGCATGGTTCTTTCCTAAACCTGCATATGGTGCTATGAAACACACTCAAAAGTCTAGATCACAACAAGTCAGCTCAGGATAACAGGTAATTGATTATGATTTTTACCTCCTTCCTGTCATGACCATCTTATTTTTTACATACTTTTGACATTTAAAAATTACAGGACTAAACTATGTATTATGATATTGTAATACAATACTGGTATTGAAATGCATTTATTCTTTAATTAAGGAAATAATAAATGCCCGAAATAAAGCCATACAAGTCAAAGCCAAAAGAATGGCAAAAACCAGGCAGAGAAATTATACTAGTTCTAGAAGACAAGGACAAAGAAACAAGCATACAGGAAAGCAATAAGAGAAGGAAAAAATAATGGGAAATACTGAAATACTTTTCTGGGCTAGCATTAGGTCAAATGAACATTTTATCTTCAATTATTCTAAAATGACTAATGATGTCTAAGTGCCAGTGAAAAGACTATATTTATACAAGACTAAGAGAAGATTTACATTTTCAAAAGCCTTTGAGTGAGAAACATTTCTGTGGTTCCATGTTTGTCTGTACATCTACTGTGTAAGCTAAAAAACGGGGGAAAAAACCTCACAAAAAAGCTCCTTGTAAAATAACATTAAAAACAGCTTTGTCAACAAATGAAAGAATTCTCAGACCAGGGAATATTATGATTGTCTACCAAAAAATGCCTATATGTCTACGTTGACTGTATTTTAGAGAATTTTAGAGAAGTCTGATCCTTGGACATCAGATTGGCACTTTGCATACTCACAGTTCAACTGCAGTTTGATGTTTCTCCTCAGTGACTTGGCCATCCTGAACACATTCTGTCTTCTGTGTGATTGAATGGAGAAGTTAGAAATGTTTGTGCTCACAATAGCTCTTGAGCCAAACAGTCAATTAAGAAAGCATACTCTACTCATTGCAGCATGAGAGCCCACTTCCCTGTCTAGCATGTTAGGACCTTGGTTTCATATGTGGACAGCTGTGATTAATGTACTTGTCCTGTTAATGTACTTAATTTACAAATATTTCAGTGTTTTTAAAGCCCTTCCTGTATGATGAAGCAATTATTTAATACAGAATCCTTGTCAAATATCACACCTGGTAAAATGAAAACACATCTCCAATTGAAGAGATACTCTACTTTGTTTTTCACTGCCAGCATAGTGAAATCATACTTTTCTTTTAAGAGGACTAGATATCTTTAGAACACAATAGGAATAAGGCAACTATGTCAAGATAAGCAGAAATCTGGCACCGAAGAAAGTTTGATATATCTGAATGGAATATGTCTCCTAGAATACCTCTGTAATGATGTAAATATAACTGTATAAATATGCATGTAACTATATCTATAAATATGTATTTGTATATACATGCATGTATACAAATACATAGACACACATACACATATACATATATATATATATTAAAATCAACTCTTTTCCTGTAGCCATGTAACTCCCATTAATACCCAGAAAGCAGCTTTGCAGTAAAGGAAATGGGGCTCTAGTGCACAGCACGTTGAACCAGAGCCAGCAATGGGCCCTTGCCACACAGAAATACAATGGCACCCAAAGCTGCAGTAGGAGAAGTGTCCCAACAGGTCAAGGGCGGTGATCCTTCCTATTTTGTGGAAACCCAGAGCACCGGGAATATTTCTCTGTCTACTCTGGTGTGCCCTGACACCCAGGGAAGCACTGACTTTGACCCCCATTCATGGAGAAAATTTCCTAGACTTCAAGATTGACTAGAATCCACAAAAATGAGAAATAGATTACAGAGAGTAGTGTTGCTGTATCACTTGGTGAGAAATTTATGTTTTGGGATTTTTAGTATGTTATGGATGGAAGCAAGATGGAGGGCACAGGGTGTTGTCCTGGGTTTCTTCCTCATGCTTATTCTTCCTTCTTCTTCATGGATTTGGGATTGGCGGAAAAGTCCACATGGCAGGCTCTTTGGGATCAGTTGTTGGGTTAAAAGAGAAAATAATCTAGGTGTCAGCTCTGAATTGGATAGTTTAATCTTAAAAGACCTTGTAACGAGAGATTGTTGGCCATTTTGTGCCTTCTAATAAAAAGCAGATGAACTCATGGTTGAGAATGTTTTACTGATAAGAAATAATAAACACTTGAGTCTGAACATGAACTAACGTCTCAAGGGCCTTCAATCCAGACCCAGAAAAACCCACAACTGGAACCCCAACACTCTAGTCAACGCTGGTGAGGCCACATCAGAAGTACTGTGTCCAGTTCTGGGCTCCCCAGCACAGGAAAGATGTAGACTTACTTTGTCTTGTACATCACAAGGCCACTAAGACCATTTAGGGGATGGGCACATGAGGAGAGGCTGAGAGAGCTGTAACTCTTTAGCCTGGAGAAGAGAAGGCTCAAGGGGGGGTCTCATCACTGTGTATAAATACCAGACAGGAGAGAATGAAGAAATGGCATCAAGACTTCTCTCAGTAGTGCCAGCTGAAAAGACTAGAGGAGATAAGGACAAAATAAAAAGGATGAAATTCCATCTGAACACAGGATAAATCTTTTTTTTACTTTGAAATTGAGCAACTGTAATAGACTGTCCTGAGAAACTGTGGAATCTTCATCTGTAAAGATATTCAGAATGCAACAGGTCATAGTCCTGAGCACCCCGGTCCAGTTAAACCTGCTTGAACTTCCAAGGTAAATCATTCTGCAATCTTCTGATATTTTCATTTTGTGATTCTTTGACTGCACTCCGAAATTTAAATTATCTGTGGCAGAAGCATGGGAAAAAGGACATCCTTCATGTATCCTGAAAGAATGCTTTGATCACTAATGTTTTTATATCATCACTTGTTCTTCCTATGGCTAATAGCACACATTTGCAGATGATTTAGCAATGATTCCAAAACACCTGACTGCTGGGTCTTGACTGGGCAACTGTGACTTAAACTCCAATCATTGAAGCAGAATTAAAATTAGGATATATTGGACCATAAACTTCAAGTGTCAGCGTAACTGAAAAAGCAAATTTTTGTACAATATAGCTGAAATGGAATAGTTGGGTAACCAAAATAACCAGTCAGTTTAATAGCATCTGCATAACACTTTTCAGAATATCAGTTCAGATTTGGAATCCTAAATTGCACTTGTGAACTTTGTGGGATCACAGTTAGTACAGTATATTTATTTATTTTTCATTTAATACCAAAGTTTTCATTTAAAACCAAAGTTTCTTTATTGTTAATAACTACTGTCCCTCTATTCTAAATAATTAGGAGCTAGATAAGTCTTGTGCAATAGAAATCTAAGGGTTTATGGGAGTATTTGGCCTAACTCAAGAGGCATTAAAAACCACTTTGTAAATCATATTTTGTTTTTATTCCTTGCAAAGGAATTGCAGTCCCATTTAGGTTCCTTGCAAGGGAATTCCAGTCCCATTTTGAAGACTGGTGTTCATTATAAAATTAGATTACTCTTAAAATAAAAAATCAGACTAAATAATTGTGTCAGAACAGACCAGGATCTCATTATCATAAGACTCTCAATTATTTTTTATATAGTATCAATACTTAGCAGAAGAATACATATAAAAAAATTTTCTATTTTTTAAATTTTGGAAATACATCACCCTAATAGATCACCCATAGCAAAAAAATTGCATAATTTTCACTTTTCTTTAAAAATGTGGAGGTAAGAGTGCATAGTCTATATAATTTAACAATTTCAATTCAGACAGATTCAAGGAGAGACAAGATGCAAGAGGCTATTTCACTGTATTTAATATGAGAAAAAAATAAAAATGCATGAAAACCAGCTTTAAATTTTAAAAATACATATATTATATAGACAGAAAACCTTAAAAATATTTCAGAATGTGTAAACCATGTTTTCAGAAGATGATGTGTGAGTTCTCTGTTCAGAGAGAAATCTCTTCCTGATCACTCCTTTATTGTCCTGTAGTTTGTTTTGTTTTGTTTTGTTTTGTTTTGTTTTGTTTTTTCACCTGTCAAGATTGTCGGTCTCCCATTTTGCAAAACTATCCCTTTATATAGAGATGTGGAGACTCATATAGAGCTTACCTCTGGGTAATTCAAGTTCTGTATTGAATACTTTTTTCTTTCTTGTAGTTTAACTTTGATTCTAAATTTATTTCTTGTTTTAGTTTGAAATTTTTAGTCAGAATATCGGACATATTTCCCTTCTAAATTGCATTTTATGGTAATCTATGTTCAAATTTCTTCCACATCACAAGTACCAAGGTTAGTATCCCTCTAGCAAACAGAATACATCCATTTCTCAACTTTATTAAAACCTAAAATGTTTCCATGGCAAAATTTTATTACTGAAAATCTATTACAAAACAAGAGCTTCAGAGTTGTGTTATGCTCTCCAATAATTGATTTCTGTCTGGTGATTCAACTTGTTTTAATATTAAAATTTTTTTCATACTTCTAAACAGTAAGCCTTCAAAGATGTCTTAGAAATAATTCCAAATACCAGCGGTGCCTTCAATTAAGAAAGTGTGACTTGACATTTTAAAGAAAACTCTGCTAAAATGCTAGGATAAGTAGTTTTCTCATAACTTATATAACAATATACAATGAGTACAATCCTTCATCCTACATATGAATTCAAAATGCATCTGACCTATGTTGAAGAGAGGTGAAGATCTCCCCCTCCAGCCCAGCTAGGTGAACATCTCCCCTTCCAGACCACGTGCGCAGACTCCTTCTCTAAAATCACTCTTCAAATGTCAATCATTTTACCAAAATATTACTACTTATTGTCTACAATTTTTTTTTTTTTTTACTTGTGATATCCCCACATTATTAAATTGCCAAACTGCTAACCATGTTTCAGGGACAACAGGAGGTAAATTACGAGAATTTTAGACTGTGAACTATTGTTTTTGTCTGGGCATGTACAGTGTTGTGTAATAAAGATATAATTATTCTTCACAGAACGATGATTGTTTGGGGAAATAAGTCCATCTACAGAATATTGTCAAACAATGTCAAAGGCTGGGAAGAAAAAAATGTAAAATAAATACTTCATTAATTGGCCAGGGTACTGTAGGGATTGAAGGTAGTTCCTACTTCAGCTGAATTACAAATTGCTTTAAATCCCTTTACTTTTTCATGGCTATGGATATGTCTTTGAGAAATCTTAGCTTTCATAAAATAAAAAATGTGTTGAAAAATATTCTTTATCAATCTTGCAGAGTGTTTGGGTTTTCCAGAAAGCATGGAAGGAATTCAGTCCCTTTGAGAGTCACTCTTTTAACTCTGCTGCAATCAAGCTAAACTAGACTTTAGTTTACTTAAGGGTCTTTTAGCATTCCCAGAAATACTGGTGGTCTTTTGATACAAAGTTGCATGAAGCACAAAATTTTGAGTTTCAGACAGCAAAATCTTGAGTCCTATGAATTTTTTCCTAGCATTTCAACATTGTGTCTCCCAGGTACGTGTCTTGTGTTGAGGTGCGTGTATGTGGGATTTGGTTTGAAACAGGGCCTGAAAGTGAATTTGCAGTGTTTAAAATGTTTCAATACTAATTAAAATGCATATGTCTTGCATGAGTGATCTGCATGTGTGGAAGAAAATCTGGTTGGTTGGATTTACTGCACATATATGAAAGGCTCTACATTGTATGCTATATAAAGTGCCTAGTCCATGAGCCCATTGAGTTTCCAGTATCATTTTGGATATTAAAAACATTTTGTCCTTTTTTCTCAAACTGTTGTTTCTCAAGGCTGGTAAATAACTTTATAAGCTTAGTTATCTAAAATAATTTCTTAGTTTAAGCCCATAGGAGCAAATGCTAGGGATGAAAAATTCTGACCTTTTCCAAGAGAAAGCTTAATTAAATGTTCATAATTAAATGGACCATTTGTATCAGTACATTTTAGGCTACTTTCCTACCTTTTGATTTGTTTCTTTTTGTAAGACTAAGGCAAGGACGTCATGGCGTACCTTTCTATTTTTTTGCTCAAATTTACTCTAAAGATATCATTGCTTTGTTTCCCACTATCCATTCTTTGTAGCATTTTATGCTCCTTTTCCTAGCAGTTTGTTTTTTCTTTTCAAGATCTGCTTGTTCAAGTAATTTATTTGCTATCATCTATATTCTCTGAGTGAACAAAAAGAAAGTGCATTTCTACCAATATTACTTGCACATGAGATGAATTCCATTTCTCTGATAATTTGTGTATGTAAAACCCAATTGCTATGCACATCTATGGAAAAGAGCCAAAAAGCATGAAGCTAGCCAAGGAAATGCATTTTTAAATGAGTTGACAAGTATTCTTATTTATTTAACATTATTCTGTCACTTTAGGTTTCCAATAATCCAATATCCTACTAGTCCTTCCCAGTTCCAAATAACGTTGTTAAAAGTAATTTGTAATATTTATATCCAATCCAGTTCAGCCTGTTGAGCCAATAAAAATAATGTGCTAGTATGAATAAGAATTCATCTATTTTCATGTTTTGTGATTGTGACTGAAATATTCAGCATAAAGACACAAACTTACATGTGTTAGCAAATCCTTTGTTACTTATTTTTGGAACCACTATTCTTATTTCTTTAGAATCTGCCAATTTGGAAAGAAGAAGTAGATTCTTTGTAATTTAAATTTAATCGTCTTAATTAAATTTAATTAAATAGAATTTTGTGAATTTGAGATTCTTTTTGCTATTTTTGTTATTTTGTCTTCTGGGTGTGATTAAGCAGGTGGGTGGGGTTGTTTTATTCTTTGGATTTTTCTAACACATACATCGCTCAATTAAGTATAGCACTGTGATACTAGGTAATAGAATGACATCTTATTGCATCAGTGTGTAGGAAGAACTGATGATAACATGTTTTACCATTTTTTACTTTTTGGAATATTTATACTAACACCAAAATGTAGCTTCAATGGAGATTTGCACAATTTAAAGTCTAGCGACAGGATTATAACAAAAATGTGTTTCTTAAAAGATGAATTTATATGTTGAGGAAAAAAGCAATAAAGAATTAGCTAAATTTGAGATGAGGGATAAAAAGATTTACTCTCTGGAGACATTTTTTTTCCTATCAGTGGTGAAGGGATGGGTTTAGATAATTAGTTAATATTTAACTTTTAATATGTCACTTATGCTAAGTATGTCATCCTTTGTTCTGCAGTTTGTTTTCAACTTAATCTGCCATAATGCAGAGTCACCGGGACATAGTAAATTAACCTTAATGGATAGACTGTTTAGCAGCAGCTTTCTAGCAGTGACTTTTTAGAAAGGACTTCAAAATCATAAGAGGAAAAAAATTGCATTCGGCATTGCTAAGTTAAGGGCTATTATTCACTATAGTTACTCAAAAAAGTTAGATTAAAGGTAGCCCAGTTTCACCTGTACTCTTGCAAGCACAGTATTGAACTCTACTTATTGCAATATTCTGGGGAAAAATAAACAAAACAAAACCAAAGCAAAGAAAACTACTATGAAATATATCATAACTTTCTACAGACAGTGAAATTTCCATAATATTTCCCAATTATTATTTTAAGTTCCCAATATCCTTAGATTGTTGCACATATCATTTTTCTCATCTTTATTATTGCACTGGATGACTGAAATGGGGGAGGACTCTCAATAGCTAGAGAACATTCTTAATGTTACATTATTTCATAATGACAGATTATTTTGTGTGAAACATGCTGAAACTGCTGTCAAACTGACTTTATCTTTTAGGAAATTAAGCTGCATTATCTCACACAATGCAGACTTCTTATAAAAGCAGCAAGGCGAATCTAGTGGGTAGTTGTCAGAAGATAATCACTCCCCTTGGGAATTATAGATATTCTACAAAATCTCGTATCTTTTACAGCCTTAGGGATATGATTATATTATGACAAAAATACCCCTCTTGCATTACTTACATTTTTCAGTGGACTACCTACAATCATCTAGTTGAAATACCTCAAGAGAGCATTTCTTTATGCTATTAAATTTCAAGTCTTAAATAACCACATCAGAGAATATTCCTCATTCAGCTACAGAATTCTAAAACTTTTAAAAACTTTGTTACTGGGAAGTATCAAAAGAAGAGGCTTCTGCAATAATATTTATATTAATATAAAAACAAATTAAAATGAGATCTATGCATGACAATAATCAAAAAAGTAATATATACAGTGCAGATAACAATGATATAATAGAAAAAGTACAATTGAAATAATATTAGAATCAGTAAAGGTGGGGTTTTTTACCCCATTTTTAAAGCAGCAAGTATGTAATTGATTCCAGGATCAATGTTAGTCTTGCCTCTGGGCCAAGTAGGACACAATGACTTGAAAACTGACTTGTGGCACTGTGGTATTTTTTTAACCATAACTATATAAAGAACTTTCCTCTGGAGTGATTTTTAAAAAATTTAACTTGAAAAAAATAACTATCTATGGGTTTGGTTTAATATTTAATTAATATATTTATGGAAATTGTGGGATAATTTAGTGACTTCTCACTTCAGGAGCAGAAGATATCTTGGAAGAGTGGGGAAAGACAGATATTGCTGTTTTGTGGAAATTAAATTCTGTGTTTTTTTCATTTTGCTTATTTGCAGTGGTATTTTTAACTTAGAGACCATTTCTTTTGGGTATCTGAGAAACACAGGAAAGAAGGTCTTCAAAATGAGAGTTATTAATTACCATTAACAAATCATCTATTTCACAGTCTATGGGACAGATCTAACCTCAAGGGCCTGAACCCACATTCCTTTTTTCCAAGAGTTAGGATTGAACTCTTAACTACATGTTGTTGTGGCCTGGCTTCACAGTGTCTATTTGTATAATTGTAATAATTGAGCACTAGTTAAAAACTTCTAAACTAGCTTTTAACAAACTATTTTTTGCATCAGTGGTACATGGAAGTGTAATTCTACATCCAAGAAAATTTCCTGCTTATTGAGACCTTAAAACAAACTAGGAATAAAGAGAGAATATTAAGCAAAAAAATTAATCTAAACTTTGATAGTCAAGGGATCTCATTGTAGTACTCTAGAATTCTAAATGATACAGACAAGACTTTAATACCAATTAAGAGTTTACCTACATTTTTACATAATGAGACAGTCCTACTAAAAGAAAATGCATTTACTCCATAATTACGAGATTAAAACAATTGTTGAAAGTTGAATGTCCAGGTTAAATTTAGGTGACAATAAGATAAAAATTATAGATATTAAGACAAACTTGTCTAAAAATAAGTTATCATTTTTTAAAATAGATGTCTCAGATCCCACAGAACCCATTACATTTACTAGTGCACCTGAGTGCAGTAATGCACTTTGATGCCTGGGGACCTCCTCCAGCTTGCACATGTCTCAGGACACAATTTTAAGCCCAGGACATTCATACCATGCCCCAGAGATGCCACAGCAGGGCCAATCTCCAACTCCCTATATTTATGTTTTTTCCAGTGTACACAAGTTGTGTCATGTCCTGTTAGTGATTGCCAGTGAGAATTGCCTGGTTGGGTCTTTTTCAATCAAAAATTTTTGCACACACTGATAAGGTTCCCTGGAGCTTTCTCTTCTCCAGTCTGAATAATCACGTTTCTTTCTCCCCTTATATGAGATGCTTCTGCTATTTATTCATCTTAGTGGCACTGAAGTCTGGTCTTAAGGAAAGTGTTATGAGGTTGTAAAAGGTTTCTCAATATATTCTGAAGTTTTACATCCAAATTTTCCCATGAAAATTACATGGATTGCATCCATTTTGATAAGCAAGTTTAGTTCAGTATTGAGATCCAAAACTGCTTAAAAAACAGTATATCCAAATGGTGGAGCAGCTTTTTGCATTAAACTTTTGTGCAGTATTTCAAACAGGGTCTAATCTTCTTAAGGAATCTAGAAAATCAATTGCCAATAAGGCTTATATATTGATCAATATCTTATCACCTCATTTTTTTTATGCTTGCTGACCATATATCAGATAGATAGGTTGAATTTAGACTAACAGTGTTACCTGGTGAAAGGTAAACCAGAGTCTTAACATCTGGAAGTGGGGAGCAGCAAAGTGAAGCACTATCAGAAGAAACAGTGAGACTTGAACAGTACAGTAATACAAATCAAACAAGAGCATGAAAAACAAAAAAAATAAATTCTAACAAAGAACTTAAAACTGTACCAGAGAGGTCATGCAAAGTTAATCTCATCAGAAGTTTTTTATGCTAAATTGAAATTTGGCAAGAGATAGAATAAATAATGACGTTGTCAGCACTGACAATATTTCAGTAATGATTGAGGAAGTGAATTGAATTCCAAGTGAGAGACAACTGCTTTTAGTTGTTTGAATGCAGCAACTAAATGAATGTCAGATGGCTAATAGCCAAAAGAAATACAGTCAAAACTCCAGAAACATGTACAGATAAGCAAGTATAGATATCTAAATTATTATTTCAGCTTCTCCATTTATGTCTTCTGTGGAAATATTGAACATGTAATAACTCCCTTTAAAGACTCTTAAAGCCTAAAAGAAGTCAGTGAAAAATCACAGTAACAGTGCTGAAGTGTATAAAAGAGAGTTAATGTAATATAAGCATCGTGGGACATTTTACCTGAAAGATCAAAAAAATAATTTGGGCTTGAAATTTCAAAATTTATGTGCACAATTTGATTGATGGGACTGTACACTGTTCATGGAAATTAAACCAACAATTCTCCTATCTGTGCTACAGGTTATGACAGAGAAAATTTTCCTACATATGGTGCCATTTGTGCCATTTATTTTTTTTCACTAAAACAAAATTGGTTAGACACACACACAAGTGTTCTAGCATTTGCTGAATGGTGTCTGCAGGCATCAGGGCCTCTCTGCCTCTCACTTTATCCATCAGTCAATAAATTGGGGGAGCACAATAATTGGGAGATGACATGACCAGACAGATAACGTGAACTAAGCAAAAAATTATTCCATGTGCATAATGCTATGTTCAACAGAATTTGGGAGAAGCAGTTTTAGGAGGATTTGCAAACTTTTGCTCAGTAGTTGTCAGAGTAACTGTCTGACTGCCTATTGCCTTTGCACCACTTTGTACCATTTTGTTTTCTATCTTTTTCCACTTATCCTTCACTTAATTAACTGTTTGTTTTTTTTAATCTTGACCTACAATTGTTGTTGCTTCATTATTTCTTTCCTCTTCCCCTGGTCTTCTCAGGGTGGTGGGGGAAGCAGAGTGAGCAGCTGGGGGGCACCTACCTGCAAATTTGGGTTACTCCATGACAACTGCCAACCTGGATGAGATTAATCTAGCAGAAAACCAGAACAGTTATTTCTTTCTTGAAAATTATGGGATTACTGTTTGCAGTCAGGATTCTATCATCCTCATTATCCAGTCTGTGGTTTGACCACCTGTTGTAATAAACAGATACACAGATTATAATAGTTTAAGGAGGCACTAGCCTGACTTCAGCATAACACAGGACCCAGATTAATTATTTGATCACTTGATTCTGGAATAGATAAACTTTTCCAGAAGAGCACATGTTTTTAGTGATGAATTCTCCGCCACAACTTGCAAATACAGCATATTAGTATCATCACCATTAAAATTAAACTTTGCGTTTGTAATGTGAATTAATGTTTTATCAGCATCCAGGCACAAGACATTGTACCTCAACCTGTTAGTCTGACATGAGAGGAACTTACTGCAGAATCTTTTATTTGAGATCAGCATAGCTTCAGCAGAGTTTTAGTTTTAAAAATGATGGTTTTCATTGTAACTTCTTTACTTTTACATGCTATTCTCTGTTCTGAAATTTTGAAGTACTTTAGACCAATTGGCACAATACTCATCAGACTGTATTTTCAATATGAAAACATGGTTTCACAGCTGTCAGGATCTGTCCTAGTGAACAGATGACTTGATGGTTCGTAGGAATGATCTCAGAGTGCAAAAACCAACACGGTACAAGGGGATTTGCAGTGATAATAAAAACAAATGCAGTTTTATTGAAATAACCGCAGCAAAAAATACGATAGAGGGATTAAGGGAGAGGAAAAAATAGAGAAAGAGAGAAGAGAGAGAGAGAAAAAGGGGGGGATATAGCTACCAACGCAGAGATGAAGTCCTTTGGTCCAGTCCAGTTGAGGGTCCACCTGTTGCACTGGGGAGATCTCAAAGGCTCTAGCTAACTCAGGGGTTTTTATTACTGAAAATTGTGTGTGTGTGGGGGAAACAGATACAATAAGGAACAGATGTAACACATAGTCTATGTTCTCAGCAGTGAATGAGAGCCATTGTTTTCTTGCTCCAGGGGTCACAACCTGCAGGCAAACATCTCGCTTTGGCCAGCTTGCCTCCCCCACACACCTGCCCCGGGCTGGGGGTGTCAGTCCCAGTCCTTGGAAGGAGCAGAGGGGCCTGTTAGGAGTTTCATGTCTCAGTCCTTAGTGGAGAAGCTTCTTACATCTCAGTCTGTCTGTCACGGTGGTTGTAAAACAGGTGAGGGTCTGCTGTGGGAGACCACCCGAAACTCAGAAGTCCAGCCAGGCCGAGAGGTGGGACAGCTTCCAGAGCTGCTATTGTGGCAAATGGGGCATGGTGCCCTCTTCTTAGCATACAACAAACACTCTTGTAAAAACAATAGCTCAACACTGAGCTTTCAGGTCTCAGGGCCTGTGGCATGTGACTTTTTCCCTTCAGAGCCAGAGGTTCTAGACAGGGAGGGTCTTCTCTTCAGTGGTCTCCCAAGGACGATCGTGAGGCATATGAGGGAAAATTTGGACAGAGTCACACCTCAATAATTGGTATTCTCTGCTGGTTTTACAGTTTGTCACCCCAATATGAGTAAATGGTCTCATTCCTAATTTGTCTGTCTTTCATTGTTCTTTTCCATTTTGATTATGAAATTTTTATGCTTTTTTGCATGTAAATGATACTAGCAGAAGACAAGAATCAGGACTAGGATAAATCCCTGTTATGCACATGCAGTCATTATCTCTGGATAACCTCAGTTTTGAAACCAGTGGTGAGTCAGTTTTCACTTCATTTAATATTTACAACACTGATAACATTCCAGTGTTTTTATTCCAAAACACTGAATCACAAAAAAGCCTTAAAGTCTCTTCTTCTATTACATCTTCACTATTATTTATATTAAATTCTCATAATACCTCATTTTAAAATACAATAGATAAATCTGTTTTCCAGATGTCAATCTAAGCTGTCATTTTTTGAAGTCATCCTAATTTCAGCCATTAAATTATTGTTTAAGTCCTCTCTAAAATTTCCATGTAGAAAACTGATTTTTTTCTGAACAGGGAGGAATCACAGTTGCTTACACTGAAATATTAATAGCAAACTGTTTTTAGCTTTCTCGTAATCAGAATTATAAGCCTCTAAGCAACTTCAGGATGAAAGGGAAGGTACCTTAGCTGTCATTTTTATATTTTGAGGTACTTCAGTAAGAAAATTTAGGTTTGAAGATTTACTCTTAAAGTAGAGGCTACTCATCTGAGTTCTTCATAAGTACCTTTGCTACAACAGCTCTTACAGCAGTCACATCAAAAACACATCATTATATCCACATCTACAGGTTTAATGGGAGGCATGGCTTTAAAAGATTTATAGTAGGCATAGCACCTTTAAATTTTATTAGTCTACAGGGAATTCCATGGTACACTGAAACTCTCACAGGATGTGGATCAGACTGCAATAGATAGCTTTTTTTGCTCCATAGCCCCCCTTCAGTCATGCGTATTTACAATAAAATTTTCATAGCAGAAGGAACATGACTAGAAACAAGCTCATGCTTTACTATGTTTACACAATTCAGAATGTTATATTTTAAAAGAATAGTAAAACCCTTTTGCAGAAAACATCAGGACAATGGTAAAAGGGCTTATGTAGCTTTCTTTTCAGAACTAGTTTGAAAAACAAATGCAGTAGCTGTTTTGTGTGCTTTAAATTCCTGCTGTCTCTATATCACTACTACTCCCATTTAAACATTCTCTGGGTATTGAAAAAAGCTGTTCTATCTCCAGACAAACCAATTTTGCAGCATTATTAATTTATAAAAGTCTGTAGCTATTATAATTTAATTCAGTTGCTATAGAAATCTCTACAGGAACACAAAAAATAAAAAGAGGCAAAATTAATGTGCTTTATAGTCTAGTTGCCTAGAGTGCACCCCCTATAGGGAGAGTGCAATAATTAAATCTTGTTTACTGTGAGTTCCGTTAAGCCTTTGTTGTTACTGATTATATCATTGTCTGATTGATTTTTCAGGTGTGAAAAGCAACAAAAAATTAATTGCCTTAATCTGCATGACTAAATGACATGTGCATTGTGAGGTACAACAGAGAATTCTGCTCGAACAACTGGAGCTTTTCCACTTGCTCGTCTTTTAACTTCCCATTCTAACAGTGAATTTCTTTTGAGGTAGGGGACATTGCTTCTTCCATAGATTTGGATTTGTATGTGATCAATGTAATAGAATGAAAGGATTTGTTCTTAAATTAATATAATACTTCCCTGTTATGAAGTAACAGTGGGAAAGAAAATGTTTTTCATCACCAGGAAATGTATGTAAGGAAACTGGTGGGACAGATTTTGCACGGTATTAAATTCCAGCTGGTAGTAATAAATGAATCAAACAAGATAACAAATGAATTTCACAATCTAGTTTATTGCTTCATTAGAGGGATTTCATTTACATTTTCCCTGAAAGAAAGGGCATAGATTCTGTACCTCAGATATACTGGAAGGGTTTAATGTTCTACTGTTATTTGCAATATGAATGTAATTACTATATAAATATTTGATTCAGACACTAGGGTGGAATGTATTGTCAGTTTATTTCAGGACATAGCATACTACTTTTAGGAGACTTGGACAAGGTATGAATATTGAAAGTACCTGAAATGCATATTTAAAAAAAAGAAAATATTATTTTCCAAAATGTAATTATAGTTGGGTTATTAGAAAGTAACACAAGGCAATGTTTTATTTAACCAAGTAAAGTCTGATGTATTGTAGACTATGTATTTGTAGGTAATGCATTGACTTTCCCACACTACAGTAAACACAATTGTGCCTTTCCAATACATATTAGTCAGGAAAAGCAGAATATGTGTGGCACTGGGAGAATCAGTTTATCAGGTTTTGGTCACCTTGACATGCTTGATCACAAATAAATTTGTATTTTATGTTGTTTGCTGTTGCTAAAGCTGCACTTTAGGGTCAAGGATATGTTCTAGATTTTCACAGTAAATTTTTAAAAGGGACAAAAATAAATTCCAGCATTTATAAAGGCAAGATTGCAAGTGGTCACTCAGTCACTGCAAACAAATCTACAAGCAGTGGCAACTCAAAATAACTTCTATGATATATGTTAGAATATTTCAAAATCTAGAATTGTGAATTCAGACTTGACTAGGGGTTATATTTGTGTTACACAAGATCTCAGTGTGGCAAAACCAGCATGCTACACTACTATTTTTATGAAGAAATTTGATCCATAGGGAAGAACATTTTTTTTTCTCTCAAGAAGTTCTTTCTTTTTTTGAAACCTTATAACCTTAATAATAGATTGTCATGAAGAAGTCATTTGTGCTCATATTTCTTCTGAATCAAAACTACATTGATCTCCTGATTTTTCAGGGCAAATGTAGTGGTTTACATGACTTCATTTTCAGGCTTTTTTGGCTTAAGGGTTGGCCAAATGCCGTGGTTTATTTGCAGTAGGGAGCACAGCCCCACGCAGCTACTTTTCCCCCAGTCCAGGGGTATGAGGGGAATAATCAAAAGGGCTATGAGTGGTTATAAGAAACAACTGTTGTGTAGGATAAAGAGACACTGTGGTACACAGAGGAAAAGTGAGAAACAACACAAGGAATTTATTCCCTGCTTCCCATGGGTGAGCAGGTGTTCAGCCATCTCCAGGAGAGTAGGATTCTGCCACATATAATGGTGATTTGGGAAGACAAATAACATAAATCAGAAGTTCTTCCCTTCCTTCTTCTTCCCCCAGATTTATATGCTGAGTATGTCACCATAAGGTGCGGGATATCTATTTGATCAGTTGGGGTCAGCTGTCCCAGCCGTGCCCTCTCCCAGCTTCTTGAGCAACCCCAGCCTCCTCACTGGTCATGTGGAATGAGAAGCAAAACAGGTCTTGACCCTGTGTAAGCACCTCTCAGAAATAACAAAACCATCTCTGTGTTATCAAGGGTGTTTTCCAGGACAAATTGGAATGAGAACTACATACATTTGGAGAAAATTAACTCTATCCAAACCAAACCCTATACACTAAAGAAACAGAAAAGGTAGATTTTAATGTATAATTGCAATTATGTTATCACTTGTTGTATCTCAAGGACATCCTCTAGCCCTCTAAACAAAATAAAAAGCAAGTGCAATATGCACCTTATTTTATTCTGTATAACAATTAAGTTAAGTAAAATCCATTTTACAGTGGGTATTAATCTTCACTTAAAAGATATAAAAGTGAGATTTCTGACCTGGAGATTCCAAATATTACATTCAGTAATTACTTCAAGCTCTCTTATATTGGGGAATTTTTTTGTGTGTAGTTTGCTATAAAACACATATCTAATTACATCAGTATGAGTAATAGAGATTATAGTGAAATCAGACTGAAAGAGTAGAGGAAACAAGAGGCAAGAGATGTTGGAGTTCAAAAGATTAGAAGTTTGCTTATGTTAAAACATGTTTGACATAATCAATGATAATCTGAACACAGCATACTGTATTGAATAAAATAATGATGATAATAATAATAATGTCTAAAAGCGAAGTAAACCAGACACAACTCAGCATAATTTAATTCTGAACTGTAACTTATTATACAAAAAAATGCAAATTTGTCCTTAGAAAAAATATATGGAGATTCTATTGCTTAAAATCTTCTTTCTTCTGAATTATTTTCTGATCTGCAAATACTAACGGGTTTTAGTTGGGTTTTTTGCATAATGTAAGATCTGTCCTTGAAATATCTATTCCTTCAAAGAGAACTTTAGCTGTGCAATGAACAATCAGCATGCCTCCACTATTCTTATCAAGCCTTAAACATTTTGCTATACTGCCACTCTTCTGATTTTTCAGAGTTCTCCAATTTTTGTGCCAGGTTCACCAAAATGCATTTTGTAGAAAACTATAGTTTCAAATATGCATCCCACAATATAGCTAAAACATTGACATTAGTCTTTTTTTATACTTTTCACATGAGTCAACTTATAGCTCAACAGACTAGAGAGTATTAATGCTGGTTTTTTCTCCCTAAAAATATATCCCACAAAATACACAAGAGTAAATTACACATGATCTTAATACTGTTTGCTCAGACTGATTTTAAAAACATAAGAAAATATGAAAATGCTAATGGAATAAGCTGTTGAACACTGATAAGTGACTCAGAGAAACTTCAAATGTTTCTATTAAAGTAAATCACTGTAGTTCTCACAGCTGACATGTGTTATCTATTCAGCCACTGCAACGTGGTGTCCTTTTTGTTCTGTGACATGTAGTACCAGCCTGTAGATTTTTTTTTTCTGGTAGCAACAATAGAAACCAGGAGCTAAAAGTTGCCCTAGAAAACAACCATATTATCTTCTGGTAACACAGAGTTGTTATACATCCTCATTGTGACAATGAGTATTTGGTGTTTTAAAGCAATTAAAATTACTGTTTGCATTATAGTATTTTATAATTACTAATTAAAGATTAGTGTCTAAAACTAACCAATACAAACCTTGAGGGACAAGAACAACAGAAAGAAATGGTAAATTAATGGTGTAAAATGAAACGGACAACAAATTATGCAAATTTTAACACTTCTAAGTATTTTCAAATAAAATGAAACAAATAAATAAAATTCACCCTACATTTCCTTCCAAAAAATCATTGCATTATGCTGAATGTTGGATAACAGCTCTTCTGATGTATAATCCAAATCCACTGACAAATAAAAAATGACCATTAAAAATAAAAAGTCTTATGCAGTATTACTCGAAAGCCAGCTTATTAAAGATGTCTTTCAGAATAACACAACTTTTAAATTCACAGGGGTTCCTCTGTCTGATTTCCTACACATTTGCTGTCATTTTCCTGACAGTTACACTATCCACCACATGGTTTTTGGGATGTTGGGTTTGGAGGTTATCAAATAAAGGTAATACATGAACTGTAAATGAGGCATTAGTTCCACGCTTTACTAGTTGCGTGATTACAGAAATGTAAATTTAATACCTACTTATTTGAAAGGTTTCCTGATTTATATGGAAATGTCTTAATCAGCTTCCAAGCTCAACTACTTACATTATACACTGTAGATTAGAATGATAATTTGACTATTTAAAGACAGAAAAACCATTACAGGAAACTGCAATGAATTTTTTAGATAAAATACAAAAAAAAATACAAATACAGAAATCAAAACCAATATATTCTGACCATGAATACTAAACTGAATGGGTCTGTTTGGACTTTGACTAGTGGTGTCTATTCTCTCCCTTGCAAGCAATAGTTACCCCCAAAGTCTTCAAATAAATAATCAGAATCAATCCCACTCTTCTAAAGAAAAAGGGTTTCTTATGTGCAAAACATTTTGTATTGTGACCAATGGGTTACTTTTGTTTGAAGTTTTCATAGGTAAAAGAAAGCAATCTAGATATTAGGACATAGGCTTGATTACTTCAGCAGTAAGCTGAAGTTGAATGGTATTTGTCATGTTTTTTAAAATTTGTAAGACTTATAACTAGCCGTCCCTCTCCCACTCTGTAATTTCTTGATTAATGCTAGATTTTCTCTCAAATGGTACATTGAAATTTACAAAGATCAGTGTATGTATTAGTTAATTGCACTCAAATAGTATTGCATCTGGACTTGGCTTTATGTTTAAAGACACCTCTCTCTCTCAACTTTTATAGCAGTTACACTAACAAGAATTTATTATTATCCCAATAACATGTATCAATTTTTTCAAAATTTTCTTTTGAGATACAATGTTTTTTTGATATTTTTTCAAGAGTGGACTCATCTTAAACTTCTAGTTTTCATAATCCTCATTAAATAAATCCATCATATTTAAAAAGCAATGTCATGAGGCAAAGTCCCCAGCAACTAGAAAAAGAAAACCAGCAAAACAGTTTTTAAAAAGAGCCAAAAGTAGGACCTTTGGAACTAACAAAAGTCAGCTTCACCCTGTGACTAGAAAGATCAAGGAACAGATTGTTGAATAATGTATATTGAGACGTATGGAAGACAGGCAAGTGGTTACAGACAGCAAACATGGGCTGTGTCTGAAAAGTTACAGTCCTTTTACCTTGCTCAGTGTCCAAGGGAAAACCATAACAGGTGATGTCCTTCAGGGGTCTGGACTAGGACAAATACTGTTTAACATTTGAGAATCTGAGAAGCAAGGAATGGTTTGGGTTGGAGGGAGCGCTTAAAGGCCAGACACCAGATCATCCTTCCTGCCATGAGTGCAGACATCTTTGACTAGATCAGGCTGCTTAAAGCCCCGTCCAACCTGATCTTGAACACTTCCTCTGACAGGGAATTCTATGGTTCTATTCTACAAGATGATATCCAATAATATGAAGCTTATTTAGCCAGTATAAAAAGTGAATAGCAAAAGTGAACATTAAAACCTTTACAACAATATTTCAATAGTCTTTCTTATTGAAAGTATTGTACATATACTAATGTAAAAATATAGGCATTTAAACAGTTTCTGAACATATTTTTGTCTTGATATAGGCTTTATTTTCTTATAATATTGTTTCAATTCCGTTGACTGTCATTCATTTATTCTGCTCTGAGGAAATCTTTTGAGTCGCACTCAATTAACTCACTTGACTCATATTTTACTCACTCACTTTACTCCCAGGAACTGGATTTCATGAGCAGGTCCCTTAACTTTGTTCTTCTTCATGGTGACACCAACTTTCAGGAGAATCTGGATGATTTTCTCTCCTTTCTCAAACACTTCTCCTGCTGTGTTTCCCCACACAATGAAGTCATCGATGTACTGCAGATGTTCTAGAGCAGAAAAAATACAGAAAAAATATAAGAAGCAGGATGAGATGTGAAATCGTGAAAGAAATCAAGGTCCTATTCAGATTTAGAGCTATATCTGAATCTTTGATAGGTCAAAATAGCTATTAAACTGATAATGGCACCCATGAGTTTGAAAAGTTTTTGAAAGTTGGACTACATTAGAAACCCAAGGGGGCAGAGAAAAAGATGGGAATACTCCTGTAATAAAGCATAATCAATCACATTTGCAGAAGAGACTGGAGAGAGAAGATCTGAAATTGTAAGGAAAGGGTTTGAAGGAAGATTAACTACCTAAATAATGCAAAAGTTTAATGAAGAGTTAGATTAGTGAAGTAAAAATTGTTAGAAATTCTTATTAGCCATGATCAATCAAGAGAGGAGAAAACAAAAAAATGTATTAAGATGGAGTTGCAGAAGAAGATGTGATTTCAGATAACAAATGGAAGTCACATAGAAGTGAACAAGATTACAAGGCATTAAGCAGGGACTGATAAGATTTATCTGTAAAACATAGCTACAGTATATACTGTTGGCTACTTTGCTTCTTAATGGGTTTAGATTGACAAAGCTAAGATAAATGATAGATATATTTGCATTGCAAATGATTATGGAATAATCTTATTTCTGAATAAAGAATACTAAGGGATGCTGTTAAAATTCTGTGGACAATATATTGATTTCAAAAGAATTGAATTTTAAACAATAAGCAGCAAACATTAATTTCCATACTAAAGCAAATATTTTAATGCAATATAAATAATGATGCATAAAGGAAAATATTAGATAAAATAGAAGAGATAGATTTTAAACAAAACTCCTCTAAAGACAACATTATGTTTTTCTGGGCACAATTACCCATTTTCACAATAAAAATATTGTTATTAGAATTTACGTTCCATATAAATCGTTATATACATGCACTTGGACATTAGTATTGCTGTTATTAAAAGAAAAACAATATCAGCATGCCCATCAGATAATATTTTTCTCATAAAGTGGTCAGTCCTAGCTTAAAATGACTTTTTGTCAGTCATAATACCACTGGGCTGAGAATTTACCAATATTTTAGACATTGGAAATATTCTTTATTAATTTCTATTTTAATATTAGATTAAAAGATTAAAAAACTTATAAACCAAACTTAGTCAATCTAAATGTGTGTGTTCCATTCCACTTTCGCTGTTCTTCCCTTCACATATTCTATATATTTCCTGGTGTGAATGCACATAATTTTACATGAAACTCATCTTTCTTTATATACTGGCATTAATATTTCTCCAGACATACCAAAATAGAATATTTGATGTAATCCTGAATTTATGTTTCCCTCTAGTGGTTTCCCTTGTGTTTCTTTGGTGATTTATCATAATCTGTGATTGCAAGATGCACCCAGAAAGGAAATGATGACTTCAATAATACTGTGTGGTTCAACTAATATCAGTTGTTAATGTTTGAGAGAATAATTCAAGGTTTTTAGTAAGATCTAGTTATACTGACTATTGGGTCCCAAGCATGATTCATCTCATTCTGAGCATGGACATGACTTTGACCCTGAAAAGTCTCTTTCCTGAGTACAGAGTCCAAAGTATAGACTCCTGCAACTGCCTGTATCCCACATGTCAGAAATAAAATCAGTTGAATCTCACCTTTAGATGCAGAATTTGTTGCTTAATTGGGTAACCTGGTACTTCTAAATCAGATATCTTTCACTTGGTGGAATCTTGCCTTACGGTTATATTGAAAAAATTGAGAAGAATATAAATTTGTAGTATTTTTATTGTGTTATTTTTGCAGCACATTACACTTAGAGCTAGCCAAATTATTTCATCTTTCTTTTTAAAATCATGTGAGCAGAGCAGATATAAAATGAATTGAAGAAAATCAAACAAATATGACTTATTCTATATTATTTTGATTTCATCTAATTAAGATCCAGGAAGTTTCAAAGCCAAATTTTTCCTATGGTTCTTCAATGACTTTTACAAATTAACAGTGCGTATTCTGTATGTTACTTCTTAGCCAAGGCCAAATGTAAGTTCTGTGCAAACAGATAACAAGGACTGGTGGTTTTGAGCAAGACCTTGAATGCCAACAGCGTCTGTTTTGACTGTGTACATCTAATTCAGCTGGAAAATAAAAGAAACATATGACTCAAAAAAATATTAGCAATGGTGATCTTGCTTTCATTTTATAGAAAAGTTAATTGTATTTTCCACCGTAAACAATGATACACAGATTTCTGAATAAAGGAAGTTTAACAGTGCATATTTCTTAAATTATTTTGAGGTACTATCATCTCATTACTATATGTATTTACATATTTAGGAGATATGACATGCCTTTGGGTGTAATGTGATGAATATATTTTACAACCTTGGTATAAAAACAGCACACCAGATTTATGGAGCAAGATGATTTGTTTAAAAGATTGAATAATAATTGTGAATATTTTTTTCAGTGTACGTGGTTCTATTAAAGTGGATATGATTTTCCTTTTTCCATAATGAAAGTAACAGTGGTCATAGAAAATAAGATCTTTTCAGCAGATATGTTCTCCCATATGACTTGTAATCTCTATTCTATCTATACTTACAAATCAGATTCTGAGAACAGGAGAAAGTTGTTTTGCCTTAGATCTTTTCTGTACATTTTGTATATTTCTGCTATTATCCCACTTTCTTTGTGGGAGAAGGTCTGAAAACCTTCCGTATTATTTTCTGCAATGGTGTCCTAGTTTTAGCATATTAATCACGTCTATTGAGAAATAAGTCCAATTATGTATCATTTCAAAGTACATCCCTATTTATAATGCGTGATATGGTTAATCAGGAAAACACTGGCTACCTACAGAGAAATCTCTGCAGTATGGCTATGTATCATTGATGGTGATAAGTCATTTAAGCAGCTGAGAGTGGCACAGTGAATCTGGTGAATCAGATTGATAAAATACTCAAATACATATAAAAAGACAATTTTTTTAAAAAAGTAGTCAATTTACTGCATTAACTTCAATGTTCAGTTTTTCCACTGAAGCAAGTTTCTTAGATGCTCACAATACTAACAGCAGGATTTGAGCCTCTGGAAAAACATAGGAAACAGAAAACCATGATTTAGATCCTGACATTATAGTATTGGGACCTCAAAAGTAATTGGCACTTCATCACAAGTGCCTTCCTGCTGTGACATGCTTGTAGCAAATGGCAGAAGATTTCTTTCTGGTTTTCTTCCACCCTGGTTATAGGTGATTTTTTTTCTCAATTTTTTTTTTCTTTCCTTTGAATTTGATTTCCACCTTTAAAACAGTTACAAAGAGGAGTTCAGACAACCATTGCTAGTTGACCATGTTTGTGACAAACATTGAAAGCTTACTCCCTGGACAATTTGGCACTCAACTGTGAAATTTATCTCTAGACAGACATCTAAAAAGTAGTTGGTGTGCCCTTGATAGAGAAATGGTTGTATCTGCTTTGGATTTATTCTTTACGTTTTTATTTGACTTCAACCAAAATCAAGCAGAAGTTCAAGGTCAGATGGCTTAGTCCTTAAACTCTTTCTCACACTCTTCCACTATCTAAATTGAGCTGAATTCTGGGAGATAAATCATTTTCACAGCTAACTGAGAGAGAAGTTTATTTTCAGTCTGTTTTCCAGACCTAGAATGCCTCTAAAAAAAAATAAAATCTTGTTATTATATTCCCAAATGAGACTTGCTTATTTTACGGCTGTGTCACAGTTTTGGCACTTATTTTGTGCATGATACATGTTTACTGCTAGAACCCCCCTTTTCTATACTGATGCCTACCCAGATATTCCCCATAGGTGTTTGTTCCCCTTGAGAAATAAAGCATTTTAATTTTGTACTAATTGAATTTCATCTTCCCGACTACAGATCCTGCACAAATTTTTTAGGTTCATTTTAAAGTCTGAGCCTCTTTATCAAACTTAATCTTCTTTTGGCTGGATGTCATCAGCAAATTTTAGAAGTTACACTGTGTTTTCTGTCATACCATTAATGAAAAACTGACTCTAAAAACACCATTTTTCAGTTTAAGATGCTTCATAATTGTACTCCAAACCATCAATAACTATTATTGAAGAATCATTTTCCAGCCACCTTGAATGACTACAAACAAGGGCTGAGATTATTTTTGGGATGTTTTGTGGGATAGTCAATCATGTTTTGGTGGTGATATGTCACATCTACTGTTACAGTCCATAAGAAAAAGAGTAAATCTCCATTCCCTGCCAAACATCATAGACAAATATATTCAATTTCTTATTCCTCTCTGACCCCCATCTATTCTCTCGAGTTCTTGGAGACACTGGAGTGATTCTAAGTGACTTCCCCTAAGTCCTTTGGCATGCTCTGGTGAATTATTTCATTGGGCCCTGAGGAACAGAACACAGATGCCATACCAACTCATCCTTTAATGTGATTTTTATATGTGCATTTTCTTTCTTTCACCCCCCTCGAACTCCTGCTTGAATCCCTATCTCCTTGTGAAACTTCGTTGTGTTATACACCTCATCACAGACTATCTTTTCACACTCACCTAATCTATAAAGGCAATACAGCATCCTCATACCTTCTCCAATTTGAAGTAGGTCTGTTTCTTTCTCTATTAAGCACTTATACTGTCTTTTCTTGCTGCATTTTCTGTCTCTTGCTATTTAAAACTGGGTTTATTTCCTCCTGTTTTTCCTCTGTTTCCATTAATGGTAGGAAGCTTGGTGAAAATAGAAGTAAATAAAAAATACATCTTCAACTTAATCTTGCTTTGTGGCCTGAGGTAGAAAGTAAAACAAATTTGTTGCTATGTCATTAAGGATATGTCCCTTGAGGAAAAAAGTTAGCTTTGTGTGCTTAGGAGGAGTACACCAGAATATGAAGTAAATGATGGTAGAAATTTTATGCTTCTGTAAGCTTAAAGAAACCAAAAGAATCTTGAGTGATCTTCCACAATCAGTTTAATTTTATTTAATTTTTAACTAATCAATTATTACTAGGTAATTAAAATTACAATATTTTCAAGGCAAATATTTCTACATATGTCATAGCTCAAGTAATCGTTAGGTTGATTTCAATTTTTTTCTTGTCCTTTATTCTGTTAAATACATACAAAAGCCACTCCCACTGAATGTCTCTCCATATCTTTTTTTTTTATAACCAGATAATTGGTTGGAACACTGGAACATGATAAATACTAATTTTTAGACTTGGTGAAACTAATGATGTTTGCTAAGTTTGAAATTAGTTTTTATATAAATCTCCATTCTACATTATAAGAAATATGAGTGTTGTAGATTTTAGTTGGAAATGGTGCAATTTTTTTTATATTTTCGGGGTTCTTTTTTTGGTAATTTGATGCCTGGTTTCAGAACAAAATTTCCTTAGGGCATTATCTGAGTTTCAGTAGAGCAATTTAAAGAGGGTCATCTGAAGCTGAAATACAAACAAGATTTTCACAATATGCGAGATGAAGTTCCCCTCTGAAGCACTCAGAATATGGATGTGGTTAATTCGCAACAACAATGTGCAATGCGTAATAAGGACGGAATGTCAGTAAGTATCTCTTACTTGGAGATTCTCAACTGAGATTGACTGAGTGAATCTGAGTGTGTAATTAAATTTATTCAGGCAAAGAAACAAGGAGTTTGTATATCCATGTACAGTGGTTGAAAGTGCACAGGAAAGCACAATTGGTTAAGGTCATTCTTTAGTGCACAAAACTGCCAACAAGTTCTCTATATTTCCACATGTTCTATTCAGTCCCTTCTTCAACACTTGCAGGGAAGACGACTACCTCATCCCTGAGAAGCCTGTTCCAATGCTTAACAACGCTTTCAGTGAAGAAATTCTTCAAGATGTCCAGCCTAAATAGCCCCTGGTGCAGCGTGAAGTCATTTCCTCTTGTCCTGTAACTTGTTAACTGGCAGAAGAGGACAACCCCCACCTTGCTACAACCTCCTTCCAGGGAGCTGTAGAGTGATGCATTCCCCCTGAGGGGCCCAGAACTGAACACAGGGTTTGAGGTGTGGCCTCACCAGTGCTGAGTACAGGGAACAGCCCTGCTCTGGTCCTGCTGGCCACACTACTGCTGATGCAGGCCAGGATGCCATTGCCTGTCTTGGCCACCTGAGCACATGATGGCTCGTGTTCAGCCAGCTGCCTGCCCCATTATCCAGATCTTTAACAACGATGCTACACAAGACTGGAGCCAGTATTCACCCCTTGGTTTCACTTGCGGTCACTGGCCTCCAATTAGACTTTGTTCTGGTGATTGTTATTCTCTCAACTCAGCCCTTCACACAGTTTTCATACCTTGTCTATCTTCCCATCAAGTCATCTTCAGCATCTGTTCCTTTTCTTTCCATTCATGTTCCATTTCAAATTCCTAAAACTTTCTTTCAGGAAGGCCTGTTGATTAGACAAGAGCCTGATAAATCTGCCTCCTACATTTGCAAAATATAAGTGCAGTACAAGTTTAGGATTATAGCTTGTGCCCTATGTCTATGAGCTTTGAATTTCCCTGCCATGGTTTTTAAACTGTCCTGTGACTTTAGATATTCCTATTCATAAAAGTATATAAGAGAACAGTCTCTGTAACACAGCTTCAGCTTTTGTAGACTGTCAGAAACAAACTTTTTGGTGTTGTAAAATCTAAACACACTCCTTTCTTACAATAAATAAGGTATAGTATTGCCCCTAGAGATATGGGGGAATTGTTTTAGATATTTTTTATGGTCTGGTTTGGTTGGGTAGCTTTTTTTTTCCAAAATGCAACCATGAATATACACATCAAAGAAACTCCCCAACTATATACTTTGTTGGAAGGACATTCACAAAGCCTAAAACTACTTGAGCAGTACTTGAATATTATAAAAAAGATAAAAAAGAGTAATCTAACAGTTACAGTTGGAATACTGGTGTTGAAGAACAAATTTTCAGAAAAATGGAAATAAATTGAAAAGTGTAGATCTGCATGCACATGGAGGCATGAAACATAAACAAAGGAGTGAAAATAGATATTTTAAAAATATTTTTAAACTTAGGAAAATATTTATAATGTTAGTAATAGTATTAGTATTAGTATTAGTATTAGAATGACAATTTTGGACAATAAATCAGGACAAAAAAGAGTAATTTTCAGATTTAGATATTGACATACTGAATTTTTTTTTTTGATTACTGGAAGCAGACATGGTACTAAAACCATAATTTTAAAAATAGAGATTAAGATATATTGTTAATAATTTTGTTAATCTGTTTATTCTAGCATTAAGGGAATATTCCAAATACAGTGCTTCAATTGTTTTAAATAATCAAAGAAGATCTTGCAAAATTGTTCATGGAAAAAATATGCTCTAGAGATCTGTGATTTGATTCATGTGAAAGGGCAGACATAGTAAATATAAGGGTACAGCTGCAATTTTTCAAAAAAGCAAATCTTAATAAATTAGATATTTAGAAAAAAACAGCTGCATAGAAAAGATTGATCTTCGTTTTAGGGGTTTGTTAGGCTTTTATGGTGGGGAGGGGGCTTGTTTTTTGCCCCTGGCTGAATAAAATTCAGTGGATTTATTCTATTTGAACTTAAGCATATGATATATATCTACCCTAAAAATTATATACAATAAGAAACTGCTGGTTAGAAGAGCATCAATAAATTTTACTGTAAGACAAAAGAACACAAGCATAAAGAAGTACTAACAGTGAAATTCATCAAGGAGAGGTTACAAATAAGTGTTATTATTTCTGTAATTAACCTGTAAAAAAGAAAGCAGGGATATATTAAATCTTTTTGATGACACAAGACTAAAGAAATTTAAAATATAAAAGAGAGTATGTGTATTATGGAGAAATAATTGCCCGACTTTGTAGCAACTTACATTATAGAAATGGGAGCTAGGAAAGATCAAAACCAATCAAGATCATTTGGGAATGGACTAATCAAAAACTTTTTTCTGTTTATTGAGAGGAACAAGGAGATATTTGAAAGACAAGATTATAGATTATCAAAATGGTTTTTAGTTTGCATGGGGGCATGAAGAAATTTTACATGTACCTCACACACTCACATCCAAGTACAGACTATAATAATTCCTAATATGCTCCCAGCAGTGTTTTCTCTCTCAGCCCAGATTGCAGCATGGAATAGTGTGTCTCCCTCACAGAAGGGATTATTAGCTCAGGGAGTATATAGAAATGGGTGGATTTTTGTTACTGTTCAGAGCTAGCTTGAATTTAGTAGGCACTATGACACACAGAGGGTTTTTTTACACCTACCTGCAAAAGATCATGGGGTTTTCTTGTCTTTTATGGAATAGCTATAAATCATCAATATAATTTGGACTTAGAAAGATATACATAGTGTCATGGTTTCGGCCTAGCACAGAGCCAGTGCCCCCATGAGAATACTTTCTCCCTGGTGTCTGCTGTGAGATGTGACCAGGAATAAGCAAAGCAGGCTCCAGCTTAAACATAAAGAAAACTTTATTACCTAAACTACAAGAAAAGAAGGGAAAACCTATAAGGGAAAAAAAAATTGAAAACCTTACAAAAAAGCACTTTCCTCCTCCCCACCACCCAAAAATTTCCCAATCCAATACATTCCCCCAAATCACCAACTGCCCAGTCTGGCACCACCCTTTAGGATATTCAGACTTCAGTCCATGAAGAGGAGAGGAGTCCTTCTTGCACCATAGGCTTCCCCTGGAAACACGCTGAAACCTCGTGTGCTTCCATGTCACTCAGCACCACCCAAGTGGTGCTGAAAAGTCCTTTTGCCATCGTGACATCTTCCTTCCATGCCCAGTGCTCTCACCACTGTGCATGGACCAGAGCTGCTTTTAGGGTTGTCTTTCAAGGATGCCTTGTCTCACTCCAAAAAAGGCACAGTCTCTCCTTTGGGACATCTGTCCCCCCATTTTTTTCCAACCCCCTGGGGTCCCCACGATGAACCCTCCTGGTTCTGAGGCACTGCTTCCCCCTAAGTGCAGTCTCTGTGTCACAGGAATAAAACTGAGTCTAAGGCTACACAAGAAAAGTCCAGCCAAAAGGCCACTCCAGTCATCTCTCCCCACTCAGCCAGGCTTTCTTCACATCCTTCGGGCCAGGTCCTTGTCTCATCTCTTATCTCCCTTCTTATTCAGCTCCAAGGAGGATCAGCATTTTTGCAAGGTCCCAATCATGTAAGAAAAGGGGTTAAAAATTTCAGTCTCTGCCTGTCCCAGAGCTCCGGCACTCCCACACTCGCTGCTGTTCCGGCCGGCATCTCCTCGCTGCATTCCCCCCCCTCCCCCCCACCTTTCCTCCTGGGCCGGCCGCTATCAAATTCAGACGCCGGCTCTTCTCTCTCTCTCTCGGAGGCGAATGGCTGCCCGATGTCTCTTGGGGCTCTCCACCCTTCCATCCTCAAGGGCCTCCTCACCCCCCATCTCTGTCCAGCCCCAGGCCTACCACAGGGCTGCCCCTCCCCTGCCCAGCAGCAGCAGCTGGATGGGGGAGGGAGATCCGACCTGCATCCCTCGAAGTCCCAAGAGAGACTCCCAGGGCCAAAGCTCTGGTTTTTAACCCCTGTGTGTTCTCAGAGGTGTGTCCAAACCCCACTGGCCACATCAGGTGCCAGTATCAAAATCCAAGAACCCATTGGTTTGACCACAGCATCCCAGAATTCCCACTTCTTCCTGGTCAAACCACCACATTAGTTAGTTCATGTGCATCAGTCACCATTTTCAGCAGCGATGAGAAAACACGTCATTACAGAAGGCATTAAAACGTTGCATAAAATTTTTATTAACCACCCTAAAGAAACAGAAATAGAAATTCAAACTGGAGCAAGAGTTAGGTAATTATCTTAAAAACAGAGAAACTATACAGAAGCCGATCAGCTGATTTTAGGCTTGTCCCTTCTTACTATAGTTTATACTATAAGTCATAGGACTGAAAGATTTCAGATACTGTTGTAACTTCAGGTAATATTGATTTTGCACATCTTCTTTAGAACTGACCCTCATAAGAAGATGCAAAGACTTTTCGTATAAAAAATGCTACGTATTCATATATTATGAACATGGTAGTTTCTCAGAGGTCAAGTTAGCATATTAAAAAGAGTAGAAATGGATGTTAAAAATGTTGGTCAATTTCCATGGGAAAATTTCAAAGACTGTTATAAAGAAATTTAAAAAAAAGAATTCTTTTTAATGAGAGATGTTTTCCCTTTTCAGTCAACATGTTTTTCTTTCGTTAGAGAAGTTTCATCAAATAAAACTTTTGAGCTTTGAAATGAAAAGCAATTTCTCCACCATAAGCATCTAAAACAAGGAAAAAGGCATGCTGTCCCTTTTCAGACCAAGAAAATCAGGCAACTGGCTTTTTAATGGAAGATAAAGCTGAAGCAGAGCATCAATTGATTCAAAAAGCAGAAAATTCATCTCTTCAGAGGGAAAGAGGTGCAGTAGCAAATGATGCTAAGCCTGGTGTTTGTGCTTGACTGTAGATACAGACAGCGGGAGAGTTCTCTCTGCTGAAGTAATGAATAATTAAAATATGCTTAGAACCCAGCACACACAGTGGCAGGATGCTATCAGACTAGCTGTTGGTGGTGACAAAAATGGCACCCTGTTGGCTGTTAATGTGGAGGTATGAGTAATGCTGGCTCTTAGTACAAAAGAGCTGAGAGCACCTAAGTAGAGGACTTTATTTTCTGATGGTTGTTGCAGCAGCCAAGCTATGTAGCAGAGCGATATTATATAACTTCGTAAGTTGTTTTCTTCTGATCTTCACAGAGATTCAGAATAAATAATGCTAGCTTGAGACAGAGATATAAAAGAAGATCTATTGCTGTTTTTTTCCAGCCTCATTTTTATTGTAATCATTTGAGATTTTTTTCCCAGTGAGAATTAAAAACTAAGATGATAGTAGATATTTTTTTCTACCTGTGTATTCATACTGATGCATGAAGTACATGAAATCTAGGATAAACATATTTATATGTTTTTCACTTAGTACACAGGGACTTGTAACTATTAGGCATAATAAATAGGCAAGGATCAATGAAGAACAGCTGGTTTACCTTACTCATCTGATGAGCCAGCAACTTAATGTCCTTTTGACCTCTGGAATATACACTTATTTCTAGTTAACAATACATAAAATACATATAAGGGAGTCATTGAGGTATCATTTAACTTTGTCAGTTAACAAACTAGAAAAATGTAAAATTATATTAAACAGAATATTGTATCATAAGAAGATATGTAAGTAGTTTCAGGAACGTTTAAAACTGAGCATGGTTTGTACAGATGTATTGGAGAAAGCCTGTTTTTTTCAGTTCTCGGGCTCCAAAAAGCCAAGATATTTGACAATTAAGTGTGTACTTGTTCCATTATTCTGGTAATGCTGGAAGAATGATAGTTCTCTGGACTTCAAACAGATTTCAAAGATTTTCACAACATGGAGGTGTGATTTTTACACCATTTAAAAATATGTAAATTTTTTTCAAAAAATGAGGAATAATAACTTCCAGGTAGAAGCATGAATCTACGCCTTTTATGAAGAAGAAGAACAAGACAAAAAGAACCTTAGCAGCACGAAAAATAATATCTAGAAAGAAATGCTAACTTTGGAAATTATTCAGAGAATTCAGTTGACTACAACTAATGTAACTGGTTCATTAATACTCCTCTGATATTATGCTTTATTTTTTAATTATTTTCTCATATAAAATAAGGTGATATTATGCCTTTCTAATATGATTGAAAATTATAGTTCTGAGCCTTGCCAGAGAAATTTATAATAAATACAAGTATTCCCACAATGCAGAATGTGGGGTGTTATTTCAGTCCTTCCTTTAGCCATCAACATTTTACAATTTCTGTCTCATTATTGGTTTGTTGTCTCTTATTAAAGAGTTTTTGAAACAGAAGAGTGGAATTTATGTCACTTAACTTTTGGCATTTACAAGTCTAAGCTGATTAACCAGAGCTTGATTCAGTTGTACAGATGTAGGCACCTCATATCACTGAGGTGCCCTGAAGAATCTCACTCCTTCCCCATCAGTCAATCCAGAAGTACCAGTGTTCTGTGTTATAACTCATAATCCTATGAAGCTACCACAGTTTTTTCTGTGGTAATTTTTTTCTCCCTTAGGTCTCTGTTTATTCAGTCCATATTTCCTCAGCTTCCACGTGGAACTGAAGTAGGAAAAACTCTTATTGAAGTTGAGATGGGCCACCTGCTGTCTCCTTCTCCTGGTACCCCATCATTTAGCAGTAGAAGGCACTCAGTTTGGTCAGGAAAATTTGGCTTTGTAAACTATATTGCCTTCCTGCCCATCATGCACTTGTGAATGCACTCTGAGACAACGTGCTTCATGATGTTGCTAAGGACTGAAGTGAAATTAAATGGTTTTTAGGTTCTTGAGTTCTGTTTTAAAATAGATACAGCATGATTTTCTGAGTTGTTGATGAAAACTCCTGAATAGTACGTTTTTTCATAAATAAATGACAGCAGTAGTCCAATTCCATCAGACAGTTTTTTCAACAACCTCAGCTGAATTAAATGATTAAACACTCAAAAAAATTTAAATGTTTAGCAATGATTTATAGATATTTTACCACCTCTGTTGTCTGTTCATTTCCTGTAAGCTTCCTTTTTACATTTTAGTTCATGAAAAAAGCTTATTGCTTAGGAAAATAAGCGATCTTCCAAAATTGCCAGACTTCTTGAGTCCATCCTCTTTGCCACATGAAAAAGTCTAGATTTCTGACCACAGAATCTTCTGATTTTCATCTAGGGATATAAAATAAAATGTCTCTGGCTTCATTCTGGAGCCCTGTGCAGGCAGGGTGTTGTGTTGCACAGAATGTGACACTCTCTCCCCTATCTTTATTCTTCTTTAATAGTCTGCACTCATTCCTGTATGGCACCTGCTGTGATATTGTGCCAAGTTTCCCATCACTGCATAAACCTGTGTCAGTACAAGAATTTCTACTTCTTCCTCTTTATTTGGTAAAGCACTTTGTGTTACTGTACAGATGCTTGAAAAGAGCTGCTGAATGTCCTCTCTTCTGAGAAAGAATGAGTCTTCCTCATTCTACAAGAACCTTCTCTTATATAATGTTGGATCTTTATGCCCATCATCCACTCAACTCATGTTAAATATTTTCTTACTAGGTAAATAAGTTTGGGTTTGCCAGTCTTTTTTAGGTTTTAATCTACCACCAGTATCTTCTGCATCAAAATATGCCTAATAAGCCAAAGAAATATGCAAGCAGGTGTTCTATTACTGCACATGAATGTTCTTACCTCAGTCCTTCCGTGGAACAGACAAGAAGAAATTACTGTGGGGGAAAAATAAACAAATTAAAATAAACCATAAAATAGAAAAAGAAACCAAATCAATCTGTTCAAACAGAATTGAGTGCTCCTCCTCTCAGTTTCAAGAATCACATATGTTTTCACATCAGTTACAACTGAAGAGCAGAAATTGTCTTGCTCTCTAAAGCTCTCCTGAGAGCTTTTCTTACCTTCTTTCTTCTGTCTTGTCTTAGTCTTCCTTCCTACCCTCTGCTATTGGACTCAGGCTGGTGCCTCCTATATAACTCTTTCAGTAGATGTTGTTTATCTTCATTTCTCATCCTGGGTATAACAAAGCATGTTTGCATTTTCTTACATCCCTTTTACTTATCACCACAGTACCTGTATCAGAGCACAAATTCCAGATGAGACATTCCCAGTGGTATTCCTGGCCCTATCCCAGGGAGGAACAGCAGGCACACTTTCTATCTGAAGATACGGTGTAAGACACTCAGACTCAGGATTTTATCTTCCTTTGTTCTACTCTATTTCTCAGGTATTAAAATGATGTGTATTGAGACAAGAAAAAATAAAAACACTGTTTTGACCTGAAAACATCTTGCAATTTATATAAAAATGACATTAAATTATATTGAAAACTCATACCAGCCACCTTAAAATCTGTCTTCTACATAAAAGTGAAATGAGCTTATTTTATTTGGTTTTTAAATAATGAAAAAGTATTTCAGTTGTATGCATGATATTTTATTTTTATTTCCCATAGTGAAATTTCTATTATTGCTCTGCCTGCAAAACACATGAATTAAAAATATGCAGAAAAAAAATCAGAGCAGAAACTATAGTTTTGTACTTTTACATTTACTTTGAATATTACCTGCTTGAACAGTGAATGCCAAACCCTTTCACAATTTCAAGAAGCAGAGAATGTCACTTTTTTTGCTATATAAAAAGCACATTTTGTAATGTGTTTGAAAAAAAACAAAATTGGTCATTGAAGCATGTAAAATTGCCATCATTTCCCAAGAGTCTAAAAGAAAGGACTTAGAATCTCTGATAAAACTCTCTTCTGTGTTAAAGATCCATGTAATACATACAAAAAAATCCCTCTGTGACTATATGTATACTTCTCCCATATGCACACTGTGTGCCTCACAATTGTAAACCTACAGGCTCTATATCATGAGCAGAAAGAAATAACAACACGTTTGGAAGTAAGTTGGGACTCATTTGGAATGATGAGTATGGGGTTTTTTTGATAAAGTGAAAGAATAGACTGGACAATACTGAGGAAGGATGCTGGAAGAATAAGGGGAAGAATTGGAAAAATAAAATTATTATCAGCTTATATGGAAAAACCGAAGTATTTTTAACCACTTCTGCTCCAACTAAGTGTGACTCATTAACCAATTTGTAAGTCATAATCATGGAGATAGTTTAATTTCATCATTTATTAATTTTTAACATAGTTTAAAAAGCTTTTATAAATGAGAAATTATAAAAGCTTATAGGTATAGGAAAAATAGTCACGTGAGTATGACAGAATGTATGTAAAAATTCAGATTTCTTATAAACTTTGTGCCTAATGAGAGGGAAACATCTCAACTGCCAGTGCAAAGAGATCATTCTCCTTTTTTTCTCACAAAGTCCTTGTCTTTGTTATTTACATTTAATTATTTTTCTTTTTTTTAAACTTAATTTTTTTTTCTTAATTTTGTGCATTTGAAATTGAAATACACATTTCTCAAACGGTTAAAGGTTTCGGTCAAAATATCCTAACAGAAATTTGATCTCTGGGCTTAGGCATGTTCTCCTGAGGAACCCTGCCTCTTTTCTCTGTTGGTAAAGAATTTAAATAGCTACATCATCTTCCACCTTTACTTTGCTCAATAATTAGCAACATAATAATATTGTTGTTATAACACTATAAATATGTATATATATTGTATTTATATACTGTATATATTATATATACATTATATTGTACACACATGTATAAATGACAACATAATGCATCTCAACATTTTACATACTTTTTCTTTATTATCTTACTGTATTTTTATTGTATTTTTTTGTGCTGGTGATATTTTTATCACCTTTCTCTAGAAGTAGAACTATTTGAATTTCAACTCCTACTTATTCACATTTTCACTGGATTTCCATTAAAATTTGATGTGAAGAAATAAAGTCTGTCATCAATACTGAAGACATGTTTACAAAATTCTCAAAATTACATAGAGAAATGTATTCTAACTAGCTAAATATGATAGCAATGGGAACAAGAGTTTTATGGTTTGATAAATCTCCATTATAAGTGTGATTTTGAATATATGAAGTTGAGCTACACATTAGCTTAATTCTAATTTAGAACCTGTAGTGATTTAATTTTAGTGTTGAGAAGAATAGACTCGACTCCTAACTTTCATTGTGAAATTTAATCTTTACTCTATGGTGTGGGAATCCTAGGACCTAAGAGTACTTCCAAATTCCTCTTGGGATAAGTACGTACTCAAAAAAAACAACCTAATCATTCAGAAACGAATCATTCAGATAATAAATGACTGAAATTAATTAATGAAGCTAATTTGATACTAGTGAAATTAGTATTGTAACTGTAGTGAGATTCTAAGAAAAAAACTGCTGCAAGAATCAACTCCATTGTACCAGACTTCTTTAATTTTATGTGCATACGTGTGTGTGCATGTGTGTGTGTAGTTATGTATATTAAATATTCATGTACTTAATTTAGTTCTTTTTCTGTTTTCATTATCTTATGTCATACTGATGTTATTTTTTCAAGCAACCAAGATGCAAACATATTGTCTAGTCAAAAACAAAAAAGACACGAGTGAATCAAGAATTGAGAACAAATGTTTATTCTCTTTCCTTCAGTTTTATAATGGGGCTTGATCAGCACAATCAGAACCTATTTATTTATAAACATTTAGTCTAAGACTGCACCTGATTAACAAAGGCAGGCTTTGCTAACAATTCACAGATTTACATAACAATTAGGAACAATAAGAAGGTTTATTTTTAAGGATTTATAAAAGTAATCACTGACGAGTTACATTAAAAAATTCTTTCAGTCTATATATTCTGATAAGCTATTCTCTTCCAAGTTTTTTCCTACTGAAAATTTCCAAGCTGTTTATTAGTAAAAAGATACCAACTGTATTCTTCAGTCTCCCAAGCTCAAAAAGAAAACTTGGGAAGATCTAAAGAGAATTAGAAAAACATGGCACAGAGAAAACAACACTGAGAAAGGGATATTAAAAAAACCCAACCCATCTCACAGAAAACCCTTTACTCTCATTCCTTCTCTTAACCGAAATCTGTTTCCTCTGTTAGACCATTTGAATACAAATATTTGACTTACTTTGCTATGCTTCTAATGAGAAAGGATGCATTGAGTAGTTCTGATAAGAGTACCTTTGCTCCATTTCTTACATGAAAGGGGTTGAAGTAAGCGAGAGAACAAAGAATCCAAACAGACACACACGAAGGATGCCGAGGAGAAAAGAAGAGGAGAGAAGTTTACCAAAGGCACAATCATTTAATTTTAATCATGACAGCAGGGTCAGATTCTGTGCCTGATAATTGGGGGAATAAAAAGTTTGATGTAATTTTGAAAGAACTGTTAAAGTCAGAAGGAATCCACATAGAAAGACCACAAATTATGTGGGATGAGAGCATTCCTCAAGAAGAAAAGAATAAGGAAAGATAATGTGGTGTGTTGACCTCAGCTGGCCAGCAGATACTCACAAAGCTGCTTTATCACTCCCCTTGCTCACCATGACAGGGGAGAAAGGATTAAAAACTTGTTGGACAAGATAAAGGCAATTTAATGATGAAAACCAAAGACTTTGTGTAAATAAATCAAAACAGAACAAAAAATATTAATTCTTTACTTCCCATCAGCAGTTGATATGCAGAGACTTCCGGAGTAGTAGGGCCTGAGTACCAGTCACAGCTGCTTCAGAAGATAAACACCCTAGAAATGAGTGCCCCCCTCCCCTCACTCCTCCTTGCCCACTCTTGCCCACTCCCAGCCGTGGGTGCTGGAGAGGCTGGTCAGAGAAACAGCCGCGATGTTGTCTAGGCACTGCTGAGCGATAGCCAGAGCACTGGTGCGTTATCAATACCATTCTAGATATAAGTATTCTCATTGAATTGTTCCCTTTGGATGTGGACAGCTCTTAAAAAATTATAGTTATGAGAATTGACATAATTTTGAAAATAAGGTAATTAGTAATTTTATATTCTTGCTTCATATTACCACTGAATATGCATTTCAGTATTTCAATCTCATAATAAAAACATCTTTCTCTTTTAAAGATATCAGCTTGTTAGGTAAGTGCTTTGGTAGTTCATATCCTCAAAATAAGCCATTTTCAGGAGCAACGTGTTTTGTTCTTTGAGGAGACACATCTGTTCTGCATATAACTCTTGATCACATGGATCTATCCTTGCAACTTTTCATTGATTTAGCCTTGTAACTTATAGCTAAAGACTTCTCTTAGAAGTCTTCTACAAAGTAAACAGAATTTCTTATGGGCAGTTAGAAAATCTCATATGAATTCTTTCATATTTATCTTACCAGAAAAAGAATACCAGAAATAAAAGCCAGGTAGGGGGAGGTTTTTATTAAATTTGTATACATGCATGTAGACAAATCTAGAATTGCTCTAATATGAAAGAAATCAACAACTACTGCAACAATAACTTGAACATTAATTTAACTGACTTAATTATTTCCAGCAGGAAATATAAACAAGTGTAACTATAGAATTAATGTTTGTAACAACTAATATTATAAAAAAAAAAATTTTGTTGTTTTTTATAAATAACTTTTTTCCCACAGATAATGACCTCTCCACCTTGTATGTTTAACTTTTCGTAGTATTATTATAACTCAGAAAATAAAGACCTTCTGGGTCACATCAATACCATGTTTTGTATATTATTTCAACTGTCAAATTAAAAAGCATAATTTAAATAAAAATCACAAAAATAGTTCTGTAAATGTGCTCTGAAAAATAAATATTTCCCTTGAAAAATCTAAAGCTGAAACATTTTTATAGTCACCTCTACCTCTGCTTCATGCTCTTCTTAAAAGTGCTGCTTTCAAAAATGTTGAGATAATGAAACCCCAGAAGATTTTAAGCTTGTTACTATAAATGTACTTTTTGTATTAACTGAGGGGAAGGGGGAGTCAAAACACTAAAATCATAAAGAGGACAGACATATAAAAAGACAATTTGATTTAAAAACATAAATAGCTCTTCCACCATGAAAATGAAATCTCACGGACTCCTTCTGTAAGTGTTCTTAGTGCTTGCTAGCCCTGCCATTTGAAACAAATTGTAAGTCTAAATTGTGTGCATGCTGAACTGAATCCATCTGGAAATACTTTAGATGACAGGAAGCAACTTGACAGTGTCTCATTTATGAGTTTTTCATAAAAAAATAAAGGAAGAACAGGTGTGGAAATCTAGGCAGTTTCTGGACAGTATCACGTACTCTGAATTACTTTAATTCTCTGAATTAAATGGATCTACCATAATTCTTGAGAGTATTTCAGGAAAAACTTTTGAATTGTAGCTCAGTTTTTGTGTAGTAAATAAACTTGATTTCTGTAACATTATCTTTGAAATATTGACTGTACTACACTTAAATTTCCAGTGATAAATCTTGTTATGAATGATTAATATATACATATGAGCATTACAAGCATAATTTCCTTCCAACCACTGAACTAAAACTGGACAGTGATTTGTCTGACTTTTGATGTGGTGCTGTTGCTAAGGCATAAATTACACTGAACAATACGGAAGAGCTGTCATTTTGGTGTTTACCTCTGGCTCAGAGCATTTAGATATTCATTTTCTTTGCAAGGTTAAATTGCTTCCCCTATTACAAATATGCAGAAACAGATTAGACCTTATATGGAAACGAAAAGAGCAATAATAACTATGGACTTCTTTTACTCAAAATGTTCATGATATCCTTTCTACTCTATACAATCAAAATATTTCAATCTGTGCAGAATTAAATTAGCATTTCTCTCTGGTTTAGAAATAAAGGGCTTCAAACTGCACACTTTGTTATTTTATTCAATATATTAAAATAAAATAATTGATACTACTTGTCTTCCATGGACTATGAAAAATAAAAATTTCTATGTTTCTTCCTCTGATAAAATGCAATGGCTTAAAAAGGGGCAGATAATATATTTCTGGACAAAGAATTCACTGATTAAAAGGAATCACAAATAAACATATGTGAACATTTTTTGGTTTGACTACCAAACTTGAACTGAATTTAGATTTAGTACAAAATGGAAAAATTGGTCAAGTAAACTTGACTGAAGTCAGCAACATACATTTGTATATATTACTCAAAGATCCAACAGGAACCATATTTATAGAATCATAAACCCGAGAATCATATATAATAGATTCATAGAATCATGGAATAGTTTGTATTAGAAACAAATTTTAAACATCATGCAGTTTAACCCCTCAGCCTTGGTAAGGGAAATATTGCAATAGATCAGATTACTCAAAGCCACATTCAATCTGACCTTGAATACTTCCAGTGATGGGACATCCACAACTTTCCTGGGCAGATCAGTCCAGTGTCTCACCATTCCTCTTGTATAAAAAAGAAAAAAAAATAGTTTCCTTATGTCCAATTTAAATCGAATCTTCATCAGTTTGGAACCATTCCCCATTGTGCTGTGCCTATAGGCCTTGTCAACAAGTCTTCCTCCATCCTTCTTAAAAGCATCCTTTAAATACTGCAGTGTTGTTGTTTAACTCAAGCAAACAACTAAGCATTTTTATCTTCCTCATTCTTTTACTGCCATGTATAAAAATATAACATTCCCTGCTTATCCTCCTGTGATATCTCAATGTAGAATAGGAAAAAAGTAGGAGAAAGTTATCAGGACAGACAAGGTAACCTCTTCTCATTTAAAATCATATCTGAACAAACCATATAGTTACAGAGTCCTGTCCCCACTGACATAATTGCTGTTACGTAGCTTGTTGTAACAATGAATGGAAAAATTATGAAGAAAGACTATAAGGGAATCTTAGAAAGTTTTGAAACAGGAGAGTTGAACAAAAATTATTATTAGATTTAGTTGAAAGATAACTGCACTGGTATTAGCTCTGGGTCAATTGACACTTTAAGCGAAAGAGCTGGTGACTGCAAATGGTGAAAAAAAAAGTCTCCTGTTCTTTAAGTGTCACGATCAGGCTTTTTTGAACTGATGACAACCTTAACTCTATGTCAGAATAAAGCTTACAGTTCAGTGATAATCCATGACAGGTGACAGATCTTGTCTAAGACACTAAAAATCTTTCCTGTACTCAGTACTTTTTAATTCTGTTCACATTTTTTTTGTTTTCATTTTGTTTCTCCTTTTTCTCCTATTTGGCAAGCTATGAATTTAATATAATTTTCTTCTAGGCAGTATATAAGTAAGCTTTCTAAGTTAAACTCTTCTGTCTCTATTACCTATAAGCATTAATCTTAGGACCGTAATTTCTGAGTTGTGATGGAAGAAATTATTTATTTAAAACCATAAAACTTTGATACACTTTGAGTTTTAAACATATATTTAAGATTCAAGTTTTTAATTTATGATAGTAAAAACAAGGATAAAAGTACAGTGACAGTGCAAAAAATGTGCTTTCAACATTTTTTTCCAAATGTATAAACAAAAATAGGAAAAGTGACAAAGACTGACAGACAAAATAACAAAGTAAACAAATATGACCAAAATAAAAAAAAAAAAACAAAACCAAAAACAATGCTTAGGAAAATTAAGTTCTGACTAGACAGATATCAAGCTTTTTAGAGAGTAAAAGATTTTTTTAGAGTGTTATTATTTTTAATGGTTTAAAAATGCTATATATTGTCTATTAAATCATATAACTCTGTCAGCACTGAAATTGAGAGTATTTCAGGAAAATAATTATATAAGTTGTAAAATTCCAATTAGTACTAACAGTAGTTATGCATACAACTAACATATCTTTTTTGATCTTAAGGGAAAAATATCTCTAATTTTTGTGTAATTACTTAACCACTAGACTGCAACAAGTCTTAAGGCAACATAACAGTCCATTGAAAAACCTCTTGTTTGTGTCTTTCATGTTGGGGAATTTTAACTAATCAAGTAAAAGCCATTGTCTTAGTTCATAATTTTGATTTCCATTTCTCTTCTGAACCTTTACAATCATTACCAATCTGGTTCAGGTACATGATTACATAGTTGTCAAGATAAAACTCTGAAACCAATTTTTTCTAATGGAAGGATAAGTTTCTACAGACTCTTGGCAGCATTATAATGACTCAGTTTACTAAAATTCGCCAAAGTAAAAAAATGTGGTAGGAACAAGACTCAATCTCTTAATCATTTACAACTAGCAAATACCCTTCTTTAGCACAAAGTGTATCGTGAAGCATTCATAGTATTTCTTCAAAGTTTTTCCCTAGTGTCTACATCTCAGAAGAGTAAAAAGAAGAAGAGAAGGATTTTGTGCTAGGAAAATTACATTGCTGGATACGTCTTTTGTTCTCTTTTTTTTCTTTATAATAATCAATCTATAGGCCAAAGACATTTTTATTTCAAGTAATATCTATCTAGAACTCTCAGAAAGCTTAAAGAAATTAATATCTAACATAAAGATTCAGTTATTCCTCCTTCCTATTTCCTCATATTGGGAAAGCAAGGCTTTGGTAGTAAAGGGACTGCAGGGGTGACTTTGCAACAAGCCACTGGAAAGCTTCCCCTGTGTCCAGCACAGTCAGTGCTCGAGGCTTCTGAGAGAGCCCTGCTGCTGGCCAAGGCTGAACTACCAACAGCAGCGGTACTGCCTGTGAGCTAATATAGCTGGCCACGAAGGGGAAAAACCTGCTATGTGACAGAATCCAGAGAGAAGAGTGAGAGACAAACAGCTCTGCAGACATCAAGGTCAGTGAAGAAGGAAGGAGAGAAGGTGTCACAGGTGCCAGAGCAGAGATTTCCCTGCAGCCCATGGTAGAAACCGTACTGGAGCAGGTGGATGTCCAAAGAAAGGGCTTGACAGGATCTGTGGCCCTGTGGACAGAGGAGCCCACACCTTAGCAGGTTTGCTGGCAGCACCTGTGGCCCTGTGGAGGCTCCACTCTTGAGCAGTCTGTTCCCAAAGATGGCATGCCGTGGAAAGGGTCCACGCTGAAGCAGCTACTGAAGCACTGCAGCCTGATGAAAGAGGCTCATGGAGGAAACTCATGGAGACTTGTATCCTGTGGGAAGGCCCCCACACTGGAGCAGGGGAAGAGTGAAAGGAGCCATCCTCTCAAGAGGGAAGGAAGAGCAGGGACAATATGTGATGAACTGACTGCAGCCCTCATTCCCTATCCCCCTGCAATGCTGTGGGGGAGGATGTGGAGAAAATCAGACGTGAAATTGAACTCAAGATTAAGGGAGAAGTGAAAGACAAGGGGTTAAGTTTTGGGTTTCTTTTCTCATTTTCCCTGTCCTGATTTGATTTTAATAAATAAAATTTATTTTTCCTAAGTTTTTTTTTTTTCCTGTGAGGAAAGTCAGTGAGTGATTTCTCATTACTAAAATTCATTAATTTTAGTTACATTTTCTCTCTCCTGTCCACCTAAAGAGGGAATTAATAGAGCAGCTTTGGTAGGCACCTGACCTCCAGCCAGGGTAAACTCACCACACCCTCTCTTCCAGAATAACATCAATATCTGCCATTGGCATTATTTTTGTAACTGGAGTTTTGCAAAACTCCAAATGCACTACCTTTTTAAAAAAATACCTTTCCTATACAGATGGTTCCTACTCAAATAAGAATTTCTATTTCTTAATCTTTTTACATTAGCATGTTCTTGGTGCATGCTCAAATACTTCGAAAGCTCTTTCAGTATCATCTTGCAGGAAATGATTGCATGAAAACAACAATAAGTCAAAACCTTGCATGCACATTCTTGTCTTGGTACAAATAGATACAATTTAAATGCAGAGCAATTTTTTAGGAATACGCTGTCTGACAATACATTGGTCCCAATTTCTACAGCAATTTCTCTATTACCAAAGCATCATATCTAGAGTGAACACAACAGAGATCTAAAATCCTTTTTTTCCCCCATTCATGATATATTTTCTAATCTCTTCTTTTAGAAATGGAGAAAGCTTCCAAACAGAGAGGCTGAGGAGCTTCTTATTTAGGATAGTTCCTTCTTAGAAAAATGTTTGACTGTCTGAAAATAGAAGTCTTGTCTGTCATTTCCAGGCATTTAAAAGATTTCAAGAACGCATTAGAACTCAATGAAATATATGAGCCATTCAAAGCTCAGGGCCTTGAGGTGCAGTTCTCCTGGAAACTAAGTTGATCCATCTGAAGAAGGGCTGTAATAATTGACATATTAGGGGCTATCTTATCTTTTCTCTCTCCTTCACAGGACACAAATATCCATCTTGCACTAAAGGGAATATGGGGACATTTTTGTGATGGAGAGTGTAGTGATGCCACCACAGTTGCATTCAGAATTAACAACCATTTCTCAAAGGCAGATAAGCACAACCAATGAAACCTTAGATCAAATGCAAAGAAACAATTCCCTTTAATGACAATAACTCTAAGATATGTGACAGTTCAGTGTAGAATATCAGAGAGAACAGTAGAGCACACTTGAATATGAAACAGTAGCTACTGTGCTGCACCTGCTTTAAAGAGAGCTCCACTATGCTGCCTGTTAGTGTACCTTCACCAGGCTTTTGACACAACCATAACAGCAATCATTTGTTGAGCAATCTAGATCTGTGTTCTCTGGTATTACCTTGGTGCTGTAATTTCAAGGCTCCTTTTATCTTGCACTCCTGGGGACAAATGCTACAGTCTTGTGACTGTTTGCTCATGCATTCTTATTCTAAAGGCATCAAGTATTTGAAAACAGAAAGAAATTGAATGCATATACAGTAATTTTTAGCATCTAGTTATAGCAAAATTATTAGTGTGGGTTAGATTTTTTTTTTTTACTTTGGGCTATAAAACTACATTTTACAAGTACTGCTTCATAATGATGTAACTGATACTGACTTGCATAATGCTAACAAGATAAATTAATTATGAGTTTCAGAGGAATTACTTGCAAGCAACTACAATTAATATGGGAGCGTTTACCAGGTAAATCTTTTATAAATGAGTGTGATGTAATAGCTAAGAGGTTAGAATACTTTCATTTATTTATTCCCTTGGGAAAGATTCAAGAGCAAAACAGAAAACAGTAAAGATAATTTTGTGAAATTGATATGCCTGACACAAACACTCTTTACATCAAATAGGATAAATCTTCATTAAATTAATTTAGTGAGGGCATTTAATCATGACAGAACTTAAAGTCATTCACTTTAAAAATACCCTCAGTTCTGTCTTCATGAGGTAGCCTTTGCACAGGTATATGTTAAATTCTAACTCTAAATGAAAGCCCCCAAAACCTCCTCCTCAAAAACCTGCAATTTTGAAATCCTTAGCCCAGTCTTTCCTGAAAACTTGTCCTTTAGCTCTTTTTCTTTGCTTTGCTTCTTTCTGAGCAGCATGAATAAAGTTACTTGATTTGTCATTTGTACTATGATGTGGATGAATGTAATCAGAGTAACCAAAATTCTGATTAATGACTTAACTAATTTCTTCAGAAGACAGCTATGGATGTTAAATTTTCCAAATTGTTCTTTTACATAGTGTGATTTGTTTTGATTCTCTACCGTCGTTAGCTCTGTTCCACTTTCTTCTTCTAGAATCACTCTAATGTTTCTAGTGATAAAAATAAACATAACTGTACTAAATTCAGGAGAATCACCTTGATCTGAATGGAGGTGGTTCCTGTAGCCATCTGGCCATGACCTTGTATGAGCCTATATAAGTAACACCTAATCCATGACATTGTGGTTGAACCTTTCTTTTCTTTTACCTTTCATCCCCTGTTCAAGCTAAGACAGCAGCAACATCAAGTATCACAGAATTAGCGCAATTGCATTATGCTTGTAAAAAAGAGAATGTATCATGAACTTATAATTGTGAAACACTTTCTAGAAGACAGACATTTTTACTATGAAGACACCATCACAGCTGTCTTGAATTATCCCAGTTATTGGCAGCCTCAGCAGAAGGGGTTACAACTGAAAGAATGTAGGAATCCAGCTATTTGAGACAAGGCTTTTGGAAGGAAAAACTGAAGCTTATTGGAACAACAGTATGAAAGAAAATCTAATAACTTTTCTCTTAGCTGAATTTACTACATCACTTCAATCCACTTTCAATGAGTAGGGGTTTTTAACTAATTTCTATATTTCTAGTGCCTAATGATTTATCATACACTATTTAAGAGAATAGAATTATATATATATTTTAGTCCCAATTCTAATGCAAAAAAGTGTATTCCATCAATAGGAATCAAATGCAGGTTGTCATGGTGCTATCTTTGTATTTGTTCTACCAAAATGTTTTTCATACAGTTAAATGAATACCAGTGAATATGAGAATGTTGTGAAAATCTTATACACTTTTATGTGCTTCCAAGGTTCGCATCTGCATTCTGATCCAAGTGGGAAACTGCAGATTCTTTTCAAATGTATATTTGCAGCTACAGAACATTACTGTGAAAGCACAGACACTGTGAAGTCTTTCTTAACACACAGTATTCACTAAGTCTAAAAGCATTTGAAATGTCTCTGTTAATGGATAAACACTGGCTCTGAAGATTGAAAATGTGCTTCCTGCAGAAAGTGATATACACACAAATAAGCACAAGATGTAGCTATGAAAACAATCCAATTTCAAAGCAATCTCAAGGAAAAAGGTTCAATATGTATGACCCTCCTCTGAAAAAGAATTATCTTTATTCAGTGTTTGGCAGCCTTTGTAGAGATATACCAGTTTCAATCAATGGATGATAACATCTATTAAAAAAATACACCTCTAGGTTTATCAAGAACCCATCACGAAAGGTGAATTAAAATCCAGTATTGAAAAATTCCACATTCCACAGAGCTAGAAACAGCTCTTATATGGATAAAGAGGCATCCTAGTAATAAAACATAAGAAGTAATAAAACATAAATAAGATTGTAAGCAAGTGTAACAACACATAGGCCATTCTTTTTATAATGGTTATATTTGATTATAATCACTTGAAACCTATCTGTTACAAAGGCCAAAAAAAAAAATTCTAAAGTTTCAGAAACTTTACTTACCTATTTTTGATGTACATGTTGGCTTCAGGTACTTAGTATCCATTTCCATTTTTTCATTTGAAATGGGAAAGAGATGCTTACATTGTAACTTTAGCTTCTCCTTCCCGTCTAGGATCAGTATGTATCTACTCTCTAAATTATTTTTTTCAGCAATATTTCTTATATTTCAGAAACTTTGCAAATTGAAGTTTGCTTTTTAAAGTGAAAATCACTGTGGGCACAAACATCTGTAGAGAGGCAAAAACATAACTGACATATCTCTCACAATAACAACATATCTAACGTGTCACTAATATATTTAACACTGCAAAAGAAGTAAGAAGAATTACATGCTACTGTTGCATCATGTATATGTGCCAGATAGCATCTGCATATGTGCCAGATAGCTTAGTCAAGAGAGGACTTAGCCTAGTTAAGAGAGGACTTACCAAAACAGAGAAAGAAAGATGGTTGATTTAATGTTCAAATGTATTGGACCATTACTTTGACAATCTTAATAAATGTTTTCCGTCCACCAATGAACACAGAAGATGGTAAGCAGATGAGAAAGACCTGAGAGAAGGAAAACAGTGATGTATTTACATTTGTGTTATGCAAGAAACATATGCATTCAGAGTTATTTAATATTCTGTAGGATACTTCTTGACAATGAGGCAAGACCCTGAATGCCTCTTCTATTCCATTTCTTTTTCACTTCTTTAACTCTTAACAAAAGGAAAGACATTTCAGGAACTGACAAAAGTTTTTGGATGTGTCAGCGTATAACACCTCTCTTAAACCTCCCAGAATAGACTATCTACATATTTGACTCAATTAGTCCACTTCATCCCCTTTCTGGATTGTCACACATACCAGAACTCTTCTTTTTTATGGAACTATAAAAAACCCAAACTCTGTACTTCCTTGAATAAGCTAATAACACCTGAGTACTTCCTCTTCTAGTTCTATTTCCACAGAAAACAACTGTGCTCAGTTCTTTAAGTTAAATACACATTTAAAAAAATATTTTCTCCTTTTATTTTAAACCTAAATAATTTATTGGAACAGATTTAATCATGGCTTTGTGTAACAGGATTTTTCAAAGTATTTCAGACTAACAAATTCATGTAGAGCTTTAAAATGTGTCCTTTTTTAATGCAAAACTAATGAGATGTACTATTTACAGCAGCTCTCATACGCTATTTTGTCAGGAGACATAGAAACAACTACTGTACATTATCCTTTTCATCGGTAGCTGCACAACTACTGTGATACCAAAAGCATCGTATCTGTGTTTCTAGGCTTGCAAATTGAATAGAAATAGCTTTGGCAAGGAGCTTGCTGAGTACTGTGAAGACATTATTTCCATAAGGCTTGCTGCTTCATTACTTTGGAACAGAGTACATAATCAGGCTTCACAGGATTTTTTTCCTATATAGATGGCTAATATTTACCATTAAGGGAAAGTAACTTTCCTGCTCTGAATCTTTAAATTTCTGTCAAATCACAGCATCTAGCCAGGGTTATCTATCTGGCAAACTTCTCCACTTGCCTTTTTCCCTTTTCTGAGATTTTTCATGTGGATATTTGACAGGTCTAAAGCAACACATGACTTAAGAAGATTGGTTGAAAGGTGAATTTTATGGGACTGGAAATTCTGAAAATATATAAAAGAGATCTTTTTTAAATGATTTTTTTTCATGTGCCATTTTGTTCAGTTGGACATGAGTAGTAAACCCATTTTTCTACGTTCAGATATTTAGAATATAAACTATGTCTCTATGTGTGTAAAGACACACAGTCCCAAGCAAGATTGGCTGTGATGAATTTATCTTTAAAACAAGAAGTCTAGAAGATGTTTTTATATTTTCTTGCATATTTTCTTTGTAATCAAGATTCATCATCCAAATCCATTAATCTTAGACTCTCTGACAGAGAAGGGGAATGGAACATGGTTTATTCAAACTGAATTCAAAATAGTTCTTTGTCAGAAATAAAAGGGTAACTCTTGAAATACATTATAAAGGCAGACTATTTCTAAAGTTCTATACAGTTGCATCTTGTTTATACAAATCAGAAAAAAAAACATTTTTCTCTAACAAAGAATAAATTTCTCCACTGTTTCTTAATTGCTTATATTTGAACCATCCAGAAACACCCATTATAAGATGCATAATTTAGCTTTTATTACAAGTATGAACCCTATAAACTCAGCTATTGGTGAACTTCACCTGCCTTTTTCCTACCCGGAGAATGCATGCTGCAAAACAGACTAACAGATTCATCCTCCCAACCTCAAGCACACATATAAGAGTGCCCTTCACTGTTTATACTATTTATAAAAACAAGTATGAATTGAGGTAGACACAGATTACCTAAACCCAGGACTATTTGAGGAAGCCTGGGATGCTTCATCTCTTAAATGACGTGTCATGAATAAGTATTTGGAATTATTCTGGGTGAGCCTGAGACATATCTTGCAGTACCAGCTGGACTTGATAAATTTCCCTGACGCCAGAGATTCTGCATAAGAGCATAGAGTATATATTTCTGCAGGTACAACCAAAGTCTGTATATATACCCTGAAGCATTCCTGTCTCCATGTAGGTGAATGCTTTTAACACTGCAAAGAATTGGGTAAAATGTTCTGGGAAAGGTGAAGTCAAGGATGCACCAGAGAGTAAAATTGCTAAGGGTGGCAGATTGCAATCACATAACAGAAATTTATTTTAAGAGACATGTCAGAAAACTAATATTAAATATAAAAAAAAGAGACATAGACAAGTTTTTTAAAATGATGGAATTTTGTCACATTATTAAATAAAGACAACGCAAGGTTCTTTTAAAATCAGAATTTCAGTCTACTTAATATTAAGTTCTGTCCTTACAGCTATGAAAACCAAGACATTAGTGAAGCTATTTAGGAAAAACTATTTAAATTATTTTCCAGCAAGATACATCTCTTGATTCACTGTTCATCATTACACAAATTCCAAAACTTTCACAAAAAAAGGCAGTACCGACAAGAGCTTTAAACAGTTAAGCACTAAGTAGCTAAGAAATATTTTAGAGTTCAGCAGTAGTTCTCATCAAAGATATTGTTATTTCAATCTCAATCTTCTAATCTAGTTTAAAGAATTTGTAATATTAGGTTGATATCCTAATATTTTCTTTCTGTAGAGAAAAGTTTAATGAGAAAAGCAAATGATGTGTGTTGCATGGTACAACTGAAGCATTAAAAACATCAGTAATAAATAATCACATGTACTATATATTTTGAAAAATGAGCTTGAACAAGTCTTTATTAAAGTCATTATTTCTCTTATCATAAATCACTAAAGTTTATTTACAATCAACAGATATAAGGCAGTCAAGGACAACTGTTTTAAATTTGTCCTTGCTTGTAATTTACCATTCAAGAAGTTTCTCATAACTTTTCTTTGCTTTCTTCTTATTAATACAAAATGGTACTACTCTATGTGTACTTCTAATGTACAAAATATTTTTTTAAATGAAGACAATTTGCACTCTAAAAAGATCTTGCAAAAATATTAGCTCATGGATATCAGTGTAATTGCAGGGATGGGCTTGAAGTACCAGTATGCTGAGGCAGAACCAATTTATGGTCTTAGAAATATTTTATAAAAATGGTATAATTTCTATCTTCCTGAGCCAATGAGTGAACTTGCACTGTACTGCAAGAGTTTCATATTGTTAGAGGGGCCAGTGATGTCTTTTCTAGTGATTTTTACTGAAAAATTTATGTCAATGAATGTTGTCTGAGCCATTAAACCTTTTTCAGCCTGTTCATTTAACTTTTTCCAGAAACAAAACCAAAATGAAATCATAGAAATAATTAAAAGTCAGGAGATCTCCTAATTTTCTGTAGTTCTACTCTGTAGGACAATTTAGCATTCTGAAGCCAAGAGTAGTCAATTCTACTTTTAATTTTTATCCACATGTTTTGCCCTAAATGTATGGCATCTATGTACAGCATAGAGGTTTTTGTTTTGTTTTGCTCAAAGAAGAGATAAAGCATGTCTTACTGTATGTTATGTATCTGGATCATGTGCAATACTGCAAAAAAAAAGACTTTTGTCAGTAAAAATGGAGTGTGTTCAAGTATCCCTTCTTAGCATTCGGTCATAATTACATCAGGAACACAACTATTTTTGTAAATGACATTTAATTTTCTAAGTAAACAGGAGTCCCTCCCCTTTGTCCCCTTTTGAATGCAGAATAGTATGATAAGCATCCAGAGTCCTCGTCCATTTGGACAAACCAGAACAAGAGAGACAAACCTGGAACGTTCCCCCATCTAAGTGAGAACAGTGTCTCACAGACACTTCAGTGCCTATGGATCAGAAAATTATTCCCATTCATGAATTCCACTTTAAATTGGTAATTTGTGCATTACATGTGGGAAGTTCCTGTAACAGACACCAATAGTCATGGAAGCAGATACTCTGTAAGAAACTCAGGACTTCAGAGTCCCACCTACTTCAGATTCATGTCTCAAGCACCTGTCACATTTCTCATTTGAAAGAAGTTGTAAAAAATTTATACAATACAAATACAATGTATATAATTATATAAATGCACACGCAATCTGAATCTTCTTTATCCCACCTCTAATTCTACAGAAAACAAGGAGAGTACAGTCTGAATGGAACTCTTAACATAAGTGTTTACACAAAGCTAAACCTCCGAGAGATAAGAAGCATGAAACACACATTCCAAGAGAGCTTCAGAACGTAAGAGATTTGTCTTATAAAGGACTATTCCTCATACATCAGCCACAAACAGTGAGACACTAATCATCCATTGCAGAATTTTAATGAAATGGCTGTACTACTTCAGATATTGACCAGTACAGAGGGAAGAAGGACATACCCTTTGTTTGTAGATGCTCTTCCCACAAATTAATATTCCAATTAGAAACAAACCTATACAGCCCTGCAGTTATCATATAATAAACCTATACTGTACTGAGATTAAATTTAAAAAATACCATTTAAATAATGAACTACCATTTTCATTTTTGCCTATGGAAAAGATTAACATAATTGGTGAATAATAGCTTAAAAAACAAAAAGCCATGAGATTAAAGAAGATACATTAAGATAAATACATTAATTCATATGAAAAAAATTATCAAAATCCTGCTGTAGTGCCATATCTCCCAAGAATTAACGTCTTCCCATCCATCTAACAACCAAGCTGTCAAAAGAAAAACCACAACCCTCCCAAAAAAAGAAAAAAACCTAACCAAAAACAGAGAAAAAAACAGAAATAGTTGTTATGTGCGAGATAGTAAAACTTAAACACTAAAATGAACTACATCACTAAACATCTGCATGTGTGCACTGTACCTACAAATTTCACACATCTTTTTATCAGTTCTCATTTCTGTTCCCACTACTTTAATGCTCTTGCCTGGAGTGAGTCTGAGATTTCTGCTGAGGCCACTCATTAGCAGGGCAGCACAGCCTATGGCCTCTCCTGCTGTCTGCACCTGTGTCTCCTTAAATTCATTACAGCTGGGCAGGGGCTAGGGTAGGAGAAAGCAGTTTGGCAGTAACTAATATGCTCAGTGTGTCATTTTATCTTGTACATTGAATTAGGGACAGACATCACTCTTTTCTGGCCTGTGGGTAGGGGTGTCTAAAGTTCTTACATAGGAAATAAATAAGTAATTAAAATAAAATTTATTTTCTTTTTGAAGCTGTGAGTTTTCTTTAGTCTGTAAGTAGACCTCTGGTTTGTTTTTTAACTTAATTCGTTCAACAGAGCTGATTCAGGCAAATTGCAACCAAGCAGGCAAATCTGAATTTTTCTGTCAGGAAGATAAGGTGTTGGGTGCTGTCTGCTACTGCAACTAAAGCAGAATATGGAGTATTTTTGAGCCAAATGAGAGGAATTATGTTGAGATGAATAGATTTTTTTCTCTTTGTTGGGATTTTGAGGTTAGTTATTACTGTTGTTGTTGGAAGATCAGGTTGATTACAACAGCACAAACTGCTGTTCCTCATCCCTGACATATTCTTTCAGCAGCACTAATTCCTGTTACTAGCTTAGTTTCCCAGTTTTTCTAAATAAGTATTGTGCATGTCCTTTTTTCTGCAAATTGGGTGGACTTTTTTCCTTCTTATAAAGAAAGAAAAAACAAATAAATTCTTTATTGTCTTATATAACTTGTTTTGAACTGTGAAACTGTTAGCACATCTTCCTTTAGTACTGAATTTTCTTGGGTTTTAGATGTGGTTTCCTAATGGGCTATTCATGAATTTCTAATTTCAGAAAGATATTGCAAACTTGGGAACTGTTGAAACAGTTGCCTGTGTTTCTCCTTACATGGACAAAAGTGGAGTATTGGGAGAGATTGGTACACATTCTGCCATAATTATAGTGAGATGTGACAGATTAAAATTAAAAATAACCCTGTTTTCATTTTTACATAATAGCCTGACAGCTAAAGCAGTCATTCAGGAAAGGAGAACACTGGGAACTCTCTTATGTTTCATTTAGTTCAAGATGAAGTGGATTCATAAATGTTGTACCTCTAGTGCCAAAACCACTAGCTTGTAGAGAGGTCTGAATACGCTCTATGCTTATTTGTGAGAGCTGAGCTGCAGTTTAAATAGGTTAATCAAGGCAAGTCATAGGTTCATCAAAGAGTGATGAAGCACCTCACAGCATCTTGTCAGGAGGTCTCAGCTTTGGTGGTTATTTATTCTTCCTAGTTCTGGGCCAACAATTCGACATTTAGGTTTAATTTATATCCATGTCAAAGGGACATGATAGCGATATGCTAACAAAAAGTGCTTTTGTATGTCAGAAGTGCTAATAAGTCCATGCTGATTTGTGATCCCTCTGATGAGATAATTTATTATCATTAATAGGAAAGGCTCCAGATATGTAGAAAATATGGATTAGGTTTCCCTCCAAGTAGAGTTCAGAGTGTGCAGATTCTTCTTTTCTGGATAGCTCTGAAATAATTTTACTTTATTGTAATTATATTATCAGAAAAGAGGTAAGGATAGCAAATAAAATCGCTCACCACATCCACTGCTTTTCTATAATCTTAAGAGGTGTGTTATGTAAGGAGTTTGAATGGCCCTCAACAGTTTTCCATTACTTAGAAATGAAAAAACAAAAGAAGAAAAAAGAAAGGAGAGAGAGTTGAGGAAAAGAAAGTAATATGTTTTTTTCTGTGTCCCGGATTGCCTTCAAAGATACATAATTACAATTTTTTTCAAGACTCTATACAATTTTAGACTGAATTCCACTCTGTTTAATGAAGTATCAGTTAAAGTTGCCCTTTTAGTATCCAAATACTTTAGAATGCCATTAAGCATCAAATCCGGAAAATGTAATCTCCTTTTCTCCTTATCTGCATATCTGCATTGTATGTGCGTGCATGTGCTTTATTTGCCCTTCTGATGGTGCTGTCACTTCCCAGTCAGGCTGGCTGACAAAGGGAACACTTCCAGTTTCCATCCACCAGCTGAGTCCCAAAAGAATAGGACAAAACAGTGGGTGCTGTGAAAACAAGGATTTATTCCAATGCACTATTACACATGTAGGTACAAAAAAATGGATTAGCCAATCATGTAAAACATACTACCTCTTAGAACATACCAAATTTACTCTACAGATGAAAATAAGTGTAAACACAGTTAAATATGATTTGATAAGGTCAAAGTTCTTGTTTCTCACATCTTTGTGTCCTTCCTTAGCATTATTAGGTCAGGACCTTCTTTCTGTCACGCTACTCCTTCCTCTGCTACATCCATCAGTCACTCTTTATAGGCTTTTAAGTGTTGTGTGCAATGAATTTCTTCAATCCAGTCCCAGTCTTTATTACATTTGCCACAAAATGCTGACCCTTGCTTTGCATTCCCTTCTACATGTCTTCAAACTGCCTCTTTATGAGTTGGGTTAAATGGCAGTAGTATATTTTCCTGTTACAAGGTCAGCTTTTCTCATTTCCTCGCTTGTTTTTCTGACAGGGTGATTTTGGGGTCTGCAATCCCCTCTGAATAGAAAACCCTAGGATAGGCTATGTGAAGCTATGATGAAAGCTATATGCTATGCATCAAAAATCTGTTTTGTATTGAATTTCTTCTCCATGATTTCACATTCCTTATATATATGCGTATGGTCATAATTATGTATAAAATTGACTGGGTTGTACCTTAACTATTTACTCTGAATATGTTTTCCATGATTTTATGGAAGAATCATGAAAATAATATTCTGAAGCCACATCAAATAAAGCTCATGAACACTCTCTCCTTTTTCACAATTTGTGTTGACAACTTCATGCCATATTAATTCTGTATGGACACTTGAATGTTTTAGGTGCACAAAACCCAGGTGACCTAAATGAAGCCATAATCTCACTCCTAGTTGTGATTTGCATCAGATAAAAAATGGCTCCCCTCACTTGATATAAGCTACTCAGTATAAAAGTAAAATATATAAAGTAGAAATAAAGTTTATTTCTTAATTGGGAAATTGTCACTCAGACTCTTGTAAAAAATAAAAAAACAAAACCAAAAAAGAAACAGCAACAAAAAATCCTAAACTAAACAAATAAGCAAAGGAAACCAAACCAAAACCAAACAAAAAAAATCCTCAAAAAACCAAAAGTCAATCAACCAGCAAAAAAACCCCACAAACAAACAAAAAAATCAAACCACAAAAAAAGCCCATAAAAACAAGGAAACCCTCATCAAAAAATCTAAACCTCTCATTTCAGGTATAATGCTTTAAGGAGCATAGTAAGAGAGTTTAAATTATTGAAAGAAAAAATAATCCAAAAATAGGAATCAAGCTCCCTAACTGCAGATGAAGCCACTGTGATGAAACAAGAAAGGAGGATTTATATGATTGTTGTAGATGCTTTTTATTTCTCACTACAACTAACTCTGTAGTCACTGTTGAAATAGCTGTTTCTTGATGAGGCACCCTCTTAGCTATGCTATGTCACCACATTATTAGTTCCTTGGTAGCTTCCAACTTGCTGAAATAGCAATGAAAAGGAAATTATTTCCTCTTGTCCAGATAAGTAATTTTCTTCAGCATCCAATATTTGAGGAAACTATAACTAGTATTTTCCCAGTTTCACTGCTGAAAAGAGTGAAAGAAAAGCAGAAGCAAAAAAAAGGTAAGTAGATGTAAATAATAAAATAATTAAAAGTTTATAATTTGACATGAAGTTTATTACATTAAAATCCTACATTTATCAATCTTTACATGAAATTAGGATTTGTCTAAGGAAACCTATTTGGAGGTTAGAAAGGTAAGAAAGTAATGTATCAGGAATGGTGTTAATTGAGTCTGCTTCAGACTGAGATTTAAACTACTCAGTTCTGTACTTTTCCCTGTATTTCTGAGCAACCAATTGAGGAAAATCTACCTAAGAAAATAATAACCAAAACAATCATTAAATCAACAGCACACTGAAAGTTAAACGGTAAACTAGTTATTTTTTGCATTTGAACATCTCATATGTTGAGAAAGGTTCTCTTCCCTAAGACTGCCCTTACATTATTTAAAAATTTCATTTTTAGTACTGAATGGTTTGGCTTCGAATACAATCTTTAGCACAAAAACCATGACAGGAATTTTATCAAAATAAAATATCTTACTCTTGAAATCACTGTCCTGGGGTTCAGCATTTTTGCTGATGGTTACATCTGTCTTGCTATGTTATGGTGAGGTAGCCAGTTCCTGTGAAGTGAACTTCTAAGTGGATTTTGTTTTGGAAAGCAATTTAATGTTTGCTGATAACGTTGATTGGTACTTTGTCAGTGTTAGCTTTTAAGCTTCTGTTCTGCTCTGCTTAATTCTTTGAAATAACTTATTTGATTAAGTGATGCTTTACCACCAACAGTTCAGCTGGCTTTCTGCTGATAGTTGGATTTTCTTTCTTCTGTGTTATTTTGCACTTGCTGAGTCTCTTTATCATTAGAATTTAAAAGGGTAGGTTAGATTCAGATGTCTCCTCACCACTCTGCCGTTCTTTTTCGAGATATGTCCTGATAAACTGGGGCATAGTGTACTCTCAGCAAGTTTGCAGATGACACCAACCTGGGAGTAGTGGCTTAGTATATCAGAGTGTGATGCTTCCATCCAGAGGGACCTCCACAGGCTGGAAAAACAGACTGGCAGGAACCTCACAAAGGTCAACAGGGAGAAGTGCAAAGCCCTACCACATGGGAAGGAACAATCCCTGGCACCGATATATGCTGAGTGCCACACAGCTGGAAAACAGCTTGGCAGAAAATGACCTGTAGTCCAAGCTAAACCTGAGCCAGGAGTGGGTTTTGGCAGCAAAGTCTGATGGTGGGGTGGGCTGCATTATGAGAAGCAGTTCCAGCAGGTCCAGGGAGGTGAATCCTTCCTTCAACCCAGCAGTAGTGATGTCATACCTGGAAGAGGGTCTAGTTCTGGACTCTTGGGCTTGGGAGAGTACAGTGAAGAGTCATGAAGTTGACAGAGGAGAAAGAAATGGGGAATGGACAGGGAAGGAACTTATTAATGAATCTAAATATCTGAAGAGACGGAGGAAAGTGGGTGGAAAAAAGTTCTTCTATCTGAGCACCAGGAAGCACTTTTTCATTTTGAGGGTGATTGAGTACCAGCACAAGTTTCCTACAGAGCTTGTGGAATCTTCCTCCTTGGAGATATTGAAAAGCAGAGCAGACATGGTCCTGAGAAACTGGCTCTGTGTGTCCCTGCATGATCAGGAGTTGGACCAGAGGATTTCCACCAGAGCTCCCTTCCAATCTCACCCATGTGATTCTGTGATTGGGTAGTCTCAGGAGTTTCCATAGCAGACCTGTCTTTCCAGATGAAGATACATTTGTTGGCCTTTTATCTTTTCTTCCTAACACATATTTTATCTTTACTATGAAGTCACCTGGTGTAGTGATCTCCATCTTCTCCCCCTTTCCCCCAACAGAAAAGGAGGTCTCATTTTCAGGAGAAATCATTTGCTACTCATCATCACACAAATACTTCCTTCTGTGCCTTACAAACTGATAGGTATTTGCTAGAAATAGATAAAAATCTCATTTTTTACTGACTTCTCCAGAAGATATGTGCTTTTGCAAAGTCTTTCATAGGAACATACTACAAGTCAAAATCTCTGACTTGTTGCTGCCTCAATGATACCATGAATAGTAGAACATCACCGCAATAAGGACAATTTAAACATGTTGTACAAGATTAAATAAATTATTGTTGACAATTGCCGTATACTATTTCTTTTGTATTTTTCTGGTATTTAGTAACTTAAATAATCTTTCTGAATTTTAAAGAACAAGAGAAAATTTACCAGATTAAATTTTTCAAAATATAGTATTATGAAAGTAAAGAGGTTTGGATTTTTTTTAAAAGTGAAACACATCCCATATTTATATTCTTAAATATTTCTTAGAGGTGAAGATTGACTATCAGGAAAAAAAATTAATATATGAAAGAACCTAATTATCAACTGCTAGTAATAATGTCACTGAAGTGTTGAACCTAATTCCATAAAACAGGGAATGCATATCTGCTGTAAATTTTAAAAGAAAGGTTTGCTTCTTTCTGTAAGAGAGTTAAGAGAGCAATCAATCAACTAAAAAGAAAACAAAGTTGCGTGCTGATAGGAAAATGTACCCACAGAAAAAATAGTTAAAAGTTATTTGGTCATAAAATACATTTATAAAAGGCTGTTATGATAAAAGGTATGCTCAACATTTCAGAAACAGAAATCACAAATGAGCACACAGGGCTCCTACAAATATCAGCTTTTCAGACACCCTTTTAAATGCAATGGCTTGAAATTGCAATCATTAGAACAACTAACATTTCAGATTTATGTACCAAGAAAAAAATGTCAAAAATACTGTTCACAGCTTAGAACTTGCCGAAACACAAATGCAGAAACTTGGTCTTTGAGATGTGATTTTTCTGAAAATAAGTTCCCAACCCAAGCCTGTTCTATTTATACCAAAAAGAATGTATTTTCTCTCTGAACATCTCAAGATTAATAATAAAAATAAGTGGAAATTACATTAGTTATTTTTTTTCTGATCATAACCTGTGTCTGATTAGCTGTGGTTGGACTGTTTGGAACGAATAATTTCAGATGAGAAGGAGAGCCTAGGACAAGGATTTCTGACTGGACTGCTGTGAAAGGGTTTGTTTTGCTCTGTTAAACTGTTCCCCTGAATTTAATGTGTCAACAGTAAACCACTTTTTAAGAGCTACAAGAGATGTCCAGTGAGCTACACTGGTCAGAATTAATCCCTCTCTTTTAAAAGCTTTGTCGCCTATGCCTCTCAGCACAATTAGGGAGAGAGAAATGTGTACTGCCAACATGTGATTCAGCCTACAAGCTATGATGTTCCTAAAAGCAGTTATGACCTTGGTGGTTAAACCCAGTTGATGTGAAGCTTATCCCTACCCATACTGCTTTTGAAATCTTGAGCTCTTTGCTATTCACAGCAAGCATGAAATCACAACCTTCTGCACAGATATGGTGCTTTTTTTCCTCTCTCTCTTTTAAAATAGCTTGTACATTTCCTTTCTTTCCTCTCTTCATCTATTTCAGAATAGTCTTAGGATTAATTCCAGTAATAATCCTTTGAAAAAATTGTGATGAGGGCTTTTTTTTTTTTATGAATTGATTAAGAAACAGTCCTTTCCTTATAGATGTGAGTTTTATTTAGTAATAAAAGCACCATGTACCAGCAAAAGTATAACACTACACAGTATACAACTGTATTCTATGAATTGTAATACAAGTTTTGACAAGCAAAAAATGCACGTTCATACAGACTGTATTCTGATGAAGATGTCATTTCTGTGTCAGAAACAGATCTAGGCAATCAGATTTCCTTTCTACACAGTATTCATAAAGTTCCCTTGCATCACCAAAACAAGCTGTAATAGTCTCAGAAAAAAATGCAGCTCACTGTTGTAACATGCCAAGAAACGCCTGCACTGTCTAAGATGAATAAAGCCTATTAATTTGTCATTAGGCAAGCATGTCATGTGAACTTCTACCTGGGAATGCGCATACCTTGTTTTCTCCCATTGTGAAGAATGTCCGCATTTTTCCCACCATTAAGTTGTTTCTAGAAAATAAAGTCATCGGTAAAAAAAATGTTAAATTGGTAGTTATATAATCAATAATTATAGTAATTGATAATTATACATTTATCGAAAGTTTGCATTAAAATGTTTTTAAATTGTTCCATTTTGTACAGACCTAATGCTATTCATGAGTCCACTACAGATAAAAAACAGCTCTAAAAAGAACTTTCCAAACTATCACATTTAACAGGAATTATAATGACACTAGTCTGTACTGATTTTTCCTCTGAATTATTGCAGACCAGAGGTGATGATTCAAAAGCAGTATACACCCTGTAGTGTCTTAATTAAAATAAGAATTTTCTCTTTTATGAAGATTTTTCTCTGTTTTTTTTAAAGCCATCATATCACCTGGAATGATTTAACTTTAATTTTACTCCTTCAGTTGAGCCAGAGTAGTAATTTAAGCAAGTAACAGATTAATGCTTTCCTTTATTCCCCCCAGAGGACATTTGCCAAGAGCTTATACTAATACAGATCAAAATTGGAGCTAAAATAACTTAATAGTATCCTTTTAAGGAAGGATGGTAGTCATTCTTTTGTTTTGCTAATGACATTACACAGTGCCATGTTCTGAAAGGTAGGAAAATCTGCAGAGATTAAGAGTATTATTCATATTCATATTTCACTATAAAATCAGGTCTTCTCTTTAAGTACAAATCTTTCTGCCAATCTGCTCTGTTCCAATGCTTGGGGGAAAAACTGTATCTGTCAAGTAAGTTTTCTAACACAGCTTAAATCAAATGTCAGGATAAAATTTGTACTCATTCTCTTTATGGACATATCTTTATGAGCATGTTTAATACTCAGGGGAGATTTACAAATAAATAGTTAAAAGAAACTTGTATCTGTTTTGCTCAGCCAGCAGTTTGAAACTCAGAAAGTGCTCCTCAGTGTGAATAAAATGTACTTGAAAACAAAATTTTACTTTATAATTGGGATATCTGAGACTCCTGCTTGCAGCAGCCATCTTGCTGACAAAATACTCATCGGATAATGCCCTATGTAACATTCTATTAAAAAAGCTGCTTTTAACACTGCACTGGCACATTGGCAGACACTAGTTTTGTGTTTCCTTCTCTGCACATCTCACTGAAAGGAAAAGTATGGTTTAATGTGCACAGAACAAACGAACATATTTGAATTGTGACAGCTATATGGTACATAGAAATAATTTGTACTAAGATATGAGAACCAGTTAGAAAAGATCAAAATTTGTAAACAATGTAACTTTGGCTGTTGTGCATAGGAAAATTTAAGTCAAATTTCGGTGTAAATTTGTAGTTGCCTATCTTTCAGTGTTTCATTGCATAGGGTAGGTTTATATAGTATATTTTAAAAACATATATTCGATCTCTGACCTTCCTATCATAACATAACAATAAATGAATGAATGATTGAATGTTAATTCTCAGTGGAGTTTGTTGACTTGGGCTGGCACTAAATTATTGTGGTCATGGAGGTTTGAGATGGTTATGAAGCTTACGCAGAGCAAGATCGATGTGTTCTTAATTACATATTATCATGCTTTGTCTGGGTAAACTTTGATCCTTCTAATTTTAAATTCACACTACTGTACAGTGTTAGAGCTTATCCTGTTAGTAATTCTGCTGAATTTCTTCTAGAGATGTGTGCCAAGCAGATTATTGCTCTGGCTAACTGGCCTAACGCCAGTGCTTATTTCTTCTACTTCAGCTTTGCAAAGTGGTAGATTTGGACAGTTATGTCCTGCACAGGATGATTTCATAAAATCTTTTAAAGACACATACTAGAGGAGACAACGTAAATCTTCCAATAAAAAGTGGAAAGATCTTTTAAAAAAAATTGTGTACCTACTGTCCTTTTAAAGATATCTATGACTAAGTGGGTTCAATATGCTTCAATATTATTGGAATTTTTAAAAAAGAATTTTTTGTCATAGAAATAAGTCAGAATGATTTTTTGCTATTGTTGAGGAATTGCAGGTATTGCCTCTATATCCTATATGCTTTTCCCAGGAGATTTTCTATTTTCATAGCTATCCTTTTCTTCCCTTTTTGCCAAGTACCTTATTTATTTTTTTCTTTTTTCTTAGTTTAAATATTTTCAACTAAATGTTAGCATCATGAATGAGGTCCGTGCACGAAAAGGATCTATTATCTGGACATATTTAATGTCAGAACATTGATTTGTGTCTGCTTCTGGACAAAAATATCAATTTATTTATCATTATATTGAAATATATACTTCAACATAAATATTAGAAAATCTCTGATTAATATTTTTCTGTACTTGCAAATCAAAAATTAATATTTTTGAGCTTGAAGCTCATATAGAACAGCCCCAACACATGCTAGTTAACAAGGCCTCAGAAACATATGGTTTCATGCAGGCTGCCTACTACATAAGCCATGGATCTCCCAGATTCTGAACATTCCTGTGAACAGTTCTAGCAGCCACAAGCCTGTGGAGGAGCCTTCTAGCACTTCTGCAGTAGGGATGATTGAGCTGCTGACTGATGTTGAATTTATCAGCATAGCCAGGGAGTCCTTGGCATTCCTGCATTCTGCTACACTGATAATGTGTTTACCTCAGCGCTTACTTTGTGCTTTTTGTTCTCCTGCTGACCCACCCATATGTCGGGTGGGTTTTGTTGTTTTGATTATTAGCAAGACTTCTGTTCATACCTTCATAAGAACAAATAAACAGAGAACAGCCATATCTCACTTGGTGATATAAAACTCAACAAATTCCTAGCTCAGATATAGATGTAGAATTGTTTCTCAGACTTAGTATCATATACATCTGCTGGTAAAAATCAGGCAAATACAAAAGATCTGGTATTTTAAGCATTATTTTTGTCTTTCCTAACCCCTGGCATTAGGGAAAAAACCCCACTCCATCCTATTTAACCATAAAACTGCAAGTCCTATGTGCCGAATTTCAAAATATGCTTCACAGTTGTGAGTTTCAAGCAGACAAAACTAAATGTTTCCTAATTTTAGTTTGTCTTACTTTCTGAAAAGATGTCTTCAACTCTCACCTGTTCTTCAAGCATGGAAAGTAGGACTTCTATCCAGTGCCTAGGCCTGATGCACACCATCCTTCAAAACGTGTGTGCACGTCAGCCATTTCGGTTTGTATTACAAATTGCTCAAAACTGCAAACTCTCTGAAATTTAAACATTACTATGTTCATGCTTTTAGGGCCTAATTTGATCTTGTACATTTAACCTGTCTTTAACTCAGTGAATGATTTGTAGGGCCCTGAGGATTTGTCCTGGTTTTGTACCTACAAGCGACAATATACACCATTGATTTCAGCTGGAACAGTTTCAAACCTACAATACACCTTTAAAAATTCCTGCTTTTAGTTCATTTGAAGAGATATTATAATTAAGAGATATCTATAATGATACAGTAGTAGAAAGTTATGCAAAATTGCATTTAGTATTACATGTGGTCATATGGACCATCCATGTATGATTCCTTTTAAAAAACAATATTTTCAAATAAAGAAGCTCTGGTAGTCTGATAATTCCTTAAAAAGCGTAAAAACAACAGCAAAAAAAAAAAAAAAAAAAAAAAAAGACAAATAAAGAAGCTGATTTCCAATGAATAAAATAAAGGATCCGATCCTGCAATCAGAGTGTGTAAAAAACCAGAACCTGCTAACAGCAGTCATCATAACTTCAGCTATCCAGAAAGCAGGTGGCCACAAGTGAATTACCATCTTGTACTTCCTTTATCATAAAGGAAGAAATTAGCATGTTTAGGCAGTGCCTTTCTCTAGTCAGTTTTAGACTTCTGATTCAGAATTTATTATGTCCCTTGAGTACTAATTTATCTCCATTTATTACGAAAGGTGTCAGGATTGGTAGGTCAAACTATCTGTCATATAGATATTTATGTTTGGTGAAAGGAATTCCACCCCAGATTTCCCAAAGAATACTTGCATTTGAAGCTTAGGACACTCTAATACCAAGAAAAGACAGATTCCTACTGTATATTCATTCTCACCACTGACATTGTTTTGTATCCTTAAATAGTATTAAAACTTTTTGACAGTTTAAATTAGTGTGTAGATAATTCCTGTTCTTTAAAATAAGCAGGGTCTAAATAATTAGTGAGCTATAAATAATTCAGGTAGAAGAGACATCGGAGGCCTTCTAAAGACCATAATCTATCAACAATTGGGAACATTAACATCAGGCATTCCAGCCATCTTTCTAATAAGGATATTAAATATGCAGCCAGATCCAAAAGATGAAAGTAGAGATCTGACCTCCATTCAGCAACATAAATAATTAATCCACCTGTCTATCTACCTATCATCAATCTACTAAACTCAATGCTTCAGCTTGTTCTATAAGTTTTGTATAAAGAGGGGACTCGGGGAGTTAAAATTTGTAACAATGCAGTTTGAATAAACCTTTCTCCATTGCACTTGATCTTTTCAGAACAGTCATAAATCATTTTTTTCTTATACTTGTGCTGATTTCCACTCTTAACTCAAGGCTATCAGGGTTGAAAATGTAGTTGCGTTCCCGAGGGCTTTGTTTGTTGTAGTGTTATATACAAATGCTTGCTTTTTTTGCTTCCATTGTCTCAGTGTTAGAAATAGCATTCAGCAAGAACAGCACATTCCATGTAATATCCTGCAACGTTATTGACAAACAGGATTATTTTTTTAAAAAAACTGAGTTTTTGACATCTTTGAATAGGAAAAAAATTCTTGTGAGTAATCAAATCCACTGAAGTGGGTAGCTAGCTGCTATTTGGATGGTGATGGGAGCCTGTTGTAAAGACCCTTTCAACATTATCTTCAGCTGAATTATCTGAGATGTTCAAAATGCTCCAATGAATATAATCAAGGTGTTTGATGGCCCTATGCGACCACTTGAGAAAATGCATGATCCTTCTTGTTGTAGTACCTTAATCTGTGTACAAAACCTCTGTTGCCTGTCTTTGCTATATGCAATGGACTGCTATGTGCCCAAACCTGCAGAAGCAGAAGCAGTTATCTTATATTATTTATATATCTTCTGGTCAATTCTTCATCAAGTCTCCATATTTCCCCCCCAGGAGGACCAACACAATCAAGTGCACAAATAGCATCTACCAACTAGTCTGTGCCTAGCCTGGGAAATGTCTGTGACTGTCCAAAACTCCCACTTTCTTCAGCAGTTAATCAAATACTTCGTTTGACCAGCGCTGGGAGTTTTGTCAATCATCTTGTTTCAAGTCAGTCTGCTGTTTAAAATCAGTTCATTGTCTCATCTATGCAGAGACTGGCCAGAGAGTTTCTAAGACCACTGTGAGTGCATAAAAGAATACCCTTTGTACCCAGCCAAACAACAGCTACAGCTGTAGGGCAAACTTGAATTTCATCCTTATATCACTCTCATCACTTAAATTCCATGCAGAGAGAAATACACAAATTATTTGAACAGATAAATGTGTAAAACACAGTGGAGTCAAAAATACTCTTCAGGGCTACTTTAAAAGGGGAGTCTTTCAATGCTTTCCAATCCTTATTCCCCTTTCTGTACTAGACAGAATAGATGAAGACCACAAAGCTCTGAAAATCATAAATCCAGAAGTTTCTATTCAACCATGTGCATTTATTACTATGCCAGTTCACTTTAGGAATTTATTTACATTTGTGTTTTAACATGGGAAAGATAACTTTGTGCCTTTTAAAATATCTCTTAGTACTAATACAAATTTTGAGAAGACTTCTCAGCTATGGTCCTGTTCAGATTGCTGTAATACTTCCTTTCCCATTATTATGGTCAACCTTTTCTAAATGTGAACAACTATTTAAAAAAAAACCCAAACAATCAAACAAACAAAAAAAAAAACCACCAAAAAAAGCAGTCAGCTTTATCAAATTTGAATTAATTGTATTCTGTATTCCATTTGCTTTGTGTGTCATTAAATACATTTGGGAAAAGATTCATTTTTGTTGTTCCTACACAAGTTTTTTCATTATAATTGTTTCTACTGCAGAATTAATTAAATATCCTAAAGTTCTCTCCTTTAAATGTAATTACCTTTTAATGAAATGTATACATATTTCTCACTATTACTGGTTAACCTTTAGCTTCTTTTTCTATTTCTCTTGCTTCCACTTACTGTTGCAATTACCCTTTGCACTTAAATAATGCTATTAACATGGGAATTTTGACAAAGGCAAAAAACATTCATTGCAGCTTATACACATTGAATAATCACAGGTATTATAACCCAGATTTCAAGAAACAGGTCTCAAATTTTTCTACCCTGATATTTTGATATCTGGTTTAGAACATTTTATCCTTTTTTACCTGAATATTTACATGTCTTAAACTTCTCTGGAAATATTAATTTAATAATCAGTCCAAAATAGTGTCTTCAGACAGGAGGAATATAGAAGGGTTTTCTAAGGTCAGGTTATCTGACTTTCTTACTGATTTGTTCCCTTTCAGTGCAAAGAATCTTCTAAACTTGCCATAACCAAAGCTGGATAGTTAGATGCTGTAAGATACATGATGTGGACATCACCTTGAATTGTTTCTGCTTGCAAAATTAAACCAAAAGCCCTCTGAAACTAACTGTCTTGAAAATACAGACTAATGTGTCTTGACCTTGGAAGTAGGACATTAGGTTCCTGACTGCTAGAACTTTTCTTCTGCTTCATGAAAGTCCTAATGTGGTTATGAATTCTTGGGCCTAACAACTGAGATAAATTCTAGCTGTAATTCATTATAAAAAAAGTTTGATGGTATAATCTTTCTGCAGCTAGTTGTCTAAACCCTCAATAGAAACTTCTGGGTGCAGGTTATGCTATGAGGTTGTTTGAAAGGGTGTGGGAAGCATGAACTACCTCATTTAATAACCAGATAATAATAACTTCACTAATCTCTAAAGATAATGGAACAGATTAATAACTGCTTTGATATTAATGGCTGGAAAACATGCTGGTTAGTATGATGGCAAAAGTAAGCAGCATTAATTCACCTTCAGAGATACTTGATATCACAAAATGCAAAACCTGAGAGTGGGAGGTATTATTCCCCACTAGAAAAAACTTTGCATTTCTAATTTGGATGAATATAACAGAGGAAGAAAAATCTCATATTTTGCAGAAGTGATAGAGAATCATATTAATTCTTTATATTTTATACTGTCAGACTGTTTAAAATTTAATAATCAGAAATGTAGCTGAGCAGTTGAAGGCTATTATTCCTGATCATCAATGCTGAACAGCCAATAAATATATTCTGAAAAATATATTCTGAAGTTACCAAGAGATTATTTTCTGTCTTCTTATGAAAGAAATACTTGCTATTTCCCAGTCTGTACTGAAACCAGTTCCAATTATTAACTAATTTTAACCAGAATAATCTTAATCAGAATAATCTTGGGCAAGATATTTTTTGCCAGGCTAAATGTCAAGACCAAAACCAAACTACTGAATCCTTCTATTTTCAATTGGATGCACAGTGGGAGATGAACATACAAAAATGCATAAATCATGTTTGAAAGTGCAAATTTATTCCAGGCTAACTTTCTAAATGTTTGAAATACATTAAATTAAAACTGCATCATCTCTTTTGAGCATGTATAACAGTACAGGTATCAGTGGACTTACTGTTGTCAAGATCTGAAATAATTCTTCAACTATATCCTTTTCTCTATTGGCATGTCCATTAAATAAGAATAAAGCATTCATAAAAATTCTTTGCAGAGTTCTTTTCAATGTAACTCTAATGTGGACTGAGGATATGGAATGTTACTTTGACAGAATTAAAAATATATCCCCTGCCTGTTTGTACACCAAGTTGAACACCAACCACATCAACTAAAATAAGGTAGAGAGCTATAGTTTAAAACTTATCAAGTGCATGCTAAATTAAGGTGGTTTTGTCTATAAATGAAGAGTAAATAAGTTTAGCACATAATTCTCCTGCTAATATGCAGCAAGTTATATGGCTGCTCACTTTCATTTTACTAGGAGCTGCAGTGTACACTGAACCAAATGAGAAGATGTTACAAGTATTTGATAAACAATATTGTGTGCAAAGTTCCTTCCTCTTCAAAAGTTCTTCAGGAGTAAAAGATACTGGTAATTTACTTTTATTGAAGCAGATCTCACTTGGGAATAAACATGTGTGAGAATGATGGCTGAAGATAGGTAACCCTCTGTGCCTTCCTTTTTCTAAAACCAAAGAAAACATGAATTGTGAAAATTTGCATGGTCTGCCTCTCTAATTTGTATAGTTGGATGCATATAAGGCGTTTTTTTCATTACAGAACACAGTGCTTACTTTGTGCTTTTTGTTCTCCTGCTGCCCCACACAGATGTCTAGTGGGATTTATTGTTTAGATTATTGGAAAGGCTTCTATTTGTACCTTCATAAGGACAAATATACATAAAATAGCCATATCCCACTAAATGACATAAAACTCAACAGATTCCTAGCTCAGATATAAATGCTGAATGGTTTCTGATACCCAGTAGATTATACATTTCCTGGTAAAAATCAGGCAATTACAATAGACATGGTACTTTCAATATTATTTTTGAGTAGTTTATTTGGAGTATTTTTGCTTCTCAATGACAATAAATTTATTTTCAATTTTCTCATATTTCTACTGCCACTTACACATTTTCTCAGGGACAACTATTCTCAGCTTCAACAGTACTCAGCTCCCATTTCACAACCTGTCAAAAGGCTACTCAGGCAGACAAAAAATCAACCCATGTGTAGTCTCTGTAGACTGAAAATTAGCTTACTCATATTCATGTGTCCTCATAGGAATTGTCAATTCACTGATTGCTGAAAAGGTTGCCAACATTAACTGGAGTCCTCCCTGACTACTGGAAAAAAAAAGGTAAGGCCAGTAGCTTCTACTTCATATGAGCTCAGTAATTTTGTCTTTGTTCACTTCACTCACTCGCACTGGCTGCACAATCACTTATCTTTTTAATCTAATTATGAATCCAGTAACCGAGTGCTTGAGTCCTGTATTTTGAAGCCACAAGACGGGATTACTTTCACTTAACTTTCAACATTTACAATGTAGCTTTCCACATGTGAGGTAGTTATCCTAAGCTTCCTTTTTACAGCAGACAGTTAATCACTTGGTGATATGATTCATCTGACCTATGTTAGACATCAGTTTTAGGATAAATCTACAGCTGCTCAGATTAATCCTATCTAATGTGACTTTATCATAGAGCAGTAAGAGTATTAGAGACTTAGAAATAAATGTAAATATTTCTTCTTTTTTCCTTCAAGCTTCCTTTGATGAAATACAGAAAATTAGAACTTTTAATGTCTTTTCTGACAGAATATGTAATAACATAAAACTGCATAGATCAGACTCTCTGGGTTAATCAGTGTTCTCCATATGCTGTGGAATCCAGTGACTATTAAAGATTTTTAATTTCTGCTCAACTTATTCCCATTTATAGACATTAAAAATATTATTAAGAAGAATTTATTTCCTGGATTATTTTAAATGACAGATTCAATACAGCAGAATATAAAATTCAGTTATATTTAACCTTCCTTCTAAGTGGTTTGACTTGATTATCTGACCTCTTAATCAAGGATTTTATGATTCTGATGAGTTGATGTCTATGTTTCTTAAATATTAATGTCCACAATTTATGGAACTGTAGAATTTTTTCCACCAATGTCTTAAAATGATAATTCTGATGCTCCAGTGAACTAACTATATTAATATGGCAGCAGTATTTTCTTGTGATTCTGCACTAAATATGAGATTCCTTTTCAGTAAAAAAATAATTATATCACACACATATCAACTCAATTTAAAGAAATGGAAGCAAAACATTAAATTGGTATTCAGCTAAACAGCAATGCAATTTGTGTTGGATTAGGTATCAATTGAAATCGGTTGTTAGACAACACATGCAGGTTATCCAACCCTTGCTTTCTAACAGTAGTTGCCATAACTACTAAAATATTTTTCCTGTAAGTTTCCTGATTCAGCTGTATAAACAGAAGTCAGAAATTCTGTCATATGTGAGAAATTACAAGCTGCTACAAATGGTGTAAAAAGCTACGTGATGCAATATTATTCAAACATGTGGTAAAGGAGGGATGGGTATAGGTCAGCAAATACTATCACTTATTTAAGACTCACACATATAAGGAGTTTTAAATAGATGTCTTGCCTACTCTTGCCAATCCATACAAAAATTCAGACAATTGAATCTACAGTTTATCCTTGGGACATTAATGTCTAAAGACAATGGTTTTCCCCAACACTATTTGTCTAATGGTGTGTCCCTGTGCCAGTCTGTTTGCAGCTGACAAAGACTTTAGGAGGTGACAAATTCAGCCTCTTTCATTGTGCAATGATATTTGAAAATAATGAACACAAGATCTCACCAATAAGTCCTAAAACAAAAAGAAGTCTGCAGAGATTACTATTACTCACTTGTCTCCAGATGGGATGTGGAGACACAGTTGACCCACATGTAAAACTCTAAAATAAATACCAAGGATGTGATTGTCTGGAAATCCATACAAATATAGAGTAAGATGACTGGGAGAAGTGAGCCTTAAGGTGTATTTTTCTCCAACATAATTGATGTTGGGCTAATTCTTAGTGCTTGTTACCCAGAATATTAGATTTTGTAGGCTCCCTGTTGAATATTCAGTTATCATATCTGTATAAGGATGCCAGGCATTCTGCTCAATCCTCTAAATCTTATGAGATGCGTATAAATGATATAACACAGGTGCTGACCTTTTTTCTATCTGTAAGTAGAAATGGTCTTGCTTAACTCTTCAAGATTCTTCCTGCTTTTCTTCAGCTTTCTGTGGAAAGTATAAGGCAAGATTCTGCAGGGGAAGAAAAACTTGCAACATATTACTGATAAATGCATATATAAGACAGAAGAGAGTGGTGTTTTTGCAGGAAGACTTAACAGCAAAATTTCTTACATATATATACAGCAGAATATTTTTGCGTATTTGAATTTGTAAATAAAAGTGTATAAATTTGTATAAACAGGACAACTTCAAAATAGAGGCTCCAAATAATTTGTCACATGGGGTAAAAATACCAGAGTGAAAGAAAAACCACATAAAGATGGAAAACTTTTAAAAAGTTTTAGATGCATTCATCAGGATTATCTACTCCATCTTTTATTCATTGCTACCACCCAGCATGTTCTTCTGAATCAAAAATCCACACAACCTATCAATTATTGTTATTTTAGTCAAATATAAACTGTACAACTTCCCAAGGTCTGTAAGGTTTGTGTAGATATTGCACATTCAGTATTTTGGCAGTATGACTTCTGTGAGGGCGCTGCTACTGGTTGGCCAGAAGAGTCAAAGGTGTTAGCATGAAAGCAGTTCACCCTGAATGTATTCTGGCTGAGGTACACAAATTTATTTATGCAAGGAACAGAACCCCAGCCAAAAAACTGGAGAGGTCACAAGAAACTTAGATAAATCTAACTTTTAGTTCCCTTTCCATGGCAAAGAAGAGGATGCAACTTTAAAAAAGTAATCTCTCAGTGCTTCTTCCCTCACTGCAGCCTGTGGCTGCAAAATTCTGTGATAAAAGAGTTAAAAGATTTTATTTCTTTCTTAAAATGTCAGCATGTTCTATATTTCTTCCTTGCAAAGAAGAAAGAAGTAGTTCTGTAGACTGAGTAAAATTTTATTTGAACATTCAGCAAAGTAAATGATTACTTTGGATAACATTTTATAGTGATAAGATGTCAGCTAATAGACTTGATTAGAACTGAGTCAGCAAATAGTTTTCCTTTCTCCTTTACAGACTCGAGTACATAGAAATGGCTAGAAAATGCTGAGAATGGACAGCAAAAATGTGCTATTTTTGCCAATGTGAAAAATTCCAAGTCAGGAAGAAGTCCATCTTGCCTTATGGGGTGAGTTGTTATAATTGCTTATAATGAGATAAAAGATTGTTTCAAAAATAACTTCTGTCTTATAAATAACAAAAAAGCCCATTTTTTATTATTAGCCAAACTTGTGTGGCTATTCTTAAGCTAATTCTGCCTTCTTTACCCTCAAAAGAAAAGGGTAAAATATTTGTGCATCTGTTTGTATTTGAGGTGGTTGTATTTGTGAGATAATTGAAAGTCTGCTATTTTTATTGCTAACACTCCAGTTATTTGAACTTTAGATTTAACACCAACCTCTTTTGTGTCCTAATTTTTTATCTATAAACACATTAGAAACCTTTACAAGTGAAATAAAAATTTGCTTAGGAAGCATACCCACTTTAGGAACAAGGATCTTTCTTTATATATCATTATTGTCTAATATCCTGATCTAGACTGGACCCTCTCAGTACTTGCCATAATGTATTTTGTTCCACTGTATTTATTTTCAAAGATATATTCATTGCAGTTCCTAACGCATTGTTTCATATCTTCTACTGTCCTTATGTATTTTGATATCATATACCACTTGTAATGTCTTTTCTTTCTCCCCACACAATTACCTTAGCAGTGAAGCAAGAACTGAAAAGAAAAGGTGTCTTCTGATCACAGATGTTTTTCTCTCTACTGGACTGAAAAAAGGAGTATTAAAATTTATTGTGAATAAGGAACATATTCCATTCTACATTATGCCATATCCAGAATACGTAAGATGAATTTAAATTAGCTGGAACAAGAAATTTGTATGTTGTTTGGTTGTTTCACAGGAGAAAACAAAAATTTTGCATGTGGAACATGGAGAAGGGAGGAAACTAGCAAGGAGTCAGGCTGTATTTTAGCTGCAGAATCTCTATATCATACTTTGAATAAAGATACCTTTTGAAAAGAATTACAGGATTGCCACACACTTATAAAAACTTATGAAACCTCTTGGTTTTAAGTATAGAATTTAGGATCAAATTATCATCCATGAATGATTGCTTTGGTCTCTTCATTTGCATGCAATGGACATTTGACACAAGCATTTGATGTCACTTTAACGTATTGTTAAAATGGAATTCTGACATACAACTGCATATTTTAAAATTATTTTGCTGTTTCTTTCTTTTCATAAAATCAATGATTAAAATTAAAAGTGGAAAATCTCATCTTTCACAGTAGACACCGATTTAGAGGAAAAAAAGTTATTTGTCCATTTTTAGTAATTTCGGCAGATGATGAAAACATTTTAACAAAGAAATTAGGTTTATGACATCCAAATACAGACACTAAAGCTCTGGCCTCCTTTTATGACATCCATATACAGAGGCTAAAACCTTGGTTTCCTTATCATAGGTAAGTTTTTACTTAGCTATGTATTATTTCCACATGTTCACAAAGATTTTGCAAGTGACAAAAGAAAACTTCCAAAGGGAATGTAAGAAGGAATTAATAATTGTTCTGTCTGACTCAAAACATAAACAGGTACAAGATAGAAATACAATACTACTAGTAAAAAATTATTTTGTCCAAGCATTCTTAAGCTGTAAGTATTGCCAAATCTGCTAGAAAGGCCACATGTGTAGGTTTATTTTGCTCTTAAGGCATGCTCTTATAAACAAACAGCTCAATTACCACAAACTCTTATTTGTTGTTCCAATTCCTGCTCAATAGCTATTGGTGGCTCTAACTGTCAGTTCAAAAAGGGCTTTCCTGCTGTCAAAGAAAGGATTTCTTCAAACATAAAAGTGGATATCTGCAAATGTTTCTGCTGTATTGTAAAGAGTTTCTTATTTGATTTTTCATGGCTCTAAAAGGAGTTTGTTGCCACATTACCTATTTTGGCCATTTTGGCAGAACCCAAATGATTGCATGATCTATGCCAACAGAAAACAAACAAACAAAAAAGATGTGAAAGTTAAGTCAGCAAGAATACACTTTTTACACTTTTTTTTTTAGGTACAGCTATTCTATTAAGCAGGCTTGGGGATGTTCCTGGGCAGAGACTAACTGGCAGAGAACAGCCCATATCTAAGGTAGTATACTTTGCTTCCACACTATGATGTCTGTATGCAAAGACCTATTGGTCCCTACCTTTTAAATATCAGAGTGCTCCTGAGAACACTCTGAGGGGGGCGGTGATATTTCAGGTGGGTGATAGAGTGATAGTTGGCATCAGATAAATGTTTCTCAGGAAAAGGTCAAAACATACAATTTATTTACCTCAAAAAATAATTTCTTCAAGCAATATTAATTGCATTTATCAATGAACATGTAGGACTTTTGTTTCATGGAGCCAACTGGTGTAGGTATGCTGACAGAAAATTTTAATGTTACATCTAATAGCCAAGACAGTACACAGAAAACCTACTTTGCAAAAACAAAGCTAAAACACTTGCACTGGAGAGATCATAAGTGGTAATGTTCCTTTTCTAAAGGTTTTTTTTAGAAATGTTTATTTCTCTCATCTATTATCAGAAGTTTTCAGACTAGCAGCATGGGGGGAAGCAGTGTGTGGCAGTAGCGGTGATTACAAGAAAAGAGAAACAAGGCCAGGAACTAGCAGAGAGTGTGAGATATTTCCTGCCAAGCAGAGAATTTTGCAAAGCAAACTTACGTCTGGCTTCCTACTTATCCAACACCAGAGGATACCAATGACCAGGACTGATGCAAATTTCATGTATAAGCCTGAAATACAAAGTTAACATGGCAGCCAGTGCTGATAAAACGGATAAAACAAAAGGGATGCAAAGGTAGGTGCTGGTTCACAGGAAAAAGCCTACAGTGGTGACTGTGCACTGAGTTTCCAACAGATGATTGAGAAAGAGGTACATCTAATCTGTATCCTGTAAAATCTCCAACTTTCCCAGTCCCTCAGCTATCTGCTAATTTTCACAGAAAAGTGAATATCACATCAAATCTTGAAGATATGTTCTCAAGTATGGAAGGAAGATTCCAGAGTTTCAGCTAAAATAGTTTGTAAAGAGGATGCATTCATAAACAAAAGCACTTTTCCAACTCATTTTCTCTGTGAAAGAGGTTAAAAATGTATCTTGCTATTGGGTTTTCAAAAATACTGATAAAATATCAAGCTTCTTGTCTTTACCAAACACAAGTTTTTTTCTAATTAATCTTAATTCAAAAAAAGCATATCTAATGCACATCTTCTGTGCTTCTCAGGTATCATAACAAACCTTTATATAAATAGTCTTTGATTTTAAAGAACTTCAATAAAATCCTACCAATATAAATATTTCCTTATGCTTTATACAAATTTCTTCTATGTTGAAACCTGACAAGCAAGGCAAAATACTGTGGCTACTTAGTGCTCTAAATATCCAAATATTTCTTATAGCAATCCCCTCATGTCAGTTAGGTATGTGATCAGGTAGAGGAAATGAACTTGTGTGATTGGAGCTCAGCTGATGTACACCATTAAAGGTTACTGAATTTTGCAAAATATTAAAAATACTATGTGCAAAGAAGATCAGTATTAGCCCTGCATCAAGACTAGGATAGTGCTAAGATATTTTCTTTCTTTTCTGATATATAGACCTAGGTCCATATTTTTTGCACACAAATATTTTCACTAAAATGTCTTAATTTTTCTCTCCAAAGGTGGATAAATTAGTGTATGAAACTTAGGACATAATGTTCTTCTAACATTGTTTTCCTGTAAACAGAAAGTTACCAATTGAAACCATTCACACTTGTTCTGATTTGATCTTAAAAACAGGGTTACTTTTTTCCAGTGCTTACTGCTTCAAATGTACATTAATGTTGAGGGAGGGAAAAAAAATACTACTATTCTGCTTATTCAGGTAGGAAATAGGGTCATTTTGGACTAGGGCCAGTGACTTCTGTCAATTATCCCTGCTCTTAATGATAGTATTAGAGTGGTAATTATCATATAACAGCTATCGAAATTATTCCATGAAAACAATTTCTTCCAGCTTGATTACAGCTTAGATTCTCCTGATAGAATTTTTTAAATAGTAAGCAAGGAAAAGAGTTTTAAAACAAATAAACAATTATCAAAAACTCAAACCCCAAAATATAATCTTCATTCAGTGAAGGAATACTTGAGGGATCTTTCCTTGAATGACTAAAACACAAAAATAAAGCTATACCTTATGTATGATTATGTACCTTTGGTCATTGCTGTTTTATTCTATATTTTGGTCAGAATACAATAATTGTCTAGGGCAGATGAAGGTGAAGACTTGATATGATAGGAATCTCTTAGAGTCTGAGGCTTCATTATTTACACTGAGGAATAAATTAAATTCAATAATACTGTAGATTTTAGAGGGTTGCTCATTAGTCAAAATAAGATTTTTTTACAGGTTCATAGAACACAGGGCAGAAAACAGGAGTCAACAGTAATCAATTGTGCTTCCAAACTGAACATATTATTACCTTACTAATCTATCAGGCTACATGAGCAAACAAGCCCTGGTAGAAAACCTGCATAGCAAGGCTTTTAAACAGAGACGTAATCTTTTCATAACCATTAGGACAGCAGTGCTGTTGCTATGTGAAGTTTAGTGACAATTATGTCTTCTGTGTTCACTTGTTGTCAATTCCACAATGAAGACCCAGCCTAAGGAAACATTTTAAGCTATGGTTGAAGTTAAAAAGTAGAGGAATTGCGGTCAGTGCGTCTGCATGTATAAGGAAATGTTTCTGAGCCTATTCCTTCTTCAGATCATCACATCTGTAGTTAAATCCAGCGTATAAAAGGACTCAGAATCAGTGACTGCTCAGAGCCTTGTTCGGTAGCTTGAGCAATTTTGGTAGCTTTGGTGGTGCTGTTTATACAAGTATAGAGGGCAATTTTCCTTTATGCAAAATGATTCACAGTATATTTTTACACATCTGTTTTGTGATGATATGAGCTCTCTACTGACAATATCACAGTCTAGCTCAGATGTAGATCAATATGGATATATGAATATTTGGTAACTGTTCCACCCCCTTGTGCTTATTGACTTCGGTACTGATGCCAAAGTCTGGACAGTATGGCTTAGAATGAAAAAATCATGCAAAAAAATATATGTATAATAACAAAAAGCAAATTCCTTCTCCCTTATTCCAGGTCTAAATACGATATATAAAACCACAATATTTAAAAAACTTGTTGCACAAGCCCAAAAATCAACATTTTCCTAACATATACTGGTTATAAAATAGCTGGTAGATGAAAAAGAAAAAAGTAGAAAACCCAACTAAGGATTATATAGCTCAATTTTATCTACTAACAAAGACTAGTGCATTAACTTCTGGTTAGCATATTTCAGAAAGATGTGGGACAACACATGGGTTTCAAGGTGGATGAAGAAAAGTGATTGGAAAGACAAAATGTTATTTATGATAAACAAAACGAAGAAGGCTGATATTTAAAGTATTATAAGGGACAGATGAATAACAAAGGATGTGACAATGCACACAAAACAGCTAAGTGAAGACAATTTAGTATTTCAGTCTATCTTTTTTGCATTCTACATGAAGAAAATAAAACATAATAGCTGGCTAACAGCAAACTGTCCTTCTTAGCAGGAAAAAAGGCAGCTGCTTTCTTCACAACCTTCAGCTCAGCAATACCCAGACAGTGCAAGACAAGACAAATGCAATTAAGGTACATCCACATGCAACTGTCCTACTTACCTAGAAACAGCCCCTGGGAAATTTCTACCTATACTCCAATTGTGCAAGAGCACTGCAGGAGATTTGGTAAATATGCAAGTTGCTGAAGAGTGTTAATATGGCCCTGGGGCTCTGGTTCACTCTGCCTATCCTAAGGCAAGTATTTGAGGGAGTCAGGACTCTCAGTAAGTGTCCTAATCTCCTGTGTAACCCGTGATGAGACATAGGTAAGTAAAACGTGCTGCTAATATCTTCCTCTAAGACCACTGTTGGGTGCCTAAGGGAGCAAGTATATGAGCACAAGTTAAGTGAGTGTTTGAAAATGTAGTGTTTGTGAAGGTGCACAGGCCCTTGAGCACAATTTTAATTAAATGATTAAGAAATAATTTTACCTGTACTTTTATTGTTAATGTTGTGATAAAACAGTGTTTGCATGTGTGTTTGTTTAAAGTAATGTAAATGTTTTTCTTATTTGAAATTACCAATAATGTATGTGCTTAAGAAAAGGCTAACACTAAAGACTTACGTATGATTCTTATGCCAAATTCTGCTGTCTTGCACACTAGGTTAGGGTATTACAACAATTGTATTTTGAATTGTCTCTGGATATACTGGTGGATTAAAGAAGCAAAGCTGAAAATGATGCTCCATGTCTTCCAATATTAACAGTTATTCACTGGGGGTTGGTTGCAATAATTTTAAGTATCTTTGTAAAGACTAGGGGCATTTCTTACTCTTCTTTTTTTCGTTGTTTGAGGGTTTTTTTAGTTCATTTGTGGGGTTTTTTTGGGTTTTTTTGGCAGTTTGTTTTTTGTTGTTGGGGTTTTTGTTTGCTTGTTTTTGCTTTGTTTTGTTTTGGTTAATTGGTTTTTTTGGGTTTTTACTACTAAGATATAGCCTGGAAATACTTCTGGTCTTTCTTTCTCAGTTAACCATTTTTTTTCATAGCCATTTGCTATCTTTATCATCTCTGCATAACCTGATATTCTTTGCAGGTCAAACATTTTTTGAGTTTACATTAATCAAAGTCTCACATTTAACCTTGATTTCAGTTATCCAGGGCCCTTGAACTTGCCTTGCCTTGCCATGATCCATTCAGTCACAGTTTCATTCTTACCAGCTGTTTAATCTGCTCAGCATTAATTGCCACAATAATATACCTCTTACTTCCTTTTCCTCATGTATCACCTCTCACTGTTCTCCTCATAGCATGCCCTCAGATATATAATTTCATTTTGTTTAAAAATACTCTGAGGTCCTTAATTCACTGCTCTCTTTTACTGAGCAAAAAGATACTTTGAATAAATCCTGATTATAAAAATATTTTGATTTAGATATTTCATTTTTAAAATTCATAGTGTTTTATATAAGCACAAGATTTGGACTTGTAGGTTTGCCTCATTTGCCCAATTGCATGAAAATAAGAAACATCCTTTCTTCAGTCCAATCTTTTTTTGATAGATAAGCACCTACCAGTTTAACAAACTGAATATTTCCCATGGCAACTTCCAATATGGCATTTCACAAAATGAAGTGATTTCCATACTTAAAGATCATCAGAATGCTTACAAAGGAAGTTAATAAAACTGCCAATAATTTTGACATTGATTTTTGTGAAGGAGAGATAGGTGAAGGGGATTGTATGCTTGAAGAGACACCTTTGTGGTGTTTTCAGATAGCATTATATGCCCCATGTGGAATTAATACAGAGAGAATTCATGAAAGTTCCTATTTTGAAAGGTACCAAAGGAACTCTCTTGGTTGGCATGAAGAGCATCTCCTCAACAGTGGCGGAGAAAGTCTGAATCCTCTTTGGGGCTGCTGCCAACACAACAATTTGAATAAAAAAGAAAAACCTGTTGTTAGAGTTCCTAACAGCATAACCTGCCAGTTGACTAAAAAATACAGAACATAAAGAGCACAAAAAAAGATGGTTGTATATACATTATTAGCAGAAAACCACATAGGGTAAGAATGTGATTTTTACTATTACACTATTTTTGAGTCTGGAAATTAATAAAGGTTTTCCTCTATTGTTTGGGGATTTTTAATATCTTTTCTCAATCAGATCTTTGGCATTGTATTCTGTGAGCAATACAAAGAGAAAGGAGAAGGAGAAGCGAGAAGAAACACTGCCGTCATATTCTCTTGGGGCTTTATTTTATGCTTCATAGAATCATAGAACCATTAAAGTTGAAAATACCTAGAAGATCATCATATCCAACCATCAACATTGCACCACCACCATGTTCATCACTAAACCATGTCCTCAAGTACCATATCCATGTTTTTGGAATGCTTCCAGGGTGGTGCTTCTACCACTTCCTTAAACATTCTGTTCCCAGGCTTTACAACGTTTCCTTGCAGATATTTTCCCTAAAATTTAAAGTAAACATCTTCTGGTGCAGCTTCAGGACATTTCCTCTCATCATGCCACTTGGGAGAAGAGACAGACACCCACTTTACTACAACATCCTTTCAGGAGTTGTAGAGAGTAATAAGGTCTCCCCTTAGCCTTCTTTTCCCCAGGCTTCTAGCAATAGTAATTTTTTTTTCTTAGAGATAAGATGTGAATGATAAGTTGAAAGATTTTTGCTTCAGATTCATGCCAAAGACAGTAGGAATAATGATACATCAATGATTACAGCCAAAAGTCTCTAGCTAATTCTTCCTTTGCATGCAAATGACAATTGAAAATGTTGCTGAGGTACTGGGCAGTCCTTCACCTACTCTTTTAACAGCTCGTTTATCACAGTCCTACAGAGACATAACCTGAAGTTCTCAAAAGCCAAAGGCTAAATTTTGCTTCAGGTAGTTTTGATGCTTGATCATTAACACCCAGAACATGAAGTCAAGGAGAACTGGGATGATTATTGGACATTAGCTGAATATCATAATATGGCTGAATATGGCTGAAGAAAATAAGATGCGAAAGCAACACGTAGGTTGAGCTAACCAAAAGTGAAAGGTTGCACATGTGAGCAAAGATAAGAGATGCCAAAGATTTCATTCTCTACTTTCTATCAGCAAGTAATGTCCATCCTCTTCCTGAGAAGCAGGACGTCAGAGCGTGTAGTGGCATGATTTATTATTGTGTATGCCAAGCTTATGGAAGATATATGTAACAACACTGCATTTATCTAAATAGGGGTTAGCTTATCACATCCAGCAGCATCTCTAGAATTTTATAAATATATACCTTTGTGTGACATACTTTTAATTTGAAGGTGTGTGGTCCTGTGGGAGAAGCCACTCTGTCATGATCAGAATCAAAACACACACTAGCCTCTTTGCAGCTCCACTAGTTAAGTCAATTCTAAATTGCATTTGGGCTAAGTTTAATGCTCACAAAATGAATAATTGTTGAAGGATCACAGCCTCAAGTGGTACATTGTGCTAGTATTAGTCAGAATTAGGTATACTGTAAGAAACAATGTGCAAGTGTCCCCACAGTCCTCTGTCAATTCATCTCTGTCTTGACCTGCAAACCCCCTGACATTCCATTTCTGGCCTTCCCTTAAGTAAAGACTGACAACTGTGCCAAATTGTGACAGAATGTGTTTTTGATACATAATATGGACATTTTTTCCCCAAGGGACTGTATAATTATGAGTGTAAAGTAGAAATATAACAAATAAATTAATCAGAAAATAAAGCTTAAAAAAAAGGCTGAGATTTTAATAGGCACTTGAGGGAAAGCAACACTTCAATAATATAAGCTGTTTTAAAGGCTGATATCCTCATCATCTCAGTATACCTGCAGAGATCAGAAGTTTAGGTAATGTTACATAATGTTTATTTGGAATCAAATACCGTTTTGCTGTCTTTCAAATGTTATGTCAATTATATTTTCTTTTTGCATATAATTGAAAGAGAAAAACCCTTTGCAACACAGTAAGAATAGTAAAGTAAAAATCAGAACTTTGTTGGAAGCTTCCAGTTGTTCTGGTGGTGATGGACACACCCAGCACCAGATTTCTACAATTTTATAAGCTTAATCAATTAGGATATATAACAGGTATATCCAACAGGAGATTCAGTTGCCCCAGTAACCCACCCCTGGATCAATCCCTTGGAGTTGGTTCAAGGAGTTCTCTGCCCTACTTCTTATTATATATTATTCTAAGTCCCCTACCTGGAATAACACTAAACATTATTTCAGGAATGTATTTAGAAGGTCAGTTTATTGTACTTAAATTTAGGGAAAAAGGAGTAGGAAAAGTACTGGAGATATGGCCAAATATTATCAATCTACAAATCTTCAAATGTATGAAAAAAATATATAAAAAGCTTAGGTATTATTCTCAGTATTTTAGCTGTTCACCTTGGTGCCCAAGTTTCTATGTACTTCTGCAGTTTGCTTTTACAAACATTTTTCACTGACTGTTTTTTGGTGTTCATTAATAGAGGTTATGTTCATCTTTTATTGCCTGACTTCCTTGCTCCTTTTATTTCTTTTTCTTTCAATAACTTTTAGCTTATTTCTCTTTCTTAGTCTCACAGGTAAACCTCTTTGTCTTTACATTTCTTTACATCAGTCTTCATGACTGATGTGCCTTCAGTCCATGTCTTTCTCTCCTCATATACAGATACTTCATTGCTTTGTTTTTTTCTTTTCCTTCCGTCTTCTAATCAGCTCTTCCCAACATCTCTCCTTTTCCTCTTCACTTCTCTTAATTATTGCTATTACTACAAAGGCCTTTGCAATGTGATGGTCCTCTTCATTCTAGATTGCACTTGTTTATTTTTTCAGCATGGAAACTACACAGAAACTTCTTGATATTCAAGGAGAAAAATATATGGTTTGTTAAAAAATTTTCTGATGTATTTCAGCTTAATCGGGCCAGGAAGCAATATTCTTTCTGTAAATACTATTCATCTGATGGTTTAGAAAGGGGATGAGCTGCCATAATCCTATTAAGTAATTTATATTTCAGGGGCACTGATACTTGAACATTAATGTGATAATGAAATAAAATCTGATAGCTGAGTTATACCTGAGGATTGCTTATTAAAAAGTTCTGTGCATCTAATGACTAATCATTAGTGAAGCAGACATACTTTCCACTGACTTTCAGCAGTCTTCTGTCTACAAAGGAGAAAATGTGTATATACCACCTCCACAAAGTGCCCCACAGCATAGCTGAAGGTTCTGATCCCTTGCAGTAGGTGTCTGAGGCATCTTCAGTTACCATAGTTCATCTGACAGGAAGGCTATCTGGATCTAGAAACTGGAAATCACTTCAGATTCCCATCATATGTACTTCACTTATTCTGACATTTACATCTTCACCACCTCCAATGTGTTATTTGGACAGGGCACTGGAAAATTTGAATATGGTCTCTATCTGACATGCAATTTATAAAGAATAGGTAGAATGTCTCTGTAAGAGGTTTGGAATAAGTAAATAAATAAGGCAAGCAAATTTGGGGAAATGAGGAAAGAAATATTAATTTGCCCTAATGTGCATTTTACTTTATGCATCACAGCATGTATTAACCAAAGGAACAATACCTCAGAATGTCTTTGTATTTAGGAAGAAAAAATAGAATATCTATGTAGATGCCTTCATGCAAAACAAATCATGACAGTGAGGTGAGGTTTAGAATGATTCAAATTTAAACTGTGTGGATGAAATTCAAGCAGAAAAGGTGAGCAGAATGTATACTTGTGGAAATGCTGGAATGGCTTAGCAGATTTGAATACAGATTCAAATAATAAGCTCACTCCAGTATGTAAGCAGAAATTTGAAATGAATCTTTTAACTAGGACAAAAGCTGAAAATATGTGAAAATATGTGCAATCAGGGATATGTGAAATTTTGGTGAGGGGAGAAAATGGAAGGGAATAAAAGTGCCAGTATTAATCGTCCTGGTTCCTGGATAAACTCTCTGAGACCATTTCAGTCTGATTTGATCCCCTACCACAGGCAATGATACTACCTGTACTTAGGGATACCTACAGGTAAATGCAAGAAACAGAAGAAATGGAAGGACAAGGAAAAACAGCACTATGCACAAACAGGGCATGGGTAGAGCAGAAAACCAACACAAGCAAGTACTATTCTTATCTATCGCAGACATTTTTTCACAGAAATCCTTTCTTTCAGATTTCTGTGTCTTCTGGAGGGCAGAGGCCTCAGAAGGAAATGTAAACAATTATTATCAGCTGCTGTGGAATGAGATAGGACGCACCTATTTTGATTGGTGATTGGTTCATGCTCCCATGTTTATAATTAAGGGCCAATCACAAGGAACAAGCTAGGGACAGTCCTTGGACACAACTTTGTTATAGATTCTTTCTTGTCCATTCTTAGCCTAGCTTGAGCAGCTCTGCAAACCTCTCTCTTTATTCCTATTAGTATAGTCATAATGTATTATATATCATATATCAATAAATCCAGCCTTCTGATCTAGAAACAAGATTCACCGTCTCTCTCTCACCAGCAGTGACCCACACAGGACGCTGTAATACTTATCCTTGGATGCAAAGCACATTTTGATGGTACATACTCAAGAGCTTATGGTTTCATAGGAATGCAGTCTCCTAAAAGCAGCCTTTATCGCTTTTGTAATATTGTTCAAGAGGTTTTTCCAGGATTTAAGATGCATGGAAATAATACCTAGGAAAAACTACTGCCCTTATATAACTTATAAATATAACAAAACTTGTCAGTGCAATACTTGCATTGAAAGTGCTGATATGTGTGTTGATTCATGAAGTTAATTTCTGGTTATCTAGTCTACTAAATGCAAACCTAGATACTACTAAATTAGTCTTCTTAAGCAGGGAACAAGCCAGACATATTCCAAGGAATTGATATTGAATTATTTCATTTCATCTGAGGCAGAGGTGATTCCCCAAATGCAGTAGCTATGTACATTTTTCATCTTTACCCAGTTGCTTTTAGAATTTCTAAAGAGGATTCTCTGTATACTTGCAAAGGCCATTCCATGGAATAATCTAAGTCTCCTAATTCCAAGTCTTTGTGTACAGTCTTCATCAATTTATAATAAATGTATAAAATACACATTCAACTTTTTATTAAGGCCTTCTAATGCAGGGAAGTCACTGTGCTTGCATGACAAGAAAAAAAAATTACAAAAAATTCACTGAAGTGTGTGATATAAAAAACATCATCTGTACATTTCTCTGTCCAAAAAAACATCTCTTTTTCTCCCTTATGGCTTTCTCTTACTTGATGATACTTACTATATTTCTGAAGAAAATGCATTTTTTTAAAATTATTCTGTTATAGGCAGTACCATGGGTTATATTAGCTTTTTAAAACAAATTTGGTGGAAACACAACATGCTTTATTTTTTCTTTCCCTTCACCTTTTCCTAGATACAGTTTGATGTTGACGTCTAAACAGAGCAGAAATACAGAAAAAGAAAAAAAGAAAAAACACATTTCCAGCCAAAAAATTCTGCATCTGCAATGAGAACCTTTAATTGAACTGAAAATTAAACAATTTCATGCAAACTAGACTCCTTTCTTTTGAGGGTTAAATCAAATCACCACAAGATGGCTCCCCAGCTTCTCCAAAGATTTTTTTTTTTTAATCTTGCTGCTCTCCAGTGAAGGCATTGATTATCTTATAGAAGTCTGGAGTACAGCTGAACAGACTGTGGATTAGAGCCTTGTCTAATAAAATAATAGCTATTTTTACATTAAAGCCCTGGAGATCTCTTTGAAAGGTAATTCTGTTACTTTAATTTCTGTACCCTATAAAAGGCTGTTATCTAGTTTGTGCCTCTGTTCATTTTTTTTTTTCCTAGCAGACAAAGATTGGCTCAGAGAATTCAAACTGATTTGGAGTTTAAGCCTCCTGATTTTAAAGGCTAAAACAGCTTATGCTCCTAAGATTTCTAAGTTTCTAAAAGTATTAGGAATTTTAATTCTACAGATAATTGCTATTTTTTATTGACCATTCTTTTTAAGAAGTAGGACTAAAAAAAGGGAGGTGTGAGCTATAATATTAAGTTTTTAGTAGAGGTTGTTCCTAAAACAAACTGAAATCACACCTGAATAAATGCTATTCTCAAAGAAAATAGAGGGCTTGGATATTTTTTTACATTTTAAAATCAAAAGAAAGTAAAAGAACTTCATCCAATCCAGTTAGTTAGAATGGCATGCATATTTTTTTAGGATATCACTTCTGGGTATTGTTTTGATTCTACTTGAATGATTTTATTGATACAGTCTTCCTAACAAAAAGCAGACAGACATAGGGACAAAAAAAGGTAAAGAAACACTTTGGTGGATAAGGAGGCAGAAATATAACATCAGTAGTTGATAGCAGAAGAAATCTTTCTAGTTTGCATATAACAGAAACATTTTTTTATTTCCACATAGCAAGAACCTATTCTCTTTGTAAGAGGCACACAGTAATCTTGGAGAGTCTGACACTGAAGCAGCATGATAGAGACAGAATTTAGCACTGTCTGAGTGCTGCAAACATTAAAAAAAATCACTTCTGCAAGGTCAGAAGTGCAAGTTATGTCCACTATGTTCTTTAAACCTATTTGTGAATCCTTTCTTAGGGTCAAAGTCACTGATCAATCACACTGTCTCTAAATTTGCACTCAGTCATGGGGTGACATTTACTGGTAAAATTTAATCTTTATACTTGATGCAGAGAAAACACAAAATGGGAATGAGTTCCTTGTTCAGCTGTGGAAAGTTCACTAGCAGGAACTTCCATTTACTAAAACAAAGCTGCTCTTATCAAGAAAAAGAAATGACAAAATTCTCTAAAAGTGAACTAAACTTTCTTTGAAGGCTCAGAGTACAATTAGAAAATTGGGTGCCTCCAAGAAGTCTGATCTTGGATATAACTATTTTATGGATGCATTCAACACTGATTGAATCTATAACCTGCTCTTTTTTCTGCTTTTAGTCATTTTTGGTTTCTTTTACACAATAGCAAGTGTCCAAGTGTCCAAAACTCATCTTGTTAAGGTAAGAAGCAATCCCTGTCAGCAGCAAATCTTATCCACACATGTTTTGGACTAAATCTACCTATGTTACTAAGTCTCATACAGTCTTCTTTTTTTCCCATTGACTATAAGCCATTTCTATGCCAATTAACTGTATACAAAGTGTCCATAAAAATAGATGCATACACTGAACATCTGTAAGTCAGACAAATTCTACCTACTTCCATCTGGGAGAATGACAGACAGTGTTTCCAGTTACAATTAATGTGTAAGGATACAAAATGGCATCTTGTTTTGTGCCTGCAGAAACCAAAATGCCCACTATGCCCAATATGCCCCAACAGTACGAACAAGCTGGAATGTGTCAGTCACAAGACATGGCAAAACTGAAAGTTTATGTATGGGGACATAAATGTAGCAATTCAGACTGAATTCTGCACTGTATTTTCAATATGCTTCTGTTCCATTTAGTGTGTTCCCATGACATGCTACCTTCAAACTTGTGAATGCAATTTAAAAAACTCAAGTTCCTCTTTTTGTAGGTCAGAAAGACCATAGGAAAAGTAGTCATATGGATTAAAAAAATGATTTGGTCTTTCTGGAGCTCTGCCGTAATTTACAAATGCATAAATAAATTGCAATTGGGAAAGTCATTGACTTACCAAGATATTGAAACCAAGCCTGTGAATTATTTCATCCTTAGTGTGGTCTGACAGTAAGAAATATTTCTTCAGCTGTGTTGAGAGTGCCAGTATTTCCTTACAATGTGACAGAGTAAATTTCTGCCTCAAGAGCAAACAGTTTTAATGTATTCTGGGCTTTATTTATTTATTCACTTACTTACTTCCTTATTTTTAAAAGGGAATATTTTTAATTTCATGCTAACACAGTCATATTAGCTTCCCATACCATTGATTTGATCGTCCCTGTTCATAAAATAGATGTAATAGGACCAGTTATATAACAACAAATCAGCTAATTAAAGAATGCTTCTGAAAAATGATGAGGACTGCCAGCTACCTTTCACTTGCATGTCATTATGGCAAAATGTCTTCCAGACATTGCAGTCAGATTAATCCCAAAAAGAAAATCTTAGCTCAAATAAGTTGAACCTTTTTTGTAAACACTGTCCTTCTGATGCAGATTTTACTCATCTACTCTTTTAGACAGAAAAATAAACACTTACAATCACTTTTAAAGCACACAGTATCACAGGAAGCTATAGTAGTTCTTTTGAATTATTCATTAATCTTATTTATATAATGTATACTGGAACACCAATCTGTGGAGTAGGCCTAGTTTCTCAGAAAGAAGGTATGGAGCTGCTGTTTTGTTATAAATAGTAACAGACATTTCTGGAATAAGAACATTTCTTTATATTCCTTGAATAAAATACCATCCCTAGAGAAACCAAGGTAAATTCTTTCAGTGAAATTATTAGCCACAATTTCACCTCTAGTTTTTATTAATATTTATATACCTTTGTATGTAGTGTTTCCTTTGCAGTGTTTCTGGCAATTTACACCAATGATAGTTATAAATGTAATTTACTTAATTTAGACAAATATTAATTCTTTCAGCTGTTGAAATATTAGCCAATGACAAAAAAAAAAAAAAAAAAAAAAAAAAAACAAGGAGAAAAATTGCACCCTTGTGCAATCCATTCATAGGGATACACAGATGGGCTCTCAGTCACACATATCTACTTTTAATTTTGTCTGCAAATCAGTATGCCTTGAACAGCTTTATATATAACATAATTACATATATTTGTGTTTGCTCTATATCACTACAGAGACAGTTGACAAACAGAGCAGACTTCTGTATAAAATCAAAGATTGAAAATTATAGGTTTTCCTAAGACTGAATGACAATGTGATAGGAAAAAAAAGGTTTTGAATATTTTAATGATGTGCATTTAGAAGCCACTCTTTATTCATGATTAAAAAAAAAATATATAGTGAACTTGTAGATCTTGATGAGAAGATTGCCAGTGGGTGAGAGGCTGGACATGAGATGCAAATGTGTACTTGCAACCCAGAAAGCCCATTGGACCCTGGACTGTGTCAAAAGCAGCATGGCCAGCAGGACAAGTGAGGGGATTCTGCCCCTCTGGTGGGAGCTGCACCCAGCTCTGGGGTCCTCAGCTCAGGAAGGACATAATCCTGTTAGAGCAAATCAAGAGGAGGGTCACCAAGTTGATCAGAGAGATGTAGCACCTCTCCTATCAGGAAAAGCTTAAAAAATTAGGATTTTTGAGACTGGAGAAGAAAAGGCTTTGGGGTGACCTAATTGTGGCATTCCTGCAACTGAAGGAAATTATAAGAAAGATATAGAGAATTTTTTTACAAGGGCAGGTAGTGATAGGTCAAAGGGAAATAAACTGATGGAGAGTGGATTTAGACTAGGTATTAGTGAAAAGTTCTTTGCTGTGAGGGTGGTGAAGCCCTGGAACAGGTTGCAAAGAAAAGTTGTGGATGCCCCATCCCTGGAAGTGTTCAAGGCCAGGTTGGATGCAGCTCTGAGCAACCTGATCCAATGGTCGCATCTCTGCCCATAGCAAGGGACTCGGAATGAAGTGATCTTCAACGTGCCTTCCAACCCAAACTATTCAGTAATTCCATGGTGTAGCATTAAACAGTGCTTAAAAATGACAGCAATGAAGCTTCTTAAGTCCTTGTGGATAATTCTGGTTCAGAACTGGAGTGAGTTGCTAAAGTTTATCCATGTGAGATTTTCAACTCATTTCAGTGAAGCTGAGATCAGAAAAGGAGTAAAACTTGAATGTAATATTTAACTATAGCAAAACAACAGCCATGCTTTGTTTCAAGAATCTTTAACTTATTCAATGTGTTGTACCACAAATAAATTTACAAAAAGGTCTTCAAACAAGTAAATTTTACAATTATTCAAAAACACCAAAATTCAACCTATTTCTCTTACATATATATATTTACAGATTAAATTGAAATCATATTTTTATTTTCTCTCATGAAAGCTGGAAATAAAAAAAGGTACTGCCTAATTTTTTAGTGCACAATGCTAGATTTTAGTCACTAAGCCTTGTACAACTGGTTGCTTTCCTCAATAAAGAAAAAGTTTCTTTAAAAGGTCAGGGTAGACACTTTCTATGTCTTTTTGGTTTGATTTTTTTTGGTGTGTTTTTTAAAATTTAGCTCTAAACAGAAACGTGCCCCAGATTAATGTATTTTATATAGTAATAAGTGAAAACTAATAGCTCCATAAGTATGTCTAAATGTTTATTAATGTTAATAAACTCTCCAGAGTATCACAGTGAAAAAAAAAAATCCTCATTCTTTTCAAATAATTAATGAACAAATTAGCCATTATAGAATAGAATTCAAATTGGTTTTCTCTTTCTGCTCAGAGTGGAATTCTTTTAGGTTTAGTCACTAAGTTGAGCAGGAGTTCCTGGGACTCAGCTATTACTTTTTTCCAGTTTCCATAGAAACCCCTGTCAGAAAGATGAATATGGAAAATGGTACTTTGAAATAATCTCCATTTTGAACATAAAAGCAAAACACAGTGGTGTAAAGCAGCAATTATGTTAAAGCACCTTATCCCATTTTTCAGTCAGTAGAACAGCAGTTTCCATGAAAATGGGAATATGAGTAGTAACAAGCAGCAAGACAGCCAAACTTCTGAAATTTTGTGATTCAAATTCATGGGGAAAGATTTTGCTTCCCAGGCTTTCTACAAGATAAAATCCAAAAATTTCCTAAAGTTTCAGAACTCTTGCTATTTTGTGTTATGGCAGTTGCTGAAGTGAGAAACTTTGGTGATTTTTTGAATATTCATAAATTTACTGCAACACTGTCTCCTCATTTTGATGCATTCTGTGTGTGACTAACACAGAAATTAGGTGCATGTGAATCTGCCTTATATAGTGCATTCAAATATTTTGCTTTTAAAATTTGTTGGAAAAATAATAATAAAAAAAAGACTAATCATTTCATGCTTGCACTATTTTTTATTTGAAACTATTTGAATCCATATAATTATTACAATTTGTTCATTCTCTCAGAGAGAATTATGTAAATAATGACAGCCAATGGCCCAGAAGGTCCCTGTTGTGGTGTGTTCCACTACTGAAACAGTCCTAAGTAGAAATTGTATCTTTGTACCACAGGAGTAGATCTACATCTAAAAGAAGATATGTTCTTTCATACTGTCTGCTTATCATTTTCTGCTTACACTTTTTCAGCAATATGGCATACAGACCATGAATTTTTCCCATCATGTCATACTATCTAGCGTTCATTGATATCCTCATGAGAAAATATATTGAATACTTTAACATATGAACTCTAGCCAATAGAATTTGAAATCATATGTTTTCATTTATCCCTAACAGGCTTAGTAGGGTCAAGTTTTGTATCTTTCCACTTAAAGTTCTCCAAGAACAGTGCTTTTGAAAACAACATTTACAATGGTTTATGATCTAAATTAATATATTACTCTGAGTTTTGTGACAGAAATAAAATCAAAATCAGATCAGGTCCTTGTCTTATTTACAATTACATCAGTTTCAGGCTATCTTTTATAAGAAAAATGGAAAGATCAGTGGACTCCAAATTTACTTTTACATAGCTGAAAGCAATAGATTTCTATATTTTCTGTCATATTTATCTTTCTTTTTTATGTCATATTTTTATCTCATGCCTTTGAAATATGATGTGAACATGTTGTGCTCTGAAAAAGCTGTAGACTAATATTTAAGTTTGTTTTCTTTTGATTATGAGCTTGGAGGGATTCTATTCTGTCTTTTGGCAAAAGGGAGACCATCAAAGACACTTGTCTGCAACTAAAGTCTGAGGTATTTGATGACCATGAAAGGACATGGATCAAAATATAATGGACTTCCAATCCTTTTCCTCCAACAGGAGTCTACATGTGGTCAAAACCCCACAGCACTTTAAGAAATACATTAGAACAGACTTTTCTTTGATGGTTTGAAATTTCACTGTAATTTTATCATCAGACTCTTCATCAGGATCACCATTTAAGTATGGTAAGAGTAGTTTCCTGTCAGGCAAAAAAACCCCACTCTTGGGCTGTAAATAATTTGGTGGATTTAAAAAACCAGCAATATCTAGCAAGCACAATTATCTTAAATAAAAATAAAGTGGACACACTGTCCTAATGTCTAATACAATGACATGGTGAAAAAGATGAAAGCTAAGCCAAGTATAGGAAAATGAACCCCAAAGTTTTGGGGATTTTTGTTTAAAGAATTGCTTTATATCCCAAATAATATCTTGCATATTCTCAAATAAATGAAAGTAATTGTATCACATTTATGACTGAAAAGTTTGACTTTGGTTATTTTAAATAAGAGGAGCCTGTATATAAGGAATGTTCAATTCTAGTTTACTTACAGAAAAACCAGTGAAGCATATGGTATGACTAGGTAGCATAAATGACTATTCATCAGTTACAGCAAAACATAACTAAATAAGCACAAATAAAACAAATAGCCTATCAGACACAGATACACAGAAAAATCTCCAAAATTTTTCACTAACACATTGGATTTACACAGCCCTATCTAAATAAAAGAAAGACATGATAGTTCATGCTGTTCAGGTTATAAGCCCAAAAATATTGCATTGCTTATTAGGGAAGCTCCTAAACTATCAGTACCCTTGCTGAGAAAAAGATTTATGACTAACCTTTCCTAGGTCACTGACAATAAGACTAGAAAATGTTTTTTAAAGAAAAAGCCGTCAGGTGGCTCAACATGAAATTAGATATGTTGCCAGACTCAGCAGGTAGCAGAAAATATGATTGAAATTCAGGATACCTATAAATAGAAAACAGTGCCTTGGATGCAGTCTGGGTCATAGGGAAGATGCTTTATCCTGTAATATTTCAGTGTCCTGCATTTTTTTAAGTGTCACGCACATTATCTTTTATCCCCTAAAGCACAGAGGCTGTTTCAGTGTCCAGCATTGCTAGTCACTGTTTTTCAAGTGTGCTTTGTTGGAATACTTTTTCTTATCAGTGTATCAATACTTGTCTGTATCAGTGTTCAATAGTGTTTGTACACTTACTGTATTTCTGTTAAAACAAAGATCTGCTGATGCTTTGCAGCCGGATTTAGCAGCAGGTGCCCCTGCCCATGGCAGGGAACCTGGAACTAGATGATCTTTAAGGCCCCTTTCAACCCAAAACATTCTCCAAATACATGATTTTTGCAGAAGGAATCCATAAATCAACACTGCAATATCCCCAAAGTAAAAAAGAACTTGACTGGATTCAAGTCAGGGTTGTGGAAACTTCCTATCCTTCTCAGTATGTGAAGCATTGGAATGAAAGCTTTGAGAATGTCTAATCACTAAAATGACCAGAGAAGGAGAGAGGAAAAATGGACCAAATGAAAACTGTTGCTACATTTTATACTTTCTCATTATGTGACCATCACTGCGTGCAACTGGATAGTGATCTAAACAGAGATTTAAATGGAGTTCAGGAATACGATTTTTACATTGTTAATGGCAACCACAGGATGTGTGTCCCAAATTATCAGGCCTGTTAGCACTGATTGTGGCTATGTGGAATGAAAATATTTGGACTGAGATCAATATGGAGAGTAAGATGTGATTTCTGTGCATATAACTTGTTCAGAATTTTTCTTGTAGCAAGTATGGAATTCACCGCCATGTGGACTACATCTTGTAAGTTAAACATGCTCATAACTACTCTCTGACACCAGAATCAGTGCAGATTGTCACACATGCACTGTTTTAAACTCTTTTACTCTCTAGAAATGCTAGTTGTCCATATTAAATTCCTTGGTAGAAATGATCTTTTACTTACAAGCCACCTGTACTAAGAAAATGCTAGCCAAGATTCAAACCAAGACAAATATTCAGAGAGTTAACAATCTATCAGGACTGTAGAGAACAGACTTTGTGAAAGCAGCACCTGGAAAATGAGATCATCTGATCAAACACAGGCATCTGTGGTGCAGGTCTGAGATCTCCATCTGAGCTAGATGTTTCGACTGTCTTTATAATCAGTGGAGAGAAACAGGCTTATCTAGGGAAATTATTCACTTCATCATAATGCAAACACTTAACATTTTCAGATTAGTTGTTCCATGCAAGTCCCTATTTTTCTCTCTTCACCATAAAAAAAAAAAAAATCCAGGAAGACAAATATACATGTCTCTTTTGTAAATATTTAAAGATGAAACAAATGAATTCCAGACTAAATGCAAGAAATGTGCTGACTGAATCTGTGTCTTTATGCCTCCACAGATCTATGTGTGATTTAAATTCAGATGTTGTAAAGCTCAGACTAATAGAGGATAAGAATTGATTTCCATGCATCTGTGGAAGAAGTTATTTCATAGATCCCTCTTGGTTTAATATCCACGATAAGTCTATGAACTTTTGATTCTGGAAAACCAGAATTTAAGTATATGTCTATTATAAAGAACCTGTATATTGCCATTTTAGAGGTTTATTTTCAGCTGTTGACTTTTATTTTTTCATAAATAATTAAGGAATAGAAAATAGATGCAGTAACACTAATTTTGTATTAATGGAGAAAGAAGAAAGGAATCAAAAACTTTACAGTCCCTGTAATTTTAGAATCAAAGTACAGAGGCAAAAAGATAGTTTTCATGCAAGAGAAAGTGTCTTTTCAAACTGTCCAAGGTTATGCTTGTTACAAGCATAAAACAGCCCAAAATATGCACATTAAAGCCACAGTCACCCATAAATCAATATTTCTTTAAGTGAATAGTGGTTGCAGGAATCTACTGTAAATGAGTCAGACAGACATGACAATGAGTCCATCATGCTCTAAATCACTCAAAATTAATCAATAAATTATATATTTCTGTTATTGAAAAGAAGAAAAAAGAACCACACCAGCACTTCGATAATAATTTTGTGGTTAAACTACTAAATGAAGAAGTTTATTCCTCATTCTTCCAAAAGTTTCCAGTATATATAATGACTGAATGGTGGCTTTCTAGCAGAGCTTTTGTCACTCTGTCCAACATGAATAAAATTTATTAATAATTTTATTTTTATTTGTCAACAGAAATGATAATCTGATATTTTGGTATGAATGCGTAGATAAACATGCACTAGAATACACCTTGTAAATTACAAAAATAAAAATATAAGACAAAATTAAAATATTCCAAATTGTGTATTTAGTTCCACTTTCTACAGGACTTCCTTATCTCTTACTTCCCTCAAAATGAAGATCAGATAAGGATGAGGAATAATTTGGACTGAGGCAATGGCTGAAAAATCTGAAGACAAATTCTAGATTTAGATATTTAGTTTGCAATTTTTGTGATCTCCCCAAACACATAATCACCTATTTAAATATAAGGCTCTATGGAAATCTAGTGTTTTTGAAGTTGAGATAATGTAAATTCTTTTTCCTAAGTCACAGTGATATTGTAGGTTAAAGACTCCATTTTAATTTACTCACTAAGAAGGCAGTGGTTTTGGTTCAATGTGTTCTAAAGCACATTTCTTTCAGATCTTTCATATCATATTTCTCATATCTTCAACTTCTAATTTCCTGTTTAATGATAAATGTGTGTAAGATATACATGTTTGAAAAAATTAAATACTGATGCATAAATACATAAAACAGGAAACAGTCATTCACATTTCTTTCAGATTTTCACATTATATATTAAAACTTATTTTATCTTCCTTCAGAAGTTGTTTTTTTATAAATACTGTTAGTTGTAAACTTGACAAAAGAAATGTTATCTTAGGGAATATTAATGATGACTCATCTACTGAAAACTCCTGTAAAGAGATTGGAGACATTACACATGCTAGTTCACTGAAGTTTAGCAGGATGAGCTGCACTTCTAATACATGCATGACATATAATCAAGAGACATACAAATTGCCCAGGGACTTTCAGTTTTCCTTCATTTTTCACTGACATTGGATAGACATCTGTGTCTAACAATTATCGCTTCATTCACGTTTGCTTGGATAAAGATTTCAGAACAAAATTTCAGAATAAAATTTCAGGACCCAAAATTTCAGGACCGTATTATCAAACATGTTTTCACAAAGGTGGAACGGCCTATGTTATGATGGAAGTCAACTTCTTTCACTCTTCCCTGAGTTATCTAAAAGTTTTCCAGTCTGAATGAGGAAAACTGTATGCCAAAGAACTACTACTTCTTTTCCTTTCACACTTCAGTAATGGTTGTGCAGTTTATTACAGCAATTTGAGTGCTTCACATATACCAAGCATAGAGTTCTCCCAATTACTTCTCACATATGTATTGAAAAAGATAAAGAAAGAAGAAATATTCTCTCATAACAGAAGTTAGTCTGGATTAGATGGCCTTAGATAAATCTCACAATCAAGCAAGTATTTTATTTACTGCAAAAAGAAAAAATACATTTAGGTTTTTAGTCACCCATGCAGTGAAGGAAGGGGAAATCTGCAATTTTCATTGATATATAAATAAATTATACTTGTTATATTTGTGTAAAAGGAATTTCATTTGTGGGAATCAGATTAATTGCACTGGGACTTTACCAAAATAGCAGTGGTACTTTCTAAGTTTTTAAGTATATATTAATATTCTATAAGAATGTAAATAAACCTTCTCCCACATGACCTGCTATTCAAAAAATTGATATTCAGCCAATCAGAAATTCTGTGAGTAAAGACTAAGCAGAGCTGGATGGCTTTCCAGACATTTTTAAACAAATAACTAATCTCTTAGTTTTGCAAAATTTTGCATTATAAGCATAATGCCAAAAATAATGATGTGCCATCTCAGTCCTTAATTGTCCTTATTCCACTAGCAAAGCCCAAGACCTTTGCATATTGCAGAAGGCATACAAGACTCAGATAAGGATAGAGGAGATATGCAAATGTTGGGGAATTTCTAGGTTACATCAGATTATTTTAGTTTTTCTGTTAAAGTCTCAGAGAATTACCGCATGCATTTCTTCTAAGTCTTCCTGAACTTTCCTTTAGAAGAAGCTCATCAGAAAATTTAGCATTTTGATTTCTTATTTTCTTTTTCTTCCCAGGGGTGTGGTATTTGTTTTCTCTCTGTAAAACACTATCTAATTTGTAAAAGAAAATTGACATATTGTAAAAAGGTTATGTGACAACTATGAAATCATTCTTTAATAATAAAATATTAACAGAGGCATCTATCTCAGTATTTAATTTACTCCTATCATTCCAGTATCAGAAGTTAGGACTTTTGTGTATGCTTCTTTTTGTCCTAATCTACTCTAAACAAGTACAAGTTATTTTAAAAAATGCTAATACTTTTCCAAAAAAGCTGTGTTTTTGGAATACATAATTGAATCAACACTTTAAGAAATCTCATAGTATTGCCTAATATCACACTTCTAATCATATTCTAACTTTAAAGAGTTAAATTGCAGTTTTAAGATCTTTTACAGGTAAATTCAAATGCAGATGTTTGCTTGCTTTTTTATTTTTTTGATTGTGAATTGGTGAGAAGGTTTTCAAATACAATAATCTTTCAAAAGCCTCCTCTATTATATTTTAAGTGAAAAATTCTTATGTTCTGTTATTATCAAAAACCACTGGAGGTGTAAGTACAGGGAAAGATATGACAACAAAACACAGATCAGATTATTTAATTATGCTTTGTGTTTATAAAATATTAATGAAAGTGTGCAGTGAAGCTACACCAATTTAAGCTGGTAGTAGAGGAAGTGTGACTTAGCAAATAGCCATGTTAAATGAAAATTCAGTTACATAACCAGAGAACTACTGAGCTAGATGCCTAGGTGTTGATGCAGCTGATTCATAAATTTAAAAGGAACTTTCAGACATGAGTTCTATATTTGTTAATTTTAGGAAAAGCCCTTCCTTTTCCTAAAAGAAAGCATTATATATTGCTACTATTTTAGTGTATCCTTTAATACAATAATGAACTTCTGGTGTCATTTTTGTTATCCCTGTCAGTCTTCTTTTCATTCCCTGGTTTTATTGGGTAGCATTCTATTTTTAATGACTGAGTTTTTATATGTTCCTATCCTCTGAGAACAAAAATGACAAGATAATTACTGAGAGAAGATGCTCAGGCTATGTCTAAGCTGTTAAGCAAAAAGAGGACAGAAAGTGAAATAACCCAGTCTGCAGCTGAGACAGATGTATGTTATAGCAAATTTTTCCTACAACCTGACTGTGTTGGAAAGAGAATATCATTTGACAGACAGGGTTACATTCTTATGAACGATCTCCAAGATGGTCAAACAGACAGCCTTCAAAAAACTAAAAACCAAAACCCAACCCAGACTAAAATGAAAAGACAAACACTAAAACCAAAACAAAAAAATTCCCACCAAAATTATATTGATGGGAAAGTTGCTCGATAATTTCTTCCAAAGGTGAAATATTTCAGTATTATTTCTGGCAGATTGGAAAATAAGTAATTCAATATGCAACATGGGCACTGAGATTTTGTGGTAAAAAGGATTATTTACTTTCTGTGTAATAAATATTAATTTTTAGACACAGCGAAAGTCAAAATTCTATAGCTGTTTGAAATACACTTAAGTCCTGAAGAGTTGTATAACAGCTAGTAAGTAATTTCTGTCTAATACTGTTTATAAGCATTTTAGTGAGAAATATACATTAAGTATAATTGTCCTACTTTCTTTCATCTTAACTGATGTACTTTCTGTGTATAATTTCTGACATTTTTCTTGGTTGCAATATTTTTATACTTTTTGAGGAAAATGACCCAGTTTTGCAACAACATGCTTGCAAAGTCTGAACAGTGTGAAGAATAATATTTCATCTGCAAATGTGGATGTTTTGATTTCAGTATTTTTTTAAGAGGGATATGTCTTCAGTTTCTGGTTCCTGCAGCTTAGGTTCATTTTACTGTGGTCTTTCTTCGAGACTCTAGAATAGCTTAGTGAAAAACTATAACAGTTGAAGTGTTGACATATTTTTTTCTGTCCTTCCTCTTTTCTCTATTTGATTATGCTAATTCGATAATATCTGTATTATCTGTATTATTTAATTCTGGAAGTTTTGGAATTTTTTTGTTTGTTTTTGTAGGTAAAGTATTGCTTGATTTGCTCTGCCTAATCAACTTTTGGTCTTGGTGGGGAGGGTGGGGGAATTTTCTTTTTAGCTATTGAAATGCTTTATAAAATGTGGAGATCAAAGACTGCAAGGAAACTGAAAACTAGTCTGTTTCATCACATTATGACTTCCACATCTGAAAGTCTGGCTTATAAGAAAAGAGCACTTTTTAACTTTTTCTTCTGAGTAGAAGATTATGCTGGTTTGAACATTAGACAGAAATGAAACTCCAAATAAGCCACTCCCCTTCCTCCCGCCCTTTCTTGTAAGGGAGTGACAGCAGCAGAGAGTATGGGCTGAGAAAATAATTTTCTGAAAACACAAAGCAATGGAATAAGATGGGCACAATAACAGCAATATTAACAACAAAGAGAGTGTATTTCATTCTCAAAAGAGTGTTCACCACCAATGAGGAACAAAACGAAGATGGCGGACTCTCCCCATAGGTTGCGTCCATGTGGCTTCCCCAGACAAAGGCGACTGTTCCCACACATCCCACTAGGAACAATGACAAGACAGTGGGGGAGCTCTTAAACTGATGTTTCCCAGATCTCCACCCCAAGCCCAAAAAAAAAGACAAAAAATGACGAAGAACCTCCCTGAAAGCTCAGTCATCTGAGTCAGGTCATGCTGTTGGTCCACTCATTTCTGGGCTCATTTCTGTGCAGCTGCCTTTGCTGCCCTTTCCACTGCCTTCTTGTGTGGGAGATGGACCATGTCACTGTTGCTTTTCCAACCATTCCCCTGTGATCCTTCCAGCTCAGCTTGGCTGGACCAGGCTCAGCTTCACTCCTGTCACCTGGGCTCTTGTCACCTTGCACGGGCTAGGCGTCTCCTGTGCTGGCCCTTTCCCCCCAGCAGTCTCCATGCTGGTACTTCTGGTTCAGCACTAGTGTTGATTCCCATTTTTGCCACTGTCCTTTCAGCATTATGTCCTGTAGCTGCATTCCAGAGAAAAAGGGAGGTGGTGGTGTTTGGGTACAGCTCCGCAGAGGCTGATGCCAACCCCTTCCTGCTGTAGAGAAGGGAGGCAAAACACTGCACTTATGGTTGGGCACCCGACTTTTCCTCCCAGAACCACGTCCCTCTGCGATGATGTGCATAGTATAGAATAATAACCTGGCCACACTGAGACTGTGCTAAACTCCTCCCCGCTCTCTTCCACCAGGACAAAAATATACATGACAGTCAAAATTACCATGGAGAAGTCTGATGTTTTTTGTGGATGTTGCATTGGAATGAAGCATAAAGTGATATACAGTTCACTAGGTTCAACCTGCAAGTATAGATATCTCAGTCACAAGTCTCAGATGATGAAATGATGTAATCAAGTGACAATGTTAATACATTGTGTCAACCATCTGAAATTACTCTGTGGGCATTAAAACTTTCCAGGAGTTCAAACCATAGCTTTCTGTGATGACTGTTCCTACAGCTGTTGGATTCCAAGATATTCAATTTCTTCACTTAATAAAGAGCATATATTCCATATGAAAACTTGGGGTTTTTTTTAGATAATGTGACTGTTTACTACCTGAAGTGGCCTCTAGATGGGTGTTGTATCTATTCTTGTCTCTTACAGAATGAAGGAAAATTTTTAAGACTGTGACCTGATTGCACAGTAGCATGTGAGCAGGTACACACTGCCTATCTCCTACTTCATGGATGACATTCCTTGAAAGGAATAAGAGACTGAAATGAAACTTCTGAAATGGCGTAAAAATTAATTATTCCTAAACAATAATCTTTTAAAAGTGCAGGTTTATAATTCATAAAATCTTGCTAAATGAAACCAAAATATATTTATGAACATGTCTGTATTTTCAATGACTGAGAAATTAAGACTCATATTATTTGGAACAAAAATATAACAACGAAGAAAAAGACAATATAAGGGAAAATAATTTATCTTTGAGGAAGAAATACAAGTGTTATAGAGGATGAGACAAAGTATTGAATGAGAGAACAAATAACTTGTCATCAATTCTTTCATGAGACTTCAATATCAAATTATTTCTTTTGTGACTTTCAGTTTCAACAGATCTTCCAATTCAAATATATTTTGAAATAAACTAATCCTCTTGATTATTTCAAAATGAAAAGTTATTATTTCTCTGTTCCAAGAAATATTGACAGTGCAATTCAGCTCCAGGTTTTAGGCACTTAGTGTGGGATTTTATTTTTTTTCCCTGAATTAAAGATCTACCCTTGTGCTTCTAATACTTCTTCAGAAGGTCTATAACAAGCTCTAGAGAACACCTCTGCCCTTCTGAAACAATTCTGGAAGCCAGGTGAAATCTACTAAGAAATCTCAAATGCCACAGAGCACCATCTGTACTCAACTTAATTGAGGCCCTGAATTAAATGTACATACATAAAAATAGCTAAATTCATCTAATTTACTATGCTGATTAGTGGAGATCTAGGAGCTAATTTGTCTAAACATAATTGGTAATGGAATTTGACATGTCAGATGCTACTGAAGACACCTGTGCAGGGTTGTTACTTGTGACACAGAAGCACTAATTATATCCCTCTGTAACAGTAACTGGAACTACTCAAGAAAGTCTAGTACATCTCTGTGCCACTAGACAGACTTGTGTCAGCAAATGAGCCGTGACACCAGTCAGTAAAATCAGTGGAAACTGATGAGATAGACAACTAACCAGATGTAAGTGTCTGAATCAGGATAAACTGATCCCTATCTCCAGGATATGGACTCGAGTTAGCACCTGAGATAGGCAAGGGGGAGGTGTTTGTTTCTCTCAGGATTAACAGCTAGAGCTTTGTGAATGCAGCCACCTTCTTTTGCTTTGAAAACTGAACAAGCCTCATGTGAGACATTAAGAGAAATTAATTTGTGCTACAGTGAGTAATAGAAGATAACACTGATGAAAAGTTTCATGAGTTCTAACAGTAGAAGTATTAAGTTATAGCACATGGAACATTAGATGTTAAAGAGTTAGTGTACACGAAGTAAAGCAGGAAATTCAAGATTAAAAATAAGAATAAGGAAATCTAGCCATCAACTTGGTTGTTTAATTCTTCCTTCACACGAGCTAGAAGATTTTATCCTACATGTGTCTCACTTATATTACTTGTGGCAATTGTTACCTTATAATATTAAATACTGATTGTGCGGGGTACATGCAAGCAGCTGGTTTTGAACCATTATATGTAATAATTTTTCACACAAGATTTTGTCACTGATGGAGTAGTTTCTTGAATATACAGAAGATGAAGGGGATTAAGACTGCTGGACAGAGCTGTTAATTGAGTAATTGAGAAAGATAAGAATAATGAGAGAAGTATGAGTTATTTCATTGTATCTGTAAATGTTTTTTAAACTCTCCTCCAAACTAATGCACAAATTATTATTTAATAGATCAAAAGAATAAATAGATTCATAAATACAGTATTCAGAATATACTGTGGAGAAGTATATTCTGAATATACTGTGGAGAACTATATTCCCACATAAGTGGGAAATCCATTGCTACCAGGTGATCAGCCAGATGGTAAGTACTTGTCACAGTGGGAGAGGAGGAAAAGGTGCAACATTGCACTCTGATAGGGGGGATTTTGACCTCTGCAAATTAGGACACTAATTTTACAGACTTACAAACTTGAAAGGTCTTGGATTTGTCATTTGGCTTTTCTGGTTTTGTTTGTGTTTTATTTTTTCTAGGTAAAATAGTCAGTAAGTTTTGGGGTTTTTTTAAATGAGGAAAAAAGTGAGAATAACATTTTCAAAAATTAAATTTTGCTTCTGGACAAGATGGACAATCACCTTTATGGATAAAATCATACATCTGAATGTTCCAGGGGAGTATTCTCTAAAGAAATGAACTTTTATATTTGTGAAGATTGTTAAAGAATAAAGATGGAATGAAACAGTCTAACTAACAAAACCTGAATCATATTTGTTGGTTAGAAATCTTTTATAAAATCTCATCATAACAACTATCACCAAAATATATGCCTGAATTGCAAGAGATAATATCTAGTTACAGAAGGTGTAGTGGAAGTAGTATATTCAGTTACCTCTAGATGTTTATATAGGCTTCACTGCCATAAATACTGTAAGAAGAAACAAGGAGCTATAGACCACAAGCCCAGATAATCAGTGCCTGAAGCCCACTGAATTTAGGAGGCAGATACACTTCCTTGAGAGTTAAAGGCTTAAAACAGCAGTGATTAAGCAATTTAATTTGAGTTTTCTGTAATGCCCATGAGAAGCTAAATAGGAAGAACTTATTTGCATTCTTTTCTGTGGTGAGATGGAAGCATTTGTGATAAGCAATATAAATAAGTCTCATCACAACTTCACCCTGAATTGTCTTCTTATCTGTCAATTGTATTGGATCAAGGAATATTGGCATCACAATTTTAGGCAGTTCCTCTGTGTGGTTGCAATAAGGAAATTGTCAGTTTTACCCACCCGTATTTTCACTGTCAGACCAATAAATATTTGTATTAAAGGCAATTTTGGAAGAATAAAGCAAAAATATGATAATCTAAAGAAGTTATAGTTTAGTCTCTTACAGATTAAAAATCTTCACTAATAACAAAAAGCTTTTGAAAATCCAGATTACCTTAATTGTGGTTATTTTATGGAAAAAAATTTGATAAGAAACAAATAATCCATTTTAGACTTAAACTTCATTAAATTAACAGAGTTCAATCTTTCTGTAAATTTCAATAAGGTGACTGACATAAGGCTACTTGAACATGGTCATGAAGCTGGTGATGGTGAAAAGTTCCTGAGTGAAAAATGGGCAAAGGTGTATTCAAAGATAAATGATGGAAATGGACCGACTCTAAACTTTATTTTAAAATACAGAGCCATCTTTCCATCCTTGCTTTATATCTTCTCATATGTTTGTCCAAGCCTTCATTTTACTAAATTCTGCCTACATTCCTATTTGTGTTTCTTTCCATTTTAATTTCTTTTTTTTTTTTTTTGCACATTTTCCATTCATCTGCCAAGTACTTCTTTCCTCAGAAATAACTACATATGTTACTAAACAGAAGGGATAGAGTGGAATTCTCCCAGTGAGGCTAGGAAGAAGTAGATAGAAATCTTACAATTCTTGTGAGAACAAGAACCTTGTTGACCTGCTTGCACAAGATAAAGATTAGGATGGGGAGGGGTGTATTTATGGAAATAGGCATAATCCATTGAATCAAGGCTTTCTTATAGTTTTCCTTTGAACAGCTTGACAGCTCCATTTTATTTGATTTTTTGAATATTTTATTCTATTCTTTCATGTAAATTTTAGAGTTTTTCTACATCATTTAGAGAGAAAGAGAAGCTGAGACTGCATCTTTGTTGCTGGTAAACAGCTTGACCAGCCTGAACTATTGAGAAATAACTGTATAGTGATTATGCAAATCAGATAAGCTCAACCAATGAATGTTCAGAGAAATGCATAGCTTAGGAAAACCCATACAGGTACACATCAATAGCTGTTCAGTTACTCTGAGTTCGGATTGGCTGGAGCATGTCTATTTCTGTGTGTTATTCTTACATTGGTGAAAAGCTGGGACATACAAGACTGATTCTCAAAATATTTGGAAAATTATCTTGATTGCCTAAAGAGTTTGGCTCTTTAAATGCACAAGAGATAAATTTAGCCACCAAATTTAACCTTCTTCATCCGCTAGAGTAATGCCTTTTCATTTATTACTGCTTACGGCTGCAGTTCATTTGAGGAGGTGCACAATTAATAGCATAAAGTGCATTTGGAAAAATTATGCCAATTCAAGAGGAAGTTATTGTCCATGACTATTACTAAAAGGTTTACAAATTTGTTATTTAAATTATTTGAATATTCTGTAAGATTAAATTTTTGCCTAAGGACTTCTGTAGGATATGACTTGTACTTCATTTTAATATCTTCCAGTATTCTTTTTATATACTAACTGGTCTGAAGCAAAATTGAGATTATCTAAGGAACTCATATAGCAGACACTCTGAAAGCCAGTGTCTTCAAAAAGAATCTTTGTAATATTTCTGAAATATCAGCAGTTCCCAAATCCCCAGGAACACATTCAAACTAAACCCCTGTTAGAAGCAGCAGTAACTTGTCTGGATCTAGACCAGCACTCCCATGCCACGTTACCCTCAATCGCAGAGTTGCAGGCACAGGACTTTCAGTTTTGGATTCCAGGTCTTCAGATAACAAAGTGACATGCAATGAATTTGCCAGCCATGAATTTTGTGCTGATTTGTCAAAATACTAAATATTTCAGATTTTTAATCATACAATAATTATATACTTTGTCTGGATCAGCTGCTTTGGGGCAAGAGAACTCTGCCATTGGTATCAATGGCCTTAGAAATATCTTTTAACATCGTATTTTAACCTATAATTAATCACTATTTTTATACTGTCAATTACTTAGGTGAGACTAAGGATCCTTTTCCTGTGGCAGTATGCAAAGGAACTGTATGAGGGTCTTGTTATGGAGAGGCTATTGCTGAAAAAAGTTAAAATTATCAGTAAAAGTATAACCCAAAAAACCCAAGGAGTCTTTGAAAAAAAAATTAGGTTTCTGAAAAGTTAAGAGTTCATTGCCAGATGCTATTAATAAATTTGCACATAATAACATTAATTAAGTTGAAGCTATCTGCATTTCTTCTTGGGTGTTTGGTTTTTTTCAAACAAATGGGAAGCAACACAAAGTTTACATCTCTAACAGGGCAAGTAAGAAAAGGTCTGCTACAATTAACTCATAAACTTTCCAGTCCCTTCTGTAATACTCACCAAACTTTGGAAAACAAGATTAAAAAATAGAGTAGAAATATTTCTCTAATATTCTAAATACACCAAGAGCTACAAATTGATGTAGCTGCCTGAGGATTTATTGGTGGGGATTATATCAACAAAGAATTAGAAGGTAAAGCCATAATGAATGTTACTTCACATGGGATCAAGAACAGTAGTGTTTTTCAAAGGCCTAAAAATCCTGTTGTCTTTTTTACTACTGATTAGGATGTTTCTGATTGATCAAGACAGCTGTGTAGCCACTGTGTATTTTGACTTCTTAAGCATTTAAGAGTGTATACCTTTTGATTTAATAATGTTCGGCTTTATAAAATAGCATGTCTTGAGAATTTTGTATGTGTTCGAAGTGGGAGACATGATGAGATTCCTGGAACCTGGAGTGGATCTCTCCATCCTGGTCCACTGCAGCAGAGTCTGTGCAGATTCTCAGCGCCAGGGTAGCCCTCCCATCCTAGCTGGATCAAAGGGGCACTGCTGTGGTTCCCTGTCCCCATGTCCAGCCAGTCTGTAGGCCAGAGATATTTTCCCACAGGCACTCACATGGTACAAGCAATGATGAGCACACAGCACAGAGAGCAGTGCCTGTCTTGGCACCCACAAGAATACAAACAGCACAGCTTAGTCATTTTTACCCTCACTGAATGATCAGGATGGAAGTTCCATAGCAGAGTATACACATCTCCTGGAAAAACACCTTCTCTCCAGCAGCTGATTTAAAACCTTCAGTTTACCCAGTACATGCATAACACATCCTTATCTCCTCCTTCAGCCCTATAGTTTACCCCTGTAGCAGCTGGCACTCAGACTTCTTACAGCTGCAATTTAACTTTAGGGGAACTTCCCTAACACTCACACATGAAGCCATATGACCTAAAGTTCAGATAAGATAGCTAGAAATCCATATGAATGTAGGACAAACTACAATGGTCAGGGAGGACCAAACCAGACAGTCATATCAACTGGCACTTGCTCAACTGTGACCCATACTTATGTATGCCTTTTACCCTCTTTTCTTCTGTATTTATTAATCTTAATTCATCTTCAGCCCTGCATTTACCCCACTTTATTCTTTCTCCTAAAAATGCCATAATAGGTCCCACACAGTCCCACACTCATGCCTACTGTGTTCTAAATTTCAGTTCCTCCTCCACCCCGTGGTTACTTCTGTATCTGTTTAGTTTGTATGACATTATGAAAAGAATTTCTTTTGTTGAATCATCCTAATGGTTCTCCTGTTATAATCCTGGGAGCAGTCATATTCATAGAGTTTTCACAGATTAGGTTACTAGAATTCCTTCATCTGTCACTTTTTCTAAGATTCTCTTGTAGAACATTTTTTGTGTTTAATTTGAATAGCCTTTAGTAAAATCATCTGATATTAAATAAAGAAAAGGGAAAAAAAACATCACCCAAAAACATCAAAAAACAACCAACCAAACCAACCTCAAAACACTTCACAAAAAGCACCCAAAATCATAAAGAAATAAAATAACAATGTGAATGCCTAAGCTGCGCAAAGAATTTGGAAGAAAACCTGAACTTCTGGAGACAAGGAGATGTGCTTTATAACAGCTGTATGTGTTCCAAAACTAACATGCCTTTAATTACCTGCTTAAAACTGACCCTGGTAAATCTCACAAGCAAATTGAAATAAATTGGTGTAGTTTGATAACTTCTGTGGGTTGCCAGCAGTAAAGCAGAAGTCCCCCACATTTAGTCTCTTGCCTATGGCATGGGATTCATTTTGGGATCTGGTAGAAGGAAAATATTTTCTTGAATAAATAACAGCAAGTGACTTTGAGAAAATTGAAGCCGTTGGACAGACATCCCACAGCTGCAGAAGTCCCCAGCCAGTCTCCTTGAAAACAGCCTGCATAATGTGATATTTGATGGAAATAAATAGAAGAAAAAGTGCTTTTTTTGAGTCAAAGCAACACAGAAGTTGTACCCCATTTTAATGTTGTTATCTCATGGAGAGAAGAAATACAATACCGAAAATCCAGTTATTGTAAAAGTTTAAGCAGAAACTGTATTAGAATGACTGAAGAAATTGTGAGGAAACATAGATATCTAAACTGTGAAAAAAAATTATACAAGAAGGGTTTTTTACCTTGAGAGCCTGGAAGCTGCAGTTAGGGAACCAAGCTGATTAAGTTCACTTAAGCTTAGATGACTTAAACTAATTAAGTTCTGGAGTGGGCATATAAGGTATAGAATTGACTTCCTCTTGGTAGAGATTTCAAGTCAAAATGAATGGTGTACATAACAAGGTGCTCCCTGCTCTCATTTGGAGCATTATTTCAACTCATTTATGTGTATTTACAGAAATAATACAGTGGTTCTTCCTTGCAGCACAATCTCTTGATTCTTAGGTAAGCTAAACTGCATTTTCAACAAAATTACCTTTCAAAATAGAGCAAATTGGTTCTTCTGAGAAATTTTGCTGTTAATTATTTGAGCTATTTAACCAAAATAAACAGGAACTACTCCTTCAGGTTATTTAACTAAAGAGGTAGGGGGGATGTAGGGGTGTGAATCGGTTTTATCATTTTCTGAAAGGACAAATAGCCACAGCTGCACATGATTCAGGATGAGTCAGTACTGCCTTGCTGCCTGATGGCTTTGTCTAAGAGTTCAAGGATTACAAAATACAGAGCCAGGAAGGAGTCACTCCTCAGTAAGGTCAGTGAAGTTTTTGCAAGACAGCATGTCTCTGTGAAATGCGGCTGGGCTTCACATCTTGAATAGTAAACAGATGTTTAGTTTACATAGATTGTATAACACATAATCTAATAAATTCTTTCAGTGCAGATCTGCAAGGTTTGGTGACACTCCAGCTTCTTTTGTTTTCTATTTGATTAGCATTCTGGAGACTAATCAACGATCTTCAATATATAATTATTCTGACTAAGAGCTCTTGTAGTCTCTTCAGCTGTCATTTCAGTGAAATCTATGTCTTTAAAGAAATAACAAAAACCTGTTATTATCTAATCCACATGAAATATTTTCAGTAGAGATACAAACAAATACTAGAGCTAATATATTAATATTTTTTTCACACCAAAGTGTTTTTTTTTTAAATAAATCTGTTTTAAAATGGAAAGTTTTGGGACTACATATATGAGGTCTGAATTACTAAGCAAAAATAGCTGTAATATCCCAAAGTCTTAATCTTAAATGCCAGTTTTTACATGGAATTTAAGATGATAAAAAAATTATTTTCAGGGAAAACTTAAATTATATTTGACTAAATATTCAGATACTTCTTGCCTTACTTGCAAGGAAGAACACGTGTGTGCTGCCTTACAATAAGGTTGCTTTAGAAGTTGTTGGGGATCCACAGTGAGGAGCCACTGACATCAGTGCCAGGGATTACCCAAACAAGACCCATGAAATTACTCCTGCTGTGCAGCCAGCATCGGCTTGGTTAGCCTTTGGGCAGGTGGTGATGAATAGTCACATCTGACTTAGAAACCCTTACACCCTCTACACGTTTTGCTGTGGCAGAAGGGATCACAGTAAGTGCAGGGTGTGCTACAGAACACATGGGGTTGCAAGACGCTTCTCTAGGCTGCTCGCAGCCTCCTACGGGATTATGTGTTGTGGGGGCCAGCCTGTGGTGGCCAGTTTGGAAATGCTGGGATCAGGTCTGCATGAGGGCCAAGATCTGGCTGAATAAGGCCAGAACTAATTGTGCAGGAGCATCAAATGCAGGGGTACAAGGAAAGGTCAGCAAGAAGCTGAGCTTGGCCACAGCAGGGGTGGTGCCCTCAGCTGCCACGGCACTGTCCTGTGATAGATGAACAAGGTGAGCAGGCTAGGGCTTCATTGAAAGTCTGGTGATCCTCAAATGCAGGATGGGAATTGAGGTCTGAGGTGAAGCCAGAAGTCCAATCAGACCATTGGTGCTCTTGGGACCTTGACACCGAGGAAGTAATTGAAACAGAGTGTTAGCCACTTCTTTCTGTCTTGGTCTTGCTCTTGCTCTTCAGAGTAGCATATTGACTAAAGCAAAGTTCTCTTTTGTGTCTATGGTGCTTGAACACTAATTTATAGATTTTTATTTTTTTCTTCAAGAAAGAGATATGTTTTCTTGCTGAGTTGCAGAAATGTAGCAGCGTGATGCACAAAATATCACAGCAAAGTACAAAACATGAATACCTGGCTGTGTTTATTTTTGTGAGTTTTTTATGTTGCTCTGGAAGGGTCCATTATCAGAATGTAGAAAGTTGCAATCACAGCTGCTTTTCCATGGAATAATAAAATAAAATAACAGCCCAAAGGGGTTATTTTAAAATTATTATTATTTATTATTTTAAAAATCAGTAGACATTTAATAATTTAATTACAATTGATTATGAATTGGAAATGATTCCACATTTGCCTTTAGCTCTTCTACTGAGATTGTTCAAAATATCTGGCTGTTGTGTCATCTAGTGTAATCACTCTATTATCTTCCACTGACCTGTAATAAATTTCCATGGCCAGCTAGTAAAACTCGGCTTTTAATTTTTCATGCTGAAGTAGATTCTTGCAGGCTTACTGCTGTGCTTTTCTTCGCTTGTTCTGTTGTAGTAAAACAGTAGTCACAAAAAGAAAAAGAAGCACAAACTCAAGAAAATTTAGATTCTTTTCAATTTTCATTTTAAATCATTTACATTGCAGTGATACAGGCAGTGTTTCTCTTCTGCTAGACATTTACTACTAGAGATAATTGTGCACAATAATTGCATGTAAACAAGATTAATTGCTTAGGTGTCTGCAAAAGATTTTTCTGATTTACAACCTCTTTTGAATGCATAATCTTATGACATTGTGGCTAATTTCTCTGAAAATTATCTGGCTGACCTAAAAGAGAGAAAAGCTAAAGTAAGTGAAGCTGTTTGGTTATAATGTAGGTGATCACAATACTATTTCCTACCAGTATCTGTGCTTCAAACATAGGAAAATGACATGCATGGATCACTTCCAGGTAGCAGATGTCTTTCTTCTGAGGAAAATAAAACAGAATTTGGAGGATACTGCATGTAAATTGATTATAAAACAGAAATGAGTGGTGTGAAGGGTTCTATTTTTTCAGGATAGATATTTTCTCTACCGTCTTTTGATTTGAAAATTTTCCCCACTACTTGGAGAAAGTCACTTAAGAAACTATTCCATGGAAATAAGCAAATTGATGAAGTAGACTCAATCTAAAACTCACTGGATGAGTTAAATGTGTGAATTTCTAAATTTAACGGAAACCTAGCCAATATAGTCATGAGTCTTGCAGGCTTTTTCCTGTGTCTTGAAGTAAATATGGTCTCAGCTGGATAGCAATCTTGATTTTACTGACAGTTAAAGGCAAGCCACTTCCTGAATATAGCCATCATTACAATTTGAGAATCCTCAAACAGGACCTCCCTTGGTCATGGGTTTCTCATCCCTCTCTGAGTGTTGGCCTAGGAGTCTACTAACAAGGATAGTCAAGGACAGCACTGTGTTCCAGAGCAATTAATTCTCTTGCAGAGGCTATAAAGGGAGTGTAAGTATGTCAGCTCAGATAAAGACAACCATGTTTGGACAGAAATATTCCACGTGTTACATCTACAGTACCTGTCATATAGAAAAGAAAGAGAGGATCAGATGGTGTTCTGGGATATTAAAGATTGATTTGAACTCCTATTTTTTGCCTGAGTAATTACAAGCTCTTACATGTCCCAGATGCTCTCTGGGTTGAAAGATATTAGGAATTATGATTTTCTCAATATTTATTATTCAAATTCTTCCAAGTTTTGTACAATATTGAAATGCAGAAAAGCAAATGAAGAAGACTACACAGTGTAGTGGCAACCCACTGGAATACACTCAGTGTGTACCTAAAATAGTAAATTAATTAGACTTGTGACCTTCTATCAGCAAAACTGTGAATACTTACAGAACAGTCCAAATACATGTTAAATTCCCTTCTATTCTGTAACAAGGTAACCATTTCCAAACTACATATTAGGAAAGATGTTCTGTGGTAAATGCTAAGGTGTCTCAGGACATTATTTGGGAATGCTGACTGGTCTAGGACAAAACAAGACCAGGATGCTTCCGATTTAATAGCTGTGGGTGACTGATCTGAACATCTAGGAAGCTAGTTACATTTCCTGACCCCAATTTAATTTACTAATACCAATAATGACACAGCCTCATGCTATATTCTGTATTTCTGCAGGGATACATAAAGTATGTTTCAATAAGTATATCTTACACAAACTAGAATATGGCACATTCCATCAGTATTCAAATTTTATGCCTAATTTTTATCTACCTAATTTTAATTTAATTCACTTCTATCTTTGTTTCAGAGAAATTATCTACCAAAATCATTATATTGTTGATAGGGCTTTGAACTTTTGAACTTCAGAAAGAAACTAGTGCAAAGCAGAAAGTAATACTGGCCAGGGAAAGAGGCTTTCTCAGGAAAGAACTTGCTCTGGGAGTGTGCACAAACAAAACCAGCAAAACCTAAGTGGCACAATGGGTGAGCACATTAAGGAAGGTCTTGGTCTGTATGCCACATAACATCATGCTTCTCAAAGAAAATGGGGGCAATAATGTGACAGTGGTGGTTTAGAGAGTGGGAGCTCCCTGTAGAGCAGCCTTGGGGCATGGAAGCCTGTCAGGGTCACCTGCGAGCTCCTGGGACCTGCAGCTGAGCTAGGTCTGAACAACTGCGGACCAGCAGTGCCAGTGCTGTGCTTGTTGGTCACACTCCTTGCTGTGTTTGCAGCTCAAGTGCAGGTTAGAACCAGCTTGCACCATGAAGCTGTACATTACCAACACTACCCCTACTCAAACCTTTCTTGTAAGGGAGGTTTTAAGCACTGTAGCTTCTCTATTTCACACACTATAGTCTTGGTTGTTCACAGTAAAAAATGTAGCACTGTCTTTCCTTATAAATATTTTTTTTCTATGCAGTTATAGAACAGCAAACAGTTTCATTAAGCAACAACAGGCAAGAACAAGTCTTTGGTGTAGATGTGTAAAGGTGTGTTAGCATCTCAAAGTTATTCCACAGAGAACCTGACAAAGACTCTCATGTAAAAATTCACGCTGAAAATTATTAGATGAGATAATCACTGACTTGAGAAAGAAAGAAAAGGACAAGATAAAACACACCAAATCTGTTGTTTGCTGAAGGCAGACAGAACATATGGCATAAGTGAAGAATTATCTGAAATACTTTTTTTTTTGTGGGCTGAATTAATTTGAAATTCGGAACAGTGAGCCTACCTTACTGATACTCTGTTTTTTATTCAAGGCAACTCATCTTCAACAACCAGCAGAATCTTTCTAACTAGAAGAAACTTCTAAAGAGAGTCACTTCTGCATTGCAATATGCTTGATTATACAACTTTTTGTGAATTTTGTCATGAGTTTACAACAATGATAGTTTTTTCTGTTGTCATTATAACATTGGACTTTAATCATGTAGTGTGGACTCCCAGGGTAAATTAAATATATACTGAATATAGAGACCAGTCACCCGCAATTGGATGAAGTTCAAGGATTTGGATTAGTGAGACCATACTATGCATACATGGGTCACAAGTTGCGCAGAATTCTTACCCTCGAAAAGGCTGAAATATTAATTTGCTCGCACTCATAATATTATTCCTGTCAACAAATATTTTTAAGCTGCAAAACTGTTCAGAAAATGCTTGAATTAAAAAAAAAAAAAAAAGAATAGGAGAAAGAACAGCTGAAGAATATACAATAAAAATCCTTGTAAGGCCTAACATGATTTGAATAAATCATTTGTGAGATAAAAAGTGTATGAGTGTACCAAATGTGCATCCAAATGTGTTAGTAGTGGAACAATAAGAACAACTTATAGATATTGGAATAAAGGATACAGGTAGTATTTTTAAAGTATTTCCAATTGTTATAAGAAAATATACCCATGATAACTAGATATATCCTTATTGGTGTAGGGATGCTTCACATACTTTGCATTAGTTCCAAATTGTTGTACAATGTCTCCTTGCAGCATCAGCAAACACAGCAGCAAGCTATAAAAACTACACTAAAATTATAGCTTCAACTGACTGACACTTCTCATCTTAACTTCCTTGCTTTTATCATTATTTTAATCTTAAATGAGCTAATCAGAAGAAACTATAGTCTAAGCAGACAGTTGTCAGAAATGTGCTTACCACCGTAATGCACCTGAGAGTTTGAGACTGAGTATTTGCAGTTTGGTACAATATAAAATATTCCCACATTAAAGTGTGGAAGAAATCAAAGGTGGAGAATATTTTATGAGTTGTAATTCATTCTTTAGAGTTTGGATCTTAGAAATATTAAAAGCAGAAAAGCAAAAGCTAAGGGCTATGCCAAAACTTGGAGCTAAACAAGGCGCTGAGATGAAATAGACACTGAAGCTCCAGATCTCAAATGTGAACTTTCCAATTAACTTTCTAGACAACCTGGGACAATTGATTCTGCTGAATCAAACCCAGTAAGATTAATTAGATTAAAAATAACAGAATATCGGACCAAATGCCTAGCAAACTGATATTTTATTTCTAAGTACTTTCTGCCAACAAACTGCAGTATTTTCTTGTGGCATTTCCAGTGTTATTGTCATTCAGGGATTCAATTAGCAAACAAACAAATCTGAATTTATATGGATATTAGCATATTTTGAATTCAGATTAAGTAGTCATTCACACTTGTAGAACTTCAGGGATTAAAAACTAAGAACATAAAGAAAATAATAAGGAACTCTAATTATTATTTCAAAAACATGCAAGTCCAAATCTATTCAAAGACTAACAAGTATATTCTTAAGCCCTCATAGTAAGTTCCCAATAGAACAGAAGATGCCTGCTTCTATTCTTATATCTTAAAAAATGCAAAGGATTGCAAAAGGAATAGTGAATCTATAATAGATGGGTATATTTGTGCCTGCCGTACAGTAAGCATACATCTGTAGTTGACTTGTTACCTCAAAATTCCCTCTCTAAATTTTCTTCGCTTAGTGGATATAGATACCAGTACTGCTCATATGTAGAAGACCTTTTTTACCCAGTGAAATGCTTTCAGAGTGGCTCAGTGCTTCTCAGTATTTATAACTAGGTTGGATATTACAGATGGGACAGATGAGTGGGAATGATCATGATGCAAAGGTGAGGATCAGGTTTTAAGTAGGAAAAATGTCTTTGAAATATTACTGGCTTTTCAAGATTCTTCTAATATGACTGGATTCTAACAAATGGTTTTCGATAAATATAGTAATGAAGGATGTCAATAATTATGAGAATTTCTTTTCCTTGCCAGCCCTTCTGCAGAAATTTAATTCTCTCTTCATCCTCCTCTCTATTCTCCTTTGCAAATTTTTTTCAATGCCACAGAAAACCCTGTTTATTTTTGTGAGTACTGTGAAGGAGGGATTCAGGCTGATTTTAGTTCTACTGCACAAAAAGAAAAAGAAACCCAAGAAAGAATGGCTAAGAGGCTTCAGGTTGTCCTGCTCTGCTTTCCTCAGTGTTGAAGGTGACATGGTTAAGGACAAATGGAGAATATACACAAACACGAAATCCTTTCCTACTCCTTCAGCAGAAAGAGTAATGACCTGTGCAAATAAAATGTGAGGAAAGAAGAGGGTTCAGCCTAAGCAGACCCAATCTTCTCAGCCAAAGGTGAAATAGGTGATAGGTGATTGCATTAAAAAAATGGGATACTTTGGTCCTGCTTTTAGACAGACATAATTATTTTTCACATATCATAACTTCCTTCTTGTTATCCCTCATCTCTCCCTCATGTTCCCCTTTATTTCCACAGCAAGTTAGTCAATCTTATTAGCTTATTTCTAAAAGTAGCCTCTAGCCATAAAATAGCTGTTATACAAGCCTCAGCTAACACATTAGTTAACTCTTTTTGTTAACACTTAGTGTCCCTCTGTGCTGCATATAGGTAAAGCCTTATAAATTAAGAGCCTTGTTACCCTTATAAAATCATGGTTCAGGCCTGCTACTTCAGCTAAGTACAGCTAGCAGTTGGCCTGACAACTGTCTGTGAGAATCAGCCTGTCAGCCTGTACCCGTGAGAAAGGAATTTGTTACTGTGAGAATAATTCTGCATCCAGAAAAAAAGAATGTAAAGACCTTTAAAAAAAAAGTTTTTGATGAGCACATAGTTTAGGAACTACTAACTGATGGTCTGGATAGCAACAAGTTACTAACCAATTAGAATTACACATGATACTTTTAGAAAACCTTTTAAATGCAAGCTGTGAAGAATAAAGATTGGCTATTGCTGCATGAGGACAAAGGTGTCTTGTCCATCTCTATTGCAATACTTCTGGTGACAAATTCCTTCAACAACATTAATTTTTTAGCTTTAGAAAATGGCAACTTCTTTTCCAGACTAAGTTTTAGTCAGTAGCATAGGCAGAAGGAAGTTTCTTGGATTTGGTACTGTTGCTCTCTGTGTGGAAAAAAAACAGTGTACTCAAGGACTTGTCCTTGAAAGTATAAAAACATGGAATGGTTGTGGTTTGAAGTTGGAGCTCCCTAAAATAATACTGCAGGATGAAAGAATACCTGGTGGCTCATGTAATTCTTTTGAGTATTTGTACCCTTCAATTTATTCCTCTTGCAGATACTCAAAGGCTCTATGTATGAGCTCATCTTTGAAATTTCCCTGTCAGTGTTTACAGTCCATTCTGCCCATTAATTATCTCATGACTAGATAATCTGTCCCAAGTTCCTCATGCATATTCTTTAATTTTCTACTGATAATATAAGATCCAAATTTTTAACACTCCAGAGTGCTTCTGTAACACCTTTCTTATTTTGAAAGTCTCATGGAGTAGAATCTTTCTTTCTTATTTTTTTGTAATGATTTTACAAAAACTTGTCTTTCCAAACTTGATGGCAATTTTTAGAAATGCCATTAACATTTAATAAACATATTTTTAATATCAAATGTCAATTTCTTACCAGTTTTGCACTATTTGATAATCATTTTTACCTATATAGCATGAGTATAAGCTACTAACACAAATTGGAATAATTTTATAACCACTTAACACAGGGGCAATTGGCAGGAAATAGTGCAAGGTAATGGAAATTTAGGTGATAGGCATACAATTATATTAAAAGAATCAATAAAAGCTCTTCCAAATTACAACCATGGCATAAACAAAATAGAGCAAAATCAATAAACTTTAAAATACCCTTCATTGTCCTTTAAAGTGCTAAGTAAAAAGAAAAAATCCTAAACCATAACTTTAATACCAGAAAAACCTGAGCTTTGTTACACAACTGAGATGATAGTGGTTTCCAGAAGCATGTGTACAATATTGCAACTCTTTATAGCTCTAATGTAAAAATTGAGGCTGAAGGTCCCACTAGATTTCAATTGTTGGTATTTATTTAAATAAAATAGTTCCTATCCTAGGTGTTTGGACTATAAGCCTAAGCTAAGTGATCACAAAACAGTGGTTATTTTCCATAACTTAAAATAAGATAGATAATTGAAGAAGGAAAAACTGGGGGGAGGGGATGGAGGTGACAGAAAATCAACTCTTTCTATTAGTTTTCTAATTCTCCATTTAACCACATTCAATAATTAGGAAAATATATGTTAAGTAATTCAGTTGTTTGGTTTGGGGTCTTTTTGCTAAGAGGACAATAGGGACCTAGAAAACTGTGAATATGACACTGAACATAACAAGAATTAATATATAAATAAACAGAAAAGTGATATGCAGGTTGTACTACCAATTCCTGTTCATGCAGTGAGAAACTTTCTTTAGAAATGCTGTTGAAACTACCAGAGCATATTCACTGAGTGCAGTGAATGCTGCAGAATCTCAAGCATCTGACTTGGAATTTAGCTCCAGCTCGTCACATGGTGCAACCAAGCAGAGACTGTGTGGAATTTCAACATTTGTTTACAGCAGGTCAGACAGATGTTCTGATATTATCTGTGTCCTGGTGTTCACTGATGAAATTACTCTTTTATAGCAAACAAAGTAAATCAACGTGCATAAAATGAAATTTCTGAGGTGTGAATATGTGAGATATTCAATGTGAGCATAAGATACTGGGATGCCAACAGGATACAGCAGTGGGACTCATGGAATTATGTATTATTGCAGGATTTTTTGCAGAATCTTTGGCAAACACATTCTGAGAAAATGCCTTAGGGTGTTCTACTCATCTTTGAAAGAAAACTGAAGGTTTTGTTTGTAAGCAAAAGAAAACTCCTGCCTGTCTTGTCATGTGTTGTTTTAAATACAACTGGAAATTAAGCACGACAAGCCATTTTTCCAAGCCCCCTTTCTTCCACTGCCCAACACAGTGAAATGGGGAGGAGAATCAAAGTAAAACTTGTGTGTTGAGATAAGAACAATTTAGTAATTGAAAATAAATTAAAATTCAATAATAAAGTTACATTGCTAAACAATAGTAATTATGATAAGAAAAAGGAAAAAAACCCAAGTGATTCACATTGCAATTACTCACCACTTGCTGACTGAGGCCAGATCCCCCATCCAAAACCCTGATTGGCAGTCCTTGTGGTAGCTCTGCCTAGTTCATATCCTGGGCATGGTGCTCTGCAGTGTGGAATATCCCTTTGGTCACTTCAGGCCACCCGTCCCAGCTGCGCTTCCTCCCAGCTTCTTTTGCATTCCTCCTCACTGGAAGAGCATGAGACAAGTCATTGACTTAGTGTAAACACCACTCAGCAAAAACCGAAACATCCGTGTGTTATTGACACCATTCTCAGTCTGAATCCAAAACACAGTGCTGTAACAGCCACTGAGAAGAAATTAACTTGAGCTGAAACCAGCACAACATACCAGAAAAAGAAAAGAAAGAAACCCAGCAAAACTAAACAAAATCCCCAACAAACACTGTTTTGTGCCTACAGAGAAAATTTGTATCTGTGCGACATCTCTTCAAGATTTGTCTGTGTTCAAGCCTTAACTGGGGAGTAGTTTAGTGTTTATGGAACGCAGAATGAGAAGTTTGAATGGTCATATCAGTTTGTGCAAACACTGAGAAAAAGGGATAAGGTATTTCAGAAAGGTGTGAACATTATGTGGAAGAACTAATAGAGAAGTGAAAGAATAACTAAGAGGGAATGTTGAGATCGAAGAAGCATATTGTGTAACGTTAAATTATTGAAGCAAACCAATTGTTGGATACCAACATGCTAAAAGCCAATTAAATGCTACTTAACAGAGAGAGTGAGGAAAAGTTAAAAAAGGATGGTGAGAAAATGGTGGTCTTCAAAGACAACTTACAAGGTTTAAACAGAAGAACCTATTATCAGACAAGCAGACAAAAGAAAAGAGAAAAAAAGAAAAAAACTTCATAGAAATCACACCAGTTTTAATTGGTTGGGGAAAAAAATCAGAAATATAGTAAAAAAAATAAAACTAAATGAGACAGCTAAAAATGTGGAATGCTGAAGATTGCCTAAAGCAGCAGGGTGCCCAGAGCCAACTTTGACTACAAAGTTTCAAAATCATTGCGATCTGCAAATGATTTAAGTACAGTAACTTGCAGCACTTGTTATTTCCAATTTCCGTGACAGCAGGCTAATCCTTTGCTAGTTTATCAGGAAATACTTTTTTTTTTAGCAAGTTTGCAGAAGAAAGCATTTTTAGAACCTAAGTTTTTCTTCAGCATACACAATTTCTGACAAAAGAAAAAAATATACAATGCCATTTCCTATTTTTCTTCATAAGGTCTTGCAGAATACTTAGGATGTTGAATCTCTGTATATCATTAACCTAAGTGACAGAATTTGTTCCAAAAATGATCCGATTAGAGAAAATGAAAGATGTGGGGACTTGAGCTGTTCATTTTTTTCATGCAAAACAAGAAAAAAGGTGGATATTTTACCTTGAAACATACTATTAAATGTATATATTTACATGCTCTATATATTTGACTGTATATCTCAATGTTCATTTATATTTAGCTAATGACAGATCTAAAATGTAGAACTTTATATTTGAGTTAGTCTCATCTCATTGCAGAGAAATAGGCTGCTCTTGGACAACATTCCTGTAATCATAAAGTAGCTACCTGAAAGAGATCATTTGCATTGTATTTATTTTATATCATTGCTTTTTTTTTTCCCCTAGGGGCCTGATATGAAGAGTTTATCTCTTTATTTTTTTTAATTTGAGGTACTTTTCACACAGCTTGTCTGGAATAGGACATCCCTACTACATGCTTGCTAAAATAGTAAGGGAAAAAATGCATCTTTCCTCCCCACATAAAGAACCAATACCGATAAGACTTTTTTTTCACTTACTGTCTCTTGACAAGAGGTATTTGAAGGACCTACCAGCTCACTCTAAGCCAAAACATCTTTTTCTCATGAGGGAAAAGGTGATACCAGGTGAAAACAAAAACATGCCAAAACTGGCCACTTCCTTTAGATTTCTCTTTCTACCTGCCACATTTATGACTTCTACTAATTGATTAATTATTTTATCAGCTCCCATGATATTGTATGCATGATTCATTTACTTGCCCTGTACTTTGGAAGGCTATATTTAGATTTCCAGTGAACCTGTACTCATGATGTGTTAACAACTCCTCAGAATCTATTTCAGTCCCTTGAGTTTATCTTCTGCTCTTCTCTAACCAGTTGATACCATGTGTATCAGCTCAGAGTCAGCTATTACTATTTCCATCACCATTTCAGAATAACAGAATTGGTCAGGTTGGAAAGGACCACTGGAGGTCATCTGGTCCAATTCCCTGCTCCAGCAGGATTGTCCTAGACCGCATGACATAGTACTGTGTCCACATGGCTCTTCACTATCTCCAATGAGAGAGACTCCACAACATCTATGAGAAGTCTGTTTCAGTACTCAGTCACTTGCACAGTGTAGAAGTTCTTTCTTATATTCATGTGGAACTTCCAGTGCATCACTTTCTGCCTCTTACTTCTTGTCTTATTGCTTTGTACCACTGGGAAGAACCTGGCTCCATTCTGTGGACACCCTCCCTTCAGATACTTTTAGACCTTAATGAGGTCTGCTCTTAGTCATCTCTGCTCAAGACTAAACTGGCCCAGACCCCTCAACATTTCCTTGTAGGAAAGATGCTCCAGTTTCTAAGCAGCCCTGCTGCCCTTTGCTGGACCAGCTCCAGGAGCTCCATGGTCTCCCTTGTCCTGAGCAGCCCAGAACTGGACACAGCACTCCAGGTGAGGCCTCACCAGGGCTGAGCAGAGGGGCAGGATCAGCTCCCTTGAGTTGCTGGCAATGTTCTTCCTAATGCACCCCAGGATACCATTGGCCTCCTTGGTCCCCAGGGCACTCTGCTGGCTCATGGATGGCTTGTTGTCCACCAGGACCTCGAGGTCCTTCTCTGAAGACTCGTTTTCCATCAGCCCAAAGCCTGTACTGGTGGGTTGTTCTTCTCCAGGTACAGGTTCCCGCCTTTGTGAATTTCAGACAGCTCTTCTCTCCCCATCTCTCCAGCCTGTCAAGATCCCTCTGAAGGGCTGCACAGCTCTCTGGGCCATTCCTCCCAGCTTTGTCTCACCAGTGAACTTGTTGAAGAGACATCTGTCTTTTCATGCAAGCCATTGATGGGAAAGTCAAACAGGACTGGGCCCAGTATTGAATCTTGAGGGACCCCACTAGTGACTCCATCTGAACTCTGTGTCACCGATAAAAACCCTTTGGGATCTGCTGTTGAACCAGTTCTCAACCCACCTCACTGTCCACTCATCCAGGGCACACTTCCCGACTTTGTCCATGAGGATATTTTAAGAGACAGAGATACAAGCCTGGCTGAAGTCAAGGTAGACAATACCCACTACTCTTCTCTCATCCATCCAGGCAGTTCTTTCATCCTAGAAGGTAGATAAAATTATTTTAAAAAATTTCAAACAGTCTTCCAGAAACTAAAATACTGCATAAGTTTAAGGAGATGTCTTCCTCTGTGATAAATTAATTTGGGAGATAAAGATGATCCCTTTTGTTTTCTGAGTAGCACAATAAACAATGGACTATCTATATGTTCCATTGGCCTGAATGGTAAGAAAAATTGTGGTGCTAATATGTGATAGAAGAGACTAAATAGATAGTCAAAACTCAGGTTTTTTAGTTTCTTCTGCCATTTCTTCCAATTCTTCTGGCATGATTTTACATTTTTCATGTTAACCACAGGGATAAAATCAAATGAGAGTGATACTTACAGTTTACCTTCAAACTCATCATAGTCAAAACTTTTTCTAGCATGATAAACAATATTCTATATGTGGATTTTATTCTTCAAGCAAATTACCATCCATGGTTCTTGGTGCTGTAGGACTCTATTTGATTTATAAATATGGTCTACATAATAGGAAGTTTTCAGGCTATTATATCGTTGTGGCTTTGTTATGCATTTTTGTTTAGAGCTGTTGCATATTCATTATTTTACATATTATTTGCTACCTCATTTATTTCAAAAAGTGCTCTCATACTGAACTAAACTGTTGCAATTCATAGATGTCTTCTTTTTATGTATATGCTTGTCAGTTGGTCTATGACTTAGTACAGTAGGACAAAAAATTAATGAACCTTTATCAATTTGATGTTGTTATGATATCCTTTCAGATTTTTATACTGCTTCACTCATACTCTTGGTGGAGCTTTTGTTTTATTTATCAGATTTTGCCAAGTATATGCACTGCTTTTATTATCTGCATTTTAAACACATATAAAGCATTGTCAGCAAAGGAAAAATTATCTAATAAATCTTACTGTTTTTCAAAGAGCAGAAAGATGTCATACACAATGCCATAAATTTAAACCCATTCATTTCCACAGCAAAAAATACCTTTTTACATTTATATCAGTGGTGGGTTATGACTATCACTTCCACTTCTAATAACTAAGGAACAAAAGTTGTTTAGAAAAATAAAACTTAGACTAAAACTAAAATATGTGTCTGAAAGTGCAGAAATTTTTAGATATGCAAAAGGAAATTCTGGGTTTTATTGTCTATCTATCCATTGAAATTCCTGGTATCAAAATAAAATACTGAAACTGCATGAGAAAAACTAGATATCTAAACATTTTAGCCACTAAACATTAATTGTATGTATAAAATACTACCCAATATAGATAATGTGCAATAAGGAACATGGATATTTATTCTTCATTCTTACAAGTTTTCCTCCTTTGTTTTGTGCTGGGCAAGTCTACTTTCTTCCCATTTGGAAAGGAGATTCCTAGCTAGGGTATAAGTAGTCAATGAATCATAAAGCCAGTCTACTTTTTTGTATTTGAAAATACACCATGGCTAAAAGTTATTCAGGACTGTGAGGAAGGGGCACTCAGATCTTTCTACAGAAATTGTTCAACTTTTTGTTTTCTTGAATAATGAAGTTCTTACAGAGCCACTAGGAACATGACTGGATGCCCAAAGTATTTAGCTGCTCAACAATTTAGTAAATCTAGCATTTACTGCATTGAGTGTTCTTGGTGTTTTGTATTCAAAGCATTTATGTAAGCATGCAACCTGTCTGAGAAATTAGGATCCATTTCTTTCTCACTCTCACTGTATCCCAGTGAATGTTCAAAGTGAAAAGTGCAATTGCTTCAACAGAACGGAATTACATCACCTAACAGCCACCACCAGTGCAAAGTGCTTTCTCTCTCCTTGTCTTCTTAGCAGCCACCTGGTAAAGAAAGGAACTAACTCCAAATCTCCTGAGGGAATGAAAGCAGACCCATGTTAAGGACAGGTCAATTACATGTTTATTTGCACAGCATTAAGCAGGTGTGCTAGACAACCCCATGATAATGAATAATTGAATTGGTCTTAGAATTAGACACTACATATTTTAAAAACCAGGAAGTGTCAGAAAGAGAATCACCCTTATTCAGTTTGCTCTGAAGTTTTCCATTGAAATCATAATAATTTTTACTTTTTTTAGAATGAAAATAAACAAATAAGTGAGAAATTTTATGTGGATTTAGAAGCTGTTTACATGAGGTTATGTAGACTCTCTTTGGGGCCAGTTTTGAATTTCATAAACTGCCTGAAAACAATGGAAACTGATACAAATTATTGAAATGAGAGTGCACTGAGGTGTGAGCAAAAAAGAACTTATATAAATATTCATTTTATTCTTCATGATTACTACAGAAAGAAGTTAAATCTAAATAGGTTAAATGGGAGCTTTATGTGCTGACTTAAAAAAAAAAAAGCTGCACTGTTTTACAACAGAAACATTTGGGAAAAGGTTCAGGAAAGTGATCACAGCACCAAGCCTGAATTCAAGATGTGTTTGGATGTTGCTCTCAGACACATGAAGCGACTTTCAGGGATGGTCCTGTGCAGGGCCAGGAGTAGGACTTTGATTATCCTTGTGGATCCCTTCAAACTCAGGATATTCTGTGATTCCACTGTTTTAAAACGGAAATGTAAGAATGTCTCTGCTGGTTTTGCTCATGTGCCAGCTCGTTGCAATCTTTGGAATAAATGCAATTCTTTATACTCACCCTGCATTTAGATGATTGCTAAATATTCTTTTCTTTTCCCTGCCCAAGACATGAAAGGGTTCTTTTTGCAACCAAAGTATACAGTAGATTTGGAATTGAGAGTGAACATGATATAATGCACAATCATCAGCTTAAAAAGCAGAAGGAAAGCAAAAAGTTCTGGAGAAATATCATAAAGAATCTATTAACTGAATTAGAAATATGAAGACTGTTCTGATAGAACTAAACCATAGCAGCTTTCCTTATGGATGTAACTCTGCATTGCTTGCTTTTTTCTTTAAAGGCTTTTTTTTTAGAAGATTGAAATAGAGCAGAAATTTAATCCAAAGAATACAAACAAAAGAAAGCTGATGGCCAAAGAGTAAGTTGGAATTCTTCTATTTTTTTCTTTATTTATACACATGTATTCTTCTTTCCTCAGCTCTTCTAAACTCTATGGATAATGCTCTCTGTTGCTCTGATCTTTGAACAGTTGTTTGCCATATTTAAAAGCTCCTATACCTGTTTATTTAGTTGATTTGGTATCAGCTTCTGTCCACCAAAAGCTTCTCTGCAGCAAAGAATCAAGGTAACAAAATAAATTTTGTTGTGCAAGGAAATTGTCTGGAGTTCTGAGAATATTCAAGAAAATTTTATGGATGCCCATATGTGTCCAAAAACTAAGAAGGTGGAGGAATATCTAATAGTCATGGATATTCAGAGAGTGCTTTATTACCACTTATAAAGACAAAAGAAACACAAAATACCCAGGTGTTGGCATTATAAGGTATATTCTTATGTAGGTAAGAACAGGGGGAAAATAATTTGCTGAGTAAAATAATATTGATTAAGGTGGATACAGCATATTTTTAAAATAAGCTTGCTGTTAGTTATAAAAATAGAATTAATATAAAAATAAATAGAACTTTACTTTTTTCCTGAAATTGCTCAAATTATTTGCTGTGTTAATGCAGAACAGAGCATTTATCTTGATACTATTAATCTTTTCAGTCTAAATTTCTGTGCTTATTAAAAAAAAATAAGACAAGATACTGGGCCATTACTTAATATTTCAGATTCACCCACCATTGAAGTCAGTGAAATTTGATATTATTCACACAGTGCTCTAAGGAGAAAAAAAAACCCAACAAACCAAGTATGGCAATTAAAAAATTACATGTATTTATTATAAAATATAATGTAAACCCGCCCTCTTTCAGGTTTAAACCATTCCCCTTTGTACTGTCACTATCTGCTTGTACAAAGATTCCTCCTCCTCCTTTTTATAAGATGCCTTGAGTTACTGTCAGGTAGGCTCCCTGAAGCATTTGCTTCTTCATGCTGTATAACCCCAGCCCTCTCAGCCTGTCCTTGTAGGAGATGCTTTCTGACTATCTTCATGGCCCTTCCTGTGGAGAGTTTTGTCAAAGAGTGGCTTGAGGAGAGAGGACACAGTGGAATTAATTTGGTAAAGATGTCCTAACTAGGGCAGAGGCCTTTTTGCAGGCAGGGTGTCTGGTGAGAATGTAGCAGACTAGAGAATGGAAAAGTACAAGACCGTGGTTAACTCCAAGTTCTGCACCTGCTAGATAGTGTGTCCTTGGGCCTAGCTGTAGTACGATAACAAATAGTGAAAGAGACATGAGAAAAGAGAGATGTAACCCCTAAGGAATGAGGATGAGTTAATGGTATAGTTTAACCAATAGATTGCTTGGCTTACAGAATATTCATAAGCTTATTATTTGCTGTATAAGTGTTCGATGCTTTCTTCAATAAACTGGACCTGTGATGAACCACCTGGTGTCCTGGTCCCCTTCCTACGACATCTTCCCTGAACCCTTCTCTAAAGTTCAAGTCTTCCTTGTGTTGAGGAGCCCAGAGCTGGGTGCAGCACTCCAGGCAGGGTCTCATGAGGGGGAGAATCATCTCCCTCAGCCTGCTGCTTTTGATGCAGCCCAGGTTGGTCTTGTGGACATTGAGCTCATACAGAGTTCTCATATCCGTCTTTTCTTCCCCAAGAATCCCCTGAGTCTCTCTGCTCAGGGCTGTACTAAATGACTTCTCCCTGCTTGCCCTCAGATATGGGATTTCCCTAACACAGATGCAGCACTTTTCACCTGGGCATGTTAGAAAGCCAGCAGGAGAAGAGTGGGGTAAACCTACTGCAAATTAGACATCCAAAAATTAGGTGACCTAAACTCATCTAATAATGGTAGCTCTTTTTACATTAAAGTGACACATTTCTGAATTACAATTCAACTAAATCTAAAGTGGAAGTCTTTACTGAAGACAAATCATACTGTAAAATTCTCTATTGCTTTTTATTGACTCTACGTGCACCTCATATTGAGACATAGCTTTTACATGACTGTCACCTATATTTATTTTCATAATGGAGTTGGTTTCTCAAATAAATCTGAAAGATAGGAAAAAGCAGGCAAATTAACTCTTTAGTCAACTACTTAAAATTCAGACACACTTAGGCTGTTTGATAGAGATTCCACTGGCCTGGGTTCCAAGTCTGCAAACTGGAAATTGGTCAGACTGAACACAATGAGCAATGCTAAGAACACTAATATCAACCTAGATGGCACATTCATTCAGAAATCTAACTAACTGCAATATCTTTTAATGGAGGCAATCTTTAATAATGGGTGCTGTGATGCCCTGTTTTAATTTTCACTTACACTACAGTGCTGCTGCAAAAGGAACTTTTAATTTCACCTTCTGAATTTCCCTGTGAGGATTATGTGAATATCTAGATGTCTAGATATCTAGATATTAGATTCAATAGGTTGCAAAGGGAAAAAAAGAAGGAAATTATGATCCAGGGTTGTATGTCTCTTATTACCTGTAGTTTTCTACAAGGTGGAACTTGCTATGAAAGGTAGTTATATTAAGTTGTCTTTCTCTTGGTGTAAAGCAAGTAAAGTGTAAAGCGTTACAGCGAGTTTTCCCCTCATTTTTGGGTAAGCTGAGGTGCTTTTTAGGTGAGTCTGCATCAGTTCATTGACTTGAATATCAGTTTCTCATCTTGAGCCCTATGTATTCATCTGAATCACAGGGTCTTTGAGGTTGGAAGAGACACATGGAAGTCATCTGGTCCACAACACCCTCCTGGAACAGGGCCACTTGCAGACACCCAGGATCTTATCTAAGTGTTTTAATACCTGCAAAGAAGGACACTCCACAACCTCTGGGCAACCTGTACCAGTGCTCACTTGTCCTCAGAGTAAGAGCTTTCAGATGTTCTGGTGGAACACCCTATGTTTCAGCCCATTATTATCTATTCTGTCACTGAGCACTAAACACTGAGCATTTCACTCTGAGAAGTGCCTGTTCTTCACCTTTACACACTCCCTTCTTACACAGGGATGACCCTCAACTTCTCTAGGTTGAACAGTCCCAAGTCTCCCAATGTTTCCTAATACATAGGTGCTCCATCTCCTTCATCATCTTTGAGGCCAGACTCTTGTGAGAGCCTGATAAACACAAGGGAATATTTTCAGATGTACTAAATACTGTGATTCAAACACCACATTTTCTGGAACACCCTACCACCAAAGAGGGTTTGTATTGCGCTATAAATAACTCAAAAGATGGTAGTCCTTCTGCATCTAAACACTTCTTTTTTCCTTTTCTCATTCTCCCTGTCCACCCAGCAGCTTTTACCCTTTTTATGCATCGTTGTTTAACAGGTGTCATTTCAGATTTATCATTCACAGTTGGTTCATTGACTCACCTTTCAATTTTGCCTCACCTTTCAATTTTGCTTTCAATAAATAAATGCTATTATAGTGTCTTCTTAAGCTTTCTGAATCATTTTCTCTTTGTGCTCAATTCTGACTTTGTATTTTTAAAAAATGCAGGTCCAAAAAACATCATGATGTTGATGCAGAGGATAAAACATCCTAATTATACCTTTCAAGCTTTCACTGAATTTCCCTGAAAGGCCATATTTTCTATGTCTAAGTTCTTTCATATACATATGTAGGATTGAGAGTGAGAAATAACAGTCATTACATCACTTATGGTAGAAGTGAGGAGCGTTGAGCTGTTACAACATCTACTTACTCACTGTCTTTGAATTTTGTGGTATAGGAGCAGAATTGATTTATTTGGTCTGTCTGGAATGGAGTCCATTTTCTTTGTAGCAATGGGTATGTTGCTGTGCCTTGGATTTACAACTAAAACTGGGTTGATAACACATCAGTGCTTTGGCTGTTAAGCAGTGCTTGCACAGCACTGAGGTTTTCTTCCTACCAATTCATCCTTGCAGCAAGAAGCCTGAGAGTGCACAGCTGCTGGGAGGAGCTGGGGCAGATGGCAAATTGGCCAAAGGGATAATCTGTATCATAGGGTGTCAGGCTAGGGAGTAAAAGCTCAGTAAGAGGAAAAAGAACCAGACATTCATGGTTGGGAATATTTGTCCTTCCAAGTAACTTTTGCACGTGACTTTAGGGCTAAATTGGCTAAATATCTATCTACTAATATGAAGTTGTGCATAAATGACTTATTTTACCTTTCTTGTTATTTGGTCCTTTTTTTTCACTTATTAGGTTATTTGTTTTGATTGACCACTTTTTGGCTTCTTCTCTTCCAGTTCTGCACCCATGCTGCTGAGTGGGCAAGCAACAGCGCTCAGCTCCCAGCCAGAATGAGCCTACCACAGGTGAAATTGCTAAGTTCCCTCATGTATATCTTCAGTGCTTTTCTAGGGGCCTCCCAAAATACCTCAAAAAATATCTTCTGAAGATATGTCTGTAGAAAACTATGGGGTGAAGACATCTACATAAAAATCAGACTAAGAAAAAGGAAACCTTGTATTGTGGGGTATTCAGTGCCCTCATGCAAACCAAAATGGAATTTTTTCAATCTAAAGTGAAAAAAATATTTAAAGTTCCAGATATATTATTAAATATCTTATTTAATTTAATAAATTAAATCAAATTTATCTGCCACCCTAAACACTTGGTAACAAAAGTATTCCTGGTAAGAACTCTAGCAAAGCCCTCATTTATAATTGCAAAGTTGTTTAAAAATAACTAAGTGCAAAATAGAAATTTTACGAGATTTCTAGAAATAGAATTTCATATAGTATCATTTTATTGTTACAATGATACAACAATAAAAAAAATGTACCAAAAAGGAACCCAATCCCAAAAAAAACCTCAAAAAAAAAAAGCCAAAAAGTAACTTCTAAATAAACCCTAAATCTAGAAAAGTAAACAAACAAACAAACAAAAAATTATTATGCAAAGCTTCAGTTGTTATATAATTTTATATAATTCCAGCAGCAAACATTTCAAGATCTTTTGGCTGTGTTGCAAAAAAGCAATAGATTTCTCTCATGAGTCTTTTTACCATTATTGTTCACTGCCTTAAAAATACTTAAGCATAAAACTTTATGCTTTGATGTTTTGTTTTTTTTTTTTTTTGCAAACAGGATAGACTGTAGTAACTCAAAAATGTCAACTTGAGATAGTTTTTATTTATCAAGGAATTTTATTTTTATTGAACTATTTCTTTTGTTTCAATTGTTATTCTTAAAAGAGATATTATAAATATCAAATGTTTGCATGTCATGAGTTAGGCCTCAATAGAGTTTAGAATTGTGATAATAACCAGTGAAGGTGTCATGGAAACTTTGCGTTAGTCTCAGCTTTGATCAAAAGTGCCATGGATTTTTCTAAGCCTAAGATTTATAACAATCAATTTAGAAATTATTGGTTTCTCAGAAGCCACAGAATCACAGGGAGGTAGATTTAAGTTGGAGGTGAAACTATAGCCTCCCATACCAAATTAACTGTAGTAGATTCTTAACTCATCGAAGCAAGGGACTGAAGATAAAAAAAAATTGACTCAGTATCACTACACACTGTGTTGAAAAGTAATTCTTTGTTACAAGTTTTAAAATAGTTTCTGGCCTACTAAGGAGCATGTTTCACTGATAAATGCCCTTAGGATTGTGCTGTGTATTAAGTGATATCCTGCCAAAAATAGTGTGCAATTTTCTATGTGGTATGGGATTTAGCTGGCCTATATTTAGGCATCTGTGTGTGACCTGGATACCAACGCAACTGCTTTTGTCACTGAAGAACTGGTCAATATACTCACTGGAGTCTGGAGAAATGTTCAGTGTAGCATAAAGCAGCCATCCCCCTGTGATGTCTAGACTCTATAGATCTAGACTTCATCAACTGTATTGACTAGACTTCCACTAGACATAGTAGGTGCTTATAGATTTAGATTACATAAAGACTCTTCCATTGTAAAACCTCTGAGGTTTGGGCAATCTAAATACCTCCGCACTTACAATTGTTGGTAATTCTTTATTCTCTTTTATTCTTGACTTGAGAACAACAAAAAGTGCTAGCTCTGCTGCTGTGGCGCAGACATCTGCCACTGGAACATGAACCAAATATTTTACATATATTTAGTCTTAATAAGTTAAACCTAGGAATACTTGTTAGTTTCTGGATCTCAATACACATTCTGCTACTTAAAGAGTTCTGTAAGAAAGCCTTATATCTCTTTACTGAGTATTTAAGATTAAACTAGGACTCCTGGCAAAAAACTGGCAGGAATTTTTCCGTTATCAGCCTATTCTATTCCTTTCACCTTCAATGTCAGCGGCAGCTTACCTAGGCATTCTATCATTTGTATTTTTTCTAGTTCTGCTCTTATCTTGCACTTCTTCCTCTCTAATTTGGTTTACATTTGCATCACCCTTTCTGTATTCTGCTTCTTTATTGTACTTTCCTCTTTTCCTGAATAAGTTTTCTTCACTTTCTTCCATTTTTAACTTGTGTAAGTTAAGCAATTAGTCTTTCTGTTTATCCACTATACTGATGCAGTAAAATAGGATGTTATGGTTAAATATAAAGTAACATACATTCTTCTCTCAGGAAGTAGTTTTCAGAAAGGAAAGTGAACGGGATAAAAAACGTATGAATGATGTGCTAATCTAGATGTCATTCATTATTCCCACATGCCTAACACTTAAAGTCTGCATGTTAACAATGAAAAATTATGAGCTCAAAAGATGTGTTTGAATTTTCAGTGTTCAGTTTCCAGAATCTGCAAATTGAAAGACAAGACTCTAGACTCATATTCCAACAGAATCTTCAGAATATTTCAGAAAAATCATTAAAGGATCTGCTGATCATACATTCATATAAAATAATTGTCCAAATCAGGTAAGCAGCTCATAGAATTGAGGTAAAATATGCATCTTCCTATTAATGAAAACCTGTTCACTCTCACTGACTATCAAACAATTAAATGATATAATGAGAGACTAGGGTCATGCTCCTCTACCATGAGTACATGTAATATTCCATGTTTTCAGCAACTCAGCTGCTCAGACCGTACTGTCATGGAACTTCACCTGGCTGATTAACTGGATCCAGTGCACTCAGCCATGGAGGATCAAGCATACCAAAATGAACTCTAGCCAAGAGCTGGGGAGTGTAGCAGAATCCCTTGTCCAAACAAACTTTTCCAGAAGTCACATTTTCCATTTGGAGATAAACTCTCTTATACTCTTTTTCCACCAGGGAATTTTTTAAGGACCTTTCTCTGTCACAGATGAGGAAAAAATGCCTCATCCCAGCCTTCTCATGTTTATTATGTTTATTAAAATCTCAACAAAAAAAGTCATGCTATGTTTCAAAAGTCACAATTTTCATTTTAAGCAAAAGGTAAAATTCTGGCATTTCATTTCAACTGATATTTGACAGTGAAATCCAAGTTCATTTTTGTTTTCTTAAAGAGTGGCTAAAAGAAAAAAAAAAAACCCACTCAATTCTCAAATTGTCAATGGTCCTGGATATGATATTTAAAAGATATCTTTTATGTATGATATCAAATTCTTCAATTTGTATAGCACATATCAAAAAGTATGAAGACAAAATATTTTTATATAAAGTACAAGTATTTCAGGTATAACTCAGGTGTAACATCAAGAGCCAAACTTGATGAAAACTTTTGAGCCCAAATGTTTTTTACCACATAATGAATACCTGGAATTTTTTTTTTCAGGGTGGAACATTACTTCTGAATAATGTATTTCTGTGATTAGCACTTGTGGTGGAAAGATGAATGTTGAAGAAACATTCATAATGGATCCCTCAAAGGTAAGAGATTCTGACCTGATGAGGCCTTGCTCTTCACAGATGGAATTGGCATTTCAAGCATGCCATTGGAGTGGACAGCTCTCTGGGGATATCTGCAGTCACCACTTGAGTCAGAACATGAGGACAGACCTTAAGTGTGTCAGGATCAAGGATGTGTTCCTGCGCATTCACCTGTTTATACCAGCTGCTGCCACACAAATTTGCTGATACCAAGACTGAGAATAAAACTTTGACCATATAATTTGTGTGGACAGAATGCTGGCAGTTTCAAAGAAAATGAAATCCTGGCTTTCTCACTGATATGAACACAGCTTTTTTGTGAAGTACAATGGGATCAAGCATTGGAGAAGAGGCCAGAGCTCTGTCTCTTACAGACATTGTCACAGAAGCCAGAAATGTAAGAGGTGTTGGTGAAAGGCTGGTAATGTCAAAGATGGGGACGGTTTTGGCTGTGTCAAATGGTTGCTATGGAGCTCTGGCTCTCTTAGAGAAGGGGCTGGAGCTCTGGCTGCATCAGAAATGAGGATAACACTCCACCAGTGTTTGCCTCTGACACTTGTGAATATTAAATATAGCCAGGAATGGACATCTGGTTTTTCAAACCTGGGCATACAGACCTGGCTATGTTAATATTTGCCACAGAGTTATTACTTTAGCAGGATGAATCCTTATAGCAGGATAAAATTTCCAATCTGTCATATACCATGTATGCCAGATTAAAATAAAGGTGGGGTTTTTTTATGCATTTTAGATAGAGATTGACCATAGTGGTGAATGGCATCCACCTCTATCTGGGATTAACACTGATATGTGTTGTCTTATGTCAGAAACATACAACAACCCTTGCTAGGAGCCACTCTGCTATTACTCTGTATCTCTGATATAAGACATAAACAGGATTAAAGTATATGCTTTCTTTTGTATGTGGTTAAAAGGGTGTACTGATCGCATCAAACATAATGAATCTATATAAATACAAATATTTCTCCTATTTACTTGTTTAAGTCATATACATGCACAAAGTTATATTAGGTAACACAAAAATCTGATTATATTTAAAAATAAGCATCTTGTGCTTGTTTTTGTAAAAGATAATAATCTCTATACAAGGGATAATGAGAATTTAATCCTATATTTTCAGATATACATTTGAAAACATTTTCACTGCTGGATTACTTGTTTCCAGAGAGTAGCAGGATGTTCTTAAAGTGCATTTATTTTGTTATGGTACTGCACTAAAAACGCATTTATTGAAAAGTCTTAATTGTGTTTCAAATTTTTTTCTGAAAGTCTCTCTCAGCATACATATGTTATCAAAGTCTGTGTAGTCCAAAAAAACAGAACAGTGTACTTAAAATTATCCAAGGTTCTGATCTGGTCAAGGTGACAAAGTAGTTCTAGGCATTTTGCATGTAAAATAAAATCTATGCCCTTCATAAATTTATGAAAGCTTATGCTACAGAAAAGATAGAATAGAATCCTTTGTAAGTCTATGGCAGTTTGTAAATAAGTGAAGAAGCGCAGCAAAATAATTTCTTTTGAAAAATTGAATTCTCTTTTTATATGGAAGGTGAGTGGTTCTTTCTATGTCAAAAACAGAGTAGGTGAGTTTTGTTATTTTTTGTTGTAGTTCTTGTCGTAGAATAGAATCAAACGACTATAAATATTCAAGTTATATGCAAGTGGTTTTTCCAAAGTTGCAGAGCTTTTTTTTTTAAAGTACCAAATGTTCATGGTCTTAGTTAAGAGTTACAGCAAAAGATGCAGTGTCTTCCTCAGTTGAGCCTAGTCAGTAATTTTTCCTGAGAATCTGTGTGACAGATAGTTATGAGCCCCATCTCTGTATGATCTTGTTCTGCTCTATCCTCACTACTTGTGTCAGTCAGTGCTGGTCTGGCCAGAGCCCAGAGGCAGACATTACTGGGAAGAAAATAGACTGTCTAGATGAAACTGGAGAAAATGCCATTTTCCCTGATGGAATGAAGAAAGATCAAATAAAAAATTTTCATGTTATTGAGCACTATCTGCTCTTCTTTTTAATCATTAAAAAAAAAATAATTCATGTGAGTAATTAACTGAAGCATCAGAAGCTGTGGTCAGATCTGTGTCAGATGACGTATTGCATTACACATACTCAAACAGACAGCATTTTAAATTATAAAGAAAGCTGGATCTACTGTACACGACGTGCCCTTTTAAAAGGCTTGTTTTGTACTTTATTAATTAATTCTCTGAGGTTGTTTATATTTAGCCATCAGCTCCATCTGGGCCAGCAGCAAGATACCTCATGAAGGCACAGATAATGAGCTGTTACACTTTGATACAAATGCCTTGTGTTTTGTTATCAAAGTCTGTTTCTAAGTCTGTTCAAACTTTCAGATGCAGATAAAATGTGATACAAAAGAGTAAATATGGAAACAAATGAAATTTTTCCTTCCTTTGATAATAAAGCAGTGGTGTGAAGTTGGAGGGCAACAAGGAATTCTCTAATTCGTTGCTACCTGAAAGTCTCTGCAGAATTTCTTCCTCAGCATTTCTGCATTCCTTCATGGATAGATTTAGCATTGTGCAACGCATGGCTTAAAGACTTTTTAAAGGACTTTGCTAGTTACAGCCTTTTCCATCTGTTCCTAGTCCTGAGATCTGCACTGTGCTCTTCCGTGTGCTTTGAAAAATATGCACAGGATCTTCTCAAACTTCTGGAAAAAAAAAAATCTTTTGTGTGACACTTAAACACTTGACTGTAGTTTGCCTTTAACATGGTTTCTCAACTAATCAGCATGATTGGGGATAGTTTTCCATGATGCATAGATTATGTTCCTTACCACAATTATCTAAAATAAAATCACATATTATGTTCACCTGTATATTCTATTAAGAAGATATTCAGTTGTTTATGATGACAATTCCCATTTATTAAGCAGCTTGTGTTTTGTTTACAAAGCTTACATTTTCCAATGAAAATTTGGAAGGGAATAGAAACAGACCTGTTGGACAGGAAGATATGGTTTCAATACTTGTTGATAGACATTTATTTTGTAAGCATTTGAAATTTAACAGTGCACACACACATACAGTAAAGTATATCTTGTCTGTTGAGTAGATAGTTCAGCTGGCAAGAGAAGAGACCAGTTGTTAGATAAAATTCTTTTACCAATTAAAATGAATTATTTGACCTGTCTAAATACAACTTGGTCAAAGGAAGGCAAAAATAATTCCTAGCAGGAGATAATCAGCACAGATTTTAATTTAATAGAATAAGACAGATTGATTTATTCACTAGATATATGCAGGTTAGGCCTCTGAGCTCACATTGTCATTTAAAAACATCTCTGTCCTTATGTGCCTGTAAAGAATTATGTTTTGAAGGTCACTTTGTATCCAAGGTGATTTCTTTTTTCCCCCTCTCTCTCCCTGTGCCATACATATGTATTATGTACAGACATAAAAATATCTGTTAAAAACAGTTTTTCAAATATCATTTTACTATTGGAAGAAGTAAACATATTGCTCTCACATTGTACATTTCAGTACAGTCTGAATCTCACAAAGGAAGAGAAAATTCTGATGGAAATTTTACTCTATTCCTTTATGGGGGAGGTGGGATGGGAGGGGAGGCAGTTGCTACATTCATTAAGAAAAAAAAAAGATTTAATTTTATAAAACTTTACTTTAAAAGGGCCTTTCTAAGCAGTTTATTAAAAATTAAACATTGTCTGAAAATTTTACAAATGCGTCACAGTCTGTCTTCTGACCTGTCAGCTTTCCCCCCAGCTTTATTTGCTGAACATGATGCCATACTGTGTGGAATATCTCTTTGGCCACTTGGGGGGTTGGCTGTCCTGGCTGCATCCCTGCCACTCCAGCCTTCTCATGGGCATGGCATGACAGGCTAAGAAGTCCTTGACTTAATATAAACACTTCTTAACAACAACTGAAACATCGGTTTGCTATCAACACAATTCTCTTACAAAATCCAAAACTCACTGTACTAGTTAATAGGCAGAAAATTAGCGCTACACAAATAACATTGGTTATTTTTGTCAATACTTCTGAAAATTTCCGGCTTCTGTTTTAAAGGAACTTTAGACATTGGGTCATGTTGAGGGGGTAATGACATTGTATGGGACAGATACTTGAAATACAGTTTTGGAGCTTTGTCTGAAATACTAAGTTTCAGTTTAAGTGTGCAGAAGTGTGAGGAATCTACAGTAACATATTTTAATAGTACTATTTTATTCCTTTATGACTTTGCATTCTGTTAATTATAAAAGCAAGTTCAATTCATACAGTAATTATTCTGGCACTAAGGTTCAGAAGGAAAAAAGAAAGCTTTAGAAATTGTATTCCAAATAGCCTGGGAGAAATATAACACCTTCGCCTCAATGAGAAATTAAACGTTATTAGATCCTAGTAGGAATGTGAAAGCTGTCCATATTCACTTCAACCTTTTAGAGCCCTTCAACATTTTTTGAGAGAAAATATAAATTCATGTCTGCATCCTCCTTTCAAAATTTTATTTATAGAATCATGGAATAGTAAAATGGTTTGGGTTGGATGGGAACATGAAGATCATCTAGTTCCAAACCATCTGCCATAGAAGGGACATCTCCCAGTAGAATGGGTTGCTCAAAGCCCCATCCATCCTGGTCACGAACACTTCCAGGGATGAGACATGAACAATTTCTCTGGGCAAACTGTTCCATTATCTCACCACTGTCATAGTGAAAAATCTCGTAGTGCTTTAAATGAAAATTGAAAAGGGTACCTTTTTTTTTTAATTTCGGATAAATATTTTGAAGCAGTTTTGACCTTGAAAATTGTTAGAAGAATTAACGGAGGAAATTTATTTTATACATTTTTGCATCTTTAAAGAGTTGAAGCATCTTTTTGGCACTAGGTGCACAGCCGGCAGCAGAAGAAGGGAAAGGTAAAGGGAGTTCCCCTTTTGTTGGTTACATTTTGTAAAATCATTATAGCTATGGAGTCTAAGCACACAGAGTGACCTTTATTCAGCCTCTCTCCTATGAAGACAACTGAAACACTGCCTTCACATTAAATACATGAATGGCTTGTCTGAAGAGTAAGGACTTTGCAGTGAAACTAAGTCAGTCCCATTCTGTGTTTATGCTTTGTTCACAGAAGGAGAAAGTGTTTCTCTATTTATTTTTGAAGTCATTATTAATAGAAAGCAAAGTCAATGAAACTTTGAAAAATAAGCTAATTCTGTGAGGTTTTTTATCTTTACAAAGACAAAAGAGTTGTATTTCTTTTCTGAAATGTTTCTTTCACTGTGCATTTGCCAGTGTTCATGTGTGCAGAAGTGTGAGGAATTTGCAGTAACAAATGTGGCAGTTTATTTAGGTCCTTTTTTTGCATTAACAGTGGGAAAAAATGCCTAAGGGAAAGAAAGAAAACTGTGAATTAAGTCTTTGTCAAATGGAGTTAGCTATGGAATTCATAAAGAATGCAGGATTTGACAGAAATGTAGAATGATGAAATTTTTCAGTTTATGGTACCAAAGCTTATTGACAGCACTTGCAAGTACTGGTCCAGAACGTGAATTTCTAATTGCTGCTACTGAAAAATGATTTCTACTGATGGCCCTAGTTGAGTTTACTATATTTCACTGTGAACAAATATTGATCAGGGAAACAGTGTTTTCAAATTGACTCTTTCCCCCCATCCATATATTTTCTCCTGGTAGGATGAGTACATCACTTTTCATCCTTCATTAAAGATCCTTCCAAAAGGGCTATTTGTGAACTTCCTTCTTTACAAGCAAACCTTTCAATTCTAGAAGGAAATCCTGGCATAATTACTGCTAATCTTGGAGCATTAAAATCTCTTATACTGTGGTTTTAGTGTGAGAGAATATTTCCTTCACTGTAAAAAGTAAAATAAAATCATTATTTTTAAAGAAAAGTGGTTTTTTTTTTCAAAGAAAAGAGTTCTTGTAAACAGAAGCTGTCAGCATGGGTGTTGTGCAACGTGTATCAGCCCTGGGCATAGTGATCATGCGAATGATCATCATGGCAGGAATGATTGCATTATATATTAAATTAGTTATTAAGTCTGTGAAGAATGAACAGCAGATGGATTTACTGCTATAAAAGTACAGTTTATATTGTTGATTTTCCCTTAGCTGTTTGTTCTGTTTGAAAATAAGTCCCATCCTGGCATTCAGTGCTATGCCATAATGGCTTTAAAATGTTTATCAGTGTGATTCAAACATTCACATTTCATGATGTTCTGGCTTTATACTTATCATTAACATGTAGAATACTTTGCAAAGAGACAAGCATTGTAAGCTAAAAATACACTGACATTATTTTATACAGTTAAGAACTTTAGGGCAGTATGGGTGTAACCTTGCCTCGTTATGCATAAGCATAGCAAACCACACTTCACTGTTATTATCATATCCCATTGGTTTAGTAAAGCTACTATCTCATAAACTGTACAATTTGGCCCTACAGGCTTCAAAAGCAGCAATTCTATCTTTATGTTTTTTAGAGGAAGGAAGCCATTGCTTCCAATATAACTAAAAATGATCAGTTCTCTAGAATTTCAACATGTTGCTTTAAAGACGAACTCTTTTTATCATCCCAATGCATATATATCTGTGTGTGTGTGTACATACATATGATTTTGTGTATGTGTGTGCACCCATATGAGTATGTCTTTCAGTTATGAAGAAGCAATGGTTTTTGCCACTATTTCCAAAATCATGACTCTGTCTTAGAAAAAGCAAAAAAAAGAATGTAATTTTAGCGTAACAGGTTTCCTGGTCCTGCTACTAAGGACTTTAAGATCCTAATAGAGCAATCTGGATTAAAAGTTTACCTTTAGGTTCATGATCCATATGAACTAGATGACAGTCTTCTAGTTGTATTCTGAACTGCAACTTCAGTTATTTACTGGAAAGGCTTGTTTTGGTAATGTTAAAATTTCCTTAAACTAAGGTCTTTAATGTTTTCACTTTGACATATTCACACTCTGTTTAACAGGACATAAAAATTTCCTGTGGATCACAGGAGTCATGCTGATAAAATAATAATGCTGCCTTATGGTGGCACTATATTTCTTATATAAATATATATAAACAAATGGAATAGCGTCCTACGATAATATAGTATAGCCTCTGGAAAAATTCTCATTAATTTTTGTAGGGATGTGGTAATCTTTATGCTAAATTTTCCCACAAGGGCTCACCAAACCCATGACTTTAATTTCAGAGGTACTAATAGTTGTTGTCTTTAACTATAAATAAGCTATCATCTAGGATTTTTATTCTTCTATATAAAGCATTTGAAAATTTAGCACAGGTTAAACAAGAATAAGTATTGATAAGTATTGAGTGTAAGAAATCATCAACATATTATATTTTTAAGAATGTTACACAGGATGGAAGAATACTAGTTCATCTGCTAAAGTTTTTCTAGAGCTGGTAAATTAGAATTACAATATTTATCTTCTATTTGTTCGTTTATTTAGTCAGTTAGTTGCTTGCAGCGATCCTGTTGTTTTTCTCTATGATTTCCTCATAAATTGGTTGAATGATTTTATGCCTTTATGCATCCTTTAGGGACCTTACTCTGTAGTTCTAAACAATGAGACACTTAAAACAAATTCTTTTTTGTTAAAATATGTCTCAATGGTAGCTATAATATAGTGAAATTTTCTGACAGGTTGTGAAATGTTGGTTATAGTGTTAAGATCAGGCATAAGAGGAGTTCACCATGATACTAAACCTAATTCAAACTGACCTGTATGGAGGTTATGATGGATATAGCTTTAAGTTGTGGTAAATCATGACTTGAGTTGCATGTTCCAGGAATTGCTACATCAGGAACCACAAAAACCAGTGGAGAAAACCTCTTACACAGCTGAGACACTGCCTGAGCTGCCTTTGGTGCCCTGTAACTTCACACAAAACACCATCTCTCCTGTACTGCATTGATTGTAACAGATGGAGCCCAAAAGTCATGGACCAAATGAAATCAGTGGATTTTTTTTAGATATTTGTGGAAATTTTATGGGCATTTTATGGATATTTTACGCAGATGATACATAGACTAAGGGAATGACATCTGTGTTGAAATTGTTTTGGGTAGTGTGGTATCAGAGCATGATGTATACTGTACAGTCTCAGGATGGGAATTTTTCCTGGTTTTGACTGGGATAAAGTTAATTTTTTTCACAGTAGCTGGTATAATGCTTTGCTTGAGACTTAGGGTGAGAACAATGCTGCTAAGCACTGCTCATGCAGAGTTAAAGCCTTTTCCACTTCTCATAACACCTCAAGAGTGCAGAGGCTGGGGATACGCAAGGTGTGGTGAGGGAACACAGCTGGGACTGCTGACCCCAGCTGACCAAAATGGTATCCCATACCCTATGGTGTTATGCTTAGCAATAAAAGCTGAATGAAGAAGATGGGAAAATTTTGAGCGATGGCATTTCACTTTCTAAATCACTACTGCATGTAATAGAGCACTTTCTTGGAGATAGCTGAACTCCTGCCTGCCCATAGAAAGTGGTGATTGAATTCCTTTTTGTGTTTTTTGCATGTGAGGGTTTTGCTTTACCTACTAAACTGTCTGTCTCACAATCCATGAGTTTTGTCCCATCTACTCTCCCAATTCTCTTCCCCATCCCACTGTGACTGGAGTGAGCAAGTCACTGTGTGGTATTTAATTGCTGGATAGGGTTAAATCATTACATCACTGGAACTCAACCATGTGCTTTTGGTTTCAGTCTGTTTTGTCATATTCTTGTACCCCATCTTCCATTTGCAGTTGTTTATGAAGATGGTAAGGCATTTGGTTAAGGGGCCCTGGTTCCAAGTCTAATCTTTCTCCCTGTTGGTAGTAGTCTGTGTATTAAAAAGTTTCTTATGTGAATCTAAGGCCAGATGTGGATCTCTATCAGCATTTTGATAAAATCCTCAGCAAAGTATTGATTTCTGTGCAACAAAAAACACCTTCAGACTAATGAAGAATGACAATGCCGGCTCTTTTAAAACAAGGAACTAGAAAACATCAAGATAATGAATCACACCTACTGTACAGCTTGCTACATGCTTCTTTTAAACTCTATAGAATGCCTAAATAGTCTTTGAAATATAATGAATTAGGAGTGCATGACTTGTAAAAACAGGAATATGATGCATGAATAATTTTACTCCTAAGAGAAAAACATCACAACCATGTTCCTTCATTTTTAAAAACAAATTCTTTTTTATTTTAAATTAATCAAACCTTATGCCAATATCTTGGTCTCTGGCTACACTTATACTTTTAAAACAGTCCCTAATTGGAGATATAGAGTAGGCACAAAAAACATTCTAACTTAAATACCTCAAGAGTAACAGTGACGAAGCCATTGCATGGAACTAACTATTGGAGAGCTGACAGGGCAGTTGCAAGCAACAAACAGTAATGATTGAATTTCTGTGATGACAAAGTTGAAAATACACATGACAAAGTGCATGAAAAGGAACATGATAGATACTATTTTAAAGGGTAAAGGGTGCGTGGAATATGAATGTTGGCTGAGCTCTTCTGTGAAGGAAAGCTTGAAAAAATATTTTCTTCACTTTAATCTCCCCAGATATTAATGAGCTAGGCAACAGTACAAAAAATTTACTAATTCTACTTATGGATTTTTTGATTTATTGGGGTCAAACTTTCTTAAAAAATCTTAAAATCACTATGCCAGAATAATTGCTAAATATGAATATAACAAGAGTCAAGTCTACGCACGTTCTGACGAATATCATCAGGAACTAAAGAATAATAAATAGACTTATATAGCAAAATTCCTTCAAATAAAACTTGGTTAAAATATCAGACTTAGATCCTGACTTTCTTGAAGAGGACTGTACTTTGTCAAAACGACTCTACCAACCAGCCATCTGCAGTCCCTTAATCAACTTTGTGGCCCTTTATTGGAATTTCTTAACTAAACAAAAAATAAAAAGCAAAGCCCAATCAAATAAACAGGAAAAAAGGAAAAATTGTTTCAGTGCTTGATAATAGCAGCAGCCACCAGTCCTGTCCTCTGCCCCTAGGAGAGCTCCAAGCTTGAAGTAGGATTCCAAGTATTAATAATTAATAATAACTTCTGATCTAAAACTGATTGTTTATTGACAGATTTGGAGAATGATGAAGTAGTTCTGCAGATATGAAAAGTCACTCAGATTAATGAGAATCTTTAAAAAAATGCTCTTGATAAAGCTGGAAATATTACAAAGTCTGTATTATTCCCTTGTTCTAGCTGTAATTTTTAACCCATCTGTGCAGCATTGTTTCGGAGAAAATCAAATCAGGAAAAATGGTAACTGGAAATAGAAAAAAGTACTTCTTTTCTTCCTGACTTGCTTCAGATATTCCAAAATTTTTGGAGGGATGATCAGCTAGAAAACTGTAGAATTTTACATTGTGTTGAAATGTTTTTCAATATTTTCAATAATTTTTAATGCAATCCCTTTAAAACAAATTTTTGGGCAGAATTATTTCAGATAAGTTATGAACAATTATAGAAACTCATGAAATAATTCTTAAGTGCTAAATTTACAAGTTTCTTATGAAAAATACCAAAAGTACACCTGTTATTGTAAGCTGTCCTCTTGTAATGAATTTATTTTTATACAAGCCAGAGATATTTTTTGTACCTTGTAGGCCTTAATAATTGAACATATTTGCTACCTTTAATTATTTACTACAGAAATTTTAAACAGGGAACACTTTTAATTTTAATACATGCAGAAAATAATCATCCTTTCTTGTTAAGAATCTCTGTTGGAGTTATTTATAAATACATATGCACATATACATGTATTAAAAGGGAGACTGCATTCAGTTTCCTCACAATAGATACAATATCCAAATAAAAAAAATACATTATTAAAACCCCTGAACATATTATTCCAGTATTTTATTAAAAAGAGATATTATATAGTTGTCTCTTATTGAAATTCTGAGAACTGGTCCATTCTCACTTCCACAAGTATGGAACAACAAGCTGGTATGAAGGAACACAAATATTTATTTTGCCTGCTTATATTTTTAAAATATTCATTATTCATTTTATTATCCAACATTACTGCTGCAAATAACAGAATTAATAACATTTTTATTTACAGTATATATCCCTCTATACTTATCAAAAGCACTGGCAGTTTTGGTTTTTTGGGTTAGATAGTTACATTCAGTACAATTATTGCTGTTTGTTTTTTTTTCCTAAATTAGTATGTCAGTCTATCTAAAGTCTTAATATCATGCTTTTTAATAGTTAATTCTTTATGTGAATACTGATGGGAAATGTTCCTATTTTATTAATGCAACCACTGACACTCAATTACTGGTGACTAAGCAATAGCAGTTCATCATTTTTATTTTTTAAAGGATTCTATCTGGGAAGCAGTAATTCATCTACCTGCAGCCCATCAATCTGAAAGTAACAAATTTAATCAGATAAACAACACAACCACTCACAGCAACTTCTCCTGTGATTCGATTTCATTTGATAAGCCAACTGGACCAGTTTCCCTTGAGTTCAATGTACAGCTGGCAGACAGAGGAAGAAGGAGATCTTAGGAGTCTCCAGCTAGAAATTATATTCCCATACATTCAAAATGTACTGCTGCTTCCTAAGTAATTGATGTTTCTACTCAAAGGAGAAGAAATGGCTCATTGCAATTCTTCAGACTTGCTTCATATTTCTAAAACAATCTCAAATTTCACAACTTTAAGTTCTGCACAACAAGACAGCAAGTAAAATTTTTCACTTGTATAAGAGATGTGTGAAGGAAACTTTAGCAAAATCAGGACTTCACGCGTTTGAAAAAATCTGGATAAAAATTTACTAGTAATTGTTGACTCGTGATAAAGACAACAAGAAGAAATCTCCTTTAAGACAGACTGACAATTATTTCTGTCACAGCAATAATTCTATCAATCATAAAAGGTAGCATCATAGATGAAAGTTTCTCTATCATCTTCGGTACAGCACCAACTGAGAATTTTTGTCTTTGTACTTGCCTGAAACTTTTGCTGCAGCAGGACAAACTGAGAGTGTCTTTGTACCATTTCTTTGCAGCTGCTCATAATGTGTAAAAAACATGCTGTGAAGAAGGATGTAAGACAATGATAGATGTATCCTATGGAGCAATCTATTTCTGGGTGCAAAGGAACTTTAATCTGCAGATGTTTTCTCAGAGGATTGTTTCATCCTGCATGGCTAATACTGTTCAGAGAACCTGCTGGTGTGATCTCAGTGATCCACTCTTTTGCCCTGGGTTTTCTTTGACAATTGATCACCTTCTAATAATTTTCCATGATGAGGACAGAAGTAAGATCAGTAAACATAACTTACAGAATCCAGGAACAAGAATGTTGAGCACATGGTGTATGAAGGGGGAAAATGTCTGCAGTGAGACACTTTCACATAAAGACAAAGCCTAAATATTCTCCACTCCAGTGAGGTTAATTGACAGTCTGTATGTCAGAACTTCAGGAGCCTTTTCTTCTTCAAAAAAAAATGCCTGCATTCAGGGCTAGATTTGTATGCACGAGTGAACAGGCATATAAAAAGGACAACCAACACCGTTTTTAGTATGGAGCTAGCTATTGGACTTCTGGACTTTCTGGGCTTCAATAGGAAGGCATAGAACTTAGATAAAGTGTTTGCACGCCTAACAGTAAAAGAGTGAGTTTTACAAGAAGAACCTGGACAGATGTCTCTAATTATATTTCTAATCTTATTGGAGAACACAGAACAGCTGAAGTTGGAAGGCTTCTGTGGAGATCATCTAGCCCAGTGCCTAAGCTCAGAGCAAGGGCAACAGGAGCAGGTTGCCCGGTACCATAACTATTCAAGATTTAAATATCCCCAAGGGCATAGGCAACTACTTTGGCAATCTGCTCCAGTGTTTGACCATTTTCACAGAAAACAAAATAAAATTATTGTGTTCACCTGGAATTCTGCGATCCTTTTCTTCTCCAGCCTGAACAACCCCAGCTCTCTCAACCTTTTCTCACATGATAGGTTCTTCAGTCCCTTAATCAATATCATGACACTTTGCTGGACTTCCTGAAGTACCTCCATATATCTCTTGTACCCATAAACACAGAACTGATTTATATAATAAGCAATTGGTCTTGGGCAAAGTGTAGGCAGAACGGAAGTAAGAATGTGTCTAGAAGGACCTTGGCAGAAGTATATCTGTACTTATGTAACCAATCTAATAGGCAGGGGAAAAGACAGACTAATGAAACAGAAAACACTAGAGTTACTGAGGCTCTGAAGCAGGAGGCTAGAGGAGGATCAGGTTATAAAAGACAGACATATAGTCTGATGAGCAAAATCTTCAAGATAAAAAGGGGGGAAAAACCTAAAGAAGATGTCAAATCATTGAGTGGGTTATGAGCAAAAATCGACTAAGTGGATTAGTACTGTAGACTCTGACAGCTTGCAGGTACTCTGGAAATAAATATATTTGAACTCTGAGCATCACAGAATACAGGTGTCATTAAGATACACAGTGGACATGCAAATAACTCACAACCTCTCTGTTTGATTCATTTGTTCCTTCCATGTTTTGGTTTTGATGTTAAAACTCTGCGAGACTCATATTGTGAATATAATAGTCCAAGTTTAATAGTGAATTGTTTGTTTTAGAACATCTTCACACCATGCAGAGATTTACCATTGTGCCTTTTGTTACTAAGACTCACTTATCAAAGAAAGAAACAGATGTTCTGTGCAGATAAATTATGTCTTCCAGCAGTGAAAACTTATAGGCTTTCCAGGTAATATAGTATTCTGAGTGGAATATGTCTTAGCTAACTGCAGGTATTTGGAAGTTGGATGTCTGCACTACTAAGCCAAGTTTATAGTTATGGTAGAAGAAATAATACTGCCAAGCACTTCCAACTGATATGTCTTGGGTGCCTCTTTTGGAGTGAGATTAATTGTTCTCATGTTATGCCTGACTTTCTATTGACTATTGACAAAAGGTGGCAAGCCTGGAAAAGTTAGATGTCTAACTTTTAAACATTTCAGAATAGATTTGTTATTTTATTTAAGTGCTGAGGACAAGAATGAGGAGCCCTCCTCCTTCTCCAGTGTAAACTCTCTGTGCTGGAACAGAACTTTATTAGATTAGAAAATGTGAGATATGTTCAAAATTTTATATTCACAATTAATTGAAAAAAATACTTTTCTTTAGTCCATTCCCTCAATAAAACTTGAAAGAACCTGAAAACACAGGGAAAAAAAAAAAGATATTTCCTAACAATTAGCAATTTTATGCCTATGTTGGCTAAATTACCAGGACAGCTCTAAAAAATGGGAATAATACTGCTTTTTCTAGACAGCAACAGTCTTTGATGGGCTTCAAAAGGACAGTGATTAATCCAAAATTGTGATTAGCTTCTGGAGAAATAAGGGGCCTAAAATGCGGACAATCATATTTCTTAAAGTTACCAATCCAATGACATTGTGTAATTCTCTTAGTTTCATAGCCTCTGAATATTTTGGGAATACAGAAGAAAGATTTGTAAAATTGTAATTGTGTCTTTTGGTGTGGATAATCTCCAAAATGCCTCAAGCATTCTCTATGCAGCATATAAATACATTAGATGCAGCAATAAAGATATCTAAGTGTTTTCCTCTACTATTCTTTTGACATTACTTTCATATAAATTAATATCCAGTCTTTTTAAAATGTGTGTCTTAGTCTCTGTCTCTCTTTATGAAAGCCAAGATCTGCCCAATTGCAGTATTTTTGAGCCTTCAACTTTGAGTTTGCAAAGAAAACAAATAGTGTAATTTATCTAGTTTAATTGTGAAGGACACTGGAGGAAACTCATGCCTTTCATAGTAGGAGGTCAAACAACCTAGCACAATTTCTAAACCTTTTTCGAGTATAATTATTTTAAGTTCTTTGAAGTTTCAGATCTTAATGTATAAAAAACAGGTTTGCTAGTTTAGTGAAGAGTTTGCCTTTGTTCATTCGTCATTTTACATTTAAATTATTCTACAAGGCACAAGTAGGAGAATCATGGTCAATGAGGCTTAAAAACTTGTTACTATACAAGGTTATTGTAAATTTGCTGCATATTTCATCCACTTATACCCAGAAAACTACTATTTCTTTATATCTCACCCTTGACAAGGAAAAAACACCCAAAGCTTCCAACAAAATAACAAAGCAAATAAAAAAGAAAAAATCCAAATGAGTTCTCTCATAACTGAAGGTGAAAAACCCAGCAACAGCTGATGCATGAAGCATTGGAACAGTGAATCTCATATAGAAGTTAGTAATATCATGAAGAAAGGTAGAGTGTCCTTGGAATATTTGAGAAATTATAAAATTGTGTGACCAGTAAAACAAAGTGAAATTTCAACTCCTTGAAAGAAAAAGCAGAGAACATCAGACAAATTCCTATGAAAAATATGTCAGGCAAGGGAAAACTGGATAATAAACTGTGACCTAAGAAGTTATAAAAAAATTAAATCCTGAAAAATATTGAGGAAACTGGACAATGAACTGCAAAGAGAAATAACTGCAAGTGAGGTTAAAAATTAGTAGCTGTAGCCAGAAGTTAAATCAGTTTTGAATAGTTGTGAGAGCAGGCATAGATGCACCTGTATTAAAAGGAGACCATTATTAGCTGCGAAAATACTGAAGTGCATATGCAAAAGTATGGCTTTGTTAAGCCTCCACCTCTAATCCTAGGATAAGATAACTATGAAGATCTGGACAACAAGTCCTGCTTGGTTTCTTGGTTTCTTTTAAAGTTTCTTGGATAACAATCCAAGAAAATTAAAAAAAAAAAAAGGAAAAAAATTAATCACAGAGGAAGAAGGTGATAAATAATGCGAAGTCTTAAAGGTAGTAACGCTGTAATACATAAAACAGGCCCTTTTGACCTGAGAGACTCTTGACAAACATAATCAATATAGACACCAATATAAAGGATTCCCTTCCAATACCAGCCCACTGCCAAAATGATACCCTAGTATTTTAACAAAAGAAAGAGTTGAGGGTTCCCATTGAAAGAGTCTCAGGTCACAAACGATTTATTTTAGCAGAAGAATCATCTGATTTCATGCAAAGCTGCAGCATAGTCAAAGATGAAGAAACAATATATAAATGAAAAAAAAAATAAAAAGAAAGACATAAAAATTACATAGAAATATTTTAATTGTCTTTTTTACTGATGAAGAAGCATGTTTCTCAATATAGGAGAAAATTTCATCCTAGATGGAATTCCCTATTGAAGGGGATTGTAGAGATTTGTCAACCAATTTAAAAAGTGGTGTATTTATTAATTCAAACCAACACCCTTGTTATGTCTATAAAAATTAAGAGCCCTAACTGTAGCTGTTTTGAACTATATTATAGAGCTTTTGTTACATATATATAAACTAATTTTGGTTCTTGATGATACCTCAATTTAAATTAATGTCCAAGTAACTCAGAATTTCCTTAAAATTTAATATTTTTTTGATCAATACCTAACACTGAACCTACCATATGTCTAATGAAACCTAAACATATATTTCATTATAATTAATTAATTAAATTGTGCAATTCTTGATAAATTTAAATTTAAATAAAAGATGGAAAGTGATGTCTCAACTAGCAGTTAGAAAATAAACCTATGCTCCATGTACTATCTATAAAAATTGTCTTATTTTATTTTTAACAGCAAAAAAAGAAAGGTTTTTCTGGCAGTTTAAATGCCTAACACAGGCCTTTAATACAGAATAAATTACTCTGGAGTGAGTAATAAAACACGGTGTTATAAACATTACTGCATTACTACCTATGTATTCTCCTGCATGTCCTGTAACTTGTGCTCATCTTAATAGCTATTCAGTCAGACTTGTGTTTCTGAAGCAATCATTACAAGTCTCACGGTATAATATTTTAGTCCTCCACAAATCCTGTAGGACAATGTTACATGTGATTTAGTCTTATAGGATTGCCTCACAGTCATCTAGAAATCCCTTTAATCCATCAGAAAATCCTCAGGATTGTTTTGCAAAGGCACAAAGGGACGTAGATCTGACCAAGCCTGCTTCTTACACAAGGAAGTTCCTTCATGATGTAAGAATCACGTCCACAATTTCATGCAAGGTTGGTGGCATTTTCTATTTAATTTTGATAAACTCTTTTGGTCTTATATCTTGAATTCATGGATGAAACATGTGTAGAGGCTTAAATCAGCTCAGTTTATTGGACAATTTAAGGTGATTTACTGTGTGTAAGATTCTAAAATATTAATATCTAAAATATCATTTGCCAAGTAGTTATAACTGCTGTAATACTCAAGGTTAAATAAAAGAAATCCCTCCAATATCTAGAATCACCACCAGATTGAACCCCAACCTAGATTTCTGAGTAAATATCTTTTATGAAACTACTTAATATATTCAGCTGCCATCAGTGTCTAACAGACAAAAATTATCTACAAAATGAGCAAATGAGCCTTGGAAACATGGAAACATGGTTACAATATGCTTGTATTATATATATATATATATATATATATATACATATATATATATATGCAGACAGTAAGAGATTGGCAATTTGTAAAGAGAAAGATTCATTCATATAATTAGTTGCATTTTTAAATTTACCACTTTTTGGGAAGTGTCCAAGAGTTAAGGGATGTGGTTTGTAAAACTTACCTGGAGTTTTGACTGTTGAAGGATTGGAAGAATAAGAAGAGGAGTTTCTATAGGTACAAATCCAGAAAAAGGAGAACAAAGAAAAATGCCAGCTGCTGAACTGGACAGACAACCCTGTGACAAAGACACTAAAAAAACTGAATTGCTCAATGTCTTCCTCATGTCACTTTTTATTGATAGACCTGCCTCCCACAGTCCTAGGTGCTTGATTCTCAAGGACAAATTGGAGCCAGAAGGACTTATTTCTCCTTGAAGTAAACTAAGGAAGATTTAAAGGTGGAGGAAGATCAAGTCATGGAACTTCTACCCAAACTGTAGGAAAGGTTACAGACCTTTAGAATGTACACCAATGAGTGCAGAAGAAACTGACTAATCTTTTTGTGGTGACACTTTTGCTAATTTTTGAAAGAGTGTGGAGGTCAGGATTGATTCCTGAAAACTGGAAGGTGGTAAATAGCACATTTGTCTACAAGAAACACAAAGAGGAGCAACTAGGGAAGTTCAGGACCGACAGCTCCAACTCAGCTGTGGGGAAGTGATGGCACAAGTAATCCTGGAAACCATTTCCAGACTCATGAAAGACAAGAAGGTGATTTGTAGCAGTCAGCATGGATTCAGGAAAGGGAAATCATGTGTGACCAACCTGATAACCTTTTTATTATGAGATGACAGGCTAGGTAAGTGAGGGGAGAGTCATAAGTGTTGTTTATTCAGACTTCATGGAAATTTTTTGCACTGTCCCGCCTACTATCTTCATTGGTGAAGTGATGAAATGCAGGTGAGTTCTGCTTGCAGAATCATAAAGATAAATCTTTCAATTCCTTGTTGAGCTGTAACTGTTGAATATTACTTGAATTAGGAAAAATTTGTTAAATTTTCACTCCTTTAGATCTACCTTTTTAAGCCTTTTACTGATGTTTCTATCCCAAGTTTTACCCTAGTTTGACCATGGATTAAATAATTTCTTAAAAATACAAATTTAAAAAAAAAAATATTTTATGTAACCTTCTAAAATATAGAAGGATCCATACAGCTCTAGAACAGAAATTATTTTTAGATCTTCAGAAAGCATGAAGAGATTAACATTATAAATTTCGATGAGTCCAACGTACAATAAAGGCAGACTGGAGGGAATAAAACCAAGTCTGTTGTTTCTTCTACATGACTGAGACAATTTTCTTTTTCACTTCAGGCAACGGTTATGCTAAACATCCTGAACCATGACCTTCAGGAAGAATAAGCCCTGACTTTTTCTCAAAATTGGTAGCTTTCCAACATGGGTTGATGTCCATCTCATTGACCTTCCCCTGGAGTTGTGTCAAGAACATTGCTACGCTCAGGATTTACCCATCCCTCAGACTGTCTTGGTTTTTTTGTTGCTGTTTTTTTGTTTGTTTTTCCCCAAACTTTTTTAATTAAAAAACATATTACTTCCTTAAAAGAAAACCAACCTCATTTCAATGAGAGTTGTCCAAGCTTCCTACATTCACAGCAAAATATCTTCCTCTAGATGTCAAATATCTCAAAGAGCAACTATTATCATCTGGTGTGCTGATCTCTCTCAACAGTTATCACTTTGACTGCTTTAGTTCATATCTCAAACCTCACCAGCTTTTTTCTCTGCTCCCTTGAAACCTTTAAACATATCAGGACCAATCCTAGTTTTTTTAATTTCAGGCTTTTACTGACTGGACAGAAGTCATGTCTTTCTCTTCAAGTGCCCTAGAACGTGTTTCAAGATTTATTTTCTGTACAGAAAACTGTCCGCATGAATGCAGTTCAGAAGTTTTCAGGTTTCCTTTATGTTAAGTCATTGTGTTTTATTGTGAGAGACTGAAAAATTAAAGTTCATGGCTTGAACATTTTTAAGGATTTTTGCCCACTATGGCAAGTAAACAAGGCTGAGGGAGAAGAGTGCGGCAAAAAAGAAAGCCAATCACAGCATCTGTCCTGAAAATCAGCACTGGAGGGGCTTGGGGTGGGGGAGGCTATAATTCAAAGGCTTAACTACTGAGGCCAAAATTGCAACACTTACCCCACAACAAAGAGGGGAAGAGGAGAGGTTTTGTGTGTGTGGCATACCCTCTGGTCAAAAGGAGTGAACACCCACCCTCCCTCGCGCAAACTGGCTCAATTGCAATTCCCGCACCCCAGGATGGCCTCACCATGGGGGACATTCACATGAGGGCAGCTGAGGGGGTCTCATCCTCCATCAAGGACCCCCAAAGCGCTCCCCACACTCATTGCTGAGGCCTTGCAGCAGAGCACTGCATGTGATTCAAAAAGGTGTAACAGATCCAGAGTCTGCTGCGAGAGATTGTGTCCAACTTTTCCTCCCAGGCGGGGAGGTACCCCACCTGGCCCAAATGTATTAATCCATAAAACCCTGTGTTTTGAAGAACCCTCACCACCTGGAAGACCAGAAGAAGGGGATCAATAGGCTGCTATCGACATCTACAGAACGGTGATATTTTCTTTTAATCTGTCTCTGTCACTCTCTTTCTCTCCACCCCAACACCTCTTCTTCTATTTGTTTCTAACTCTCACTCTCCCTCACATTTATTGTTAAATAAAATCAATACTATTGACTTCGGCATATGGTCTCATTTGCTCCTTAAATCAGGCAGAGCCATCTTTCTAATAATTTTAACAACTGGATCTTAACATTTCGGTAAATACACTGTCTTCTCAGAACTTAAAATGGAAAGTGAGAATTTTCTGTTTCTGGTTTTGTGAGGTTTTTAAATTTTATTTTGCTATTCAAAATGACTACTTTAGACAAGTGAAACATAAGAGTCTACTGAGTTACCTAAACATACATATAAAATACTGACACTTAAGGTTTTTGGTTTGGCATCCAGATGTTATTTCTAGGAGAACAAGGTCTTTCTCAGCTCTTTGCCATACTTTCAAATCCATGAAGATAATTTGTTTATGCTAAGGAATCTGGGTAGATGTCTGAGAAAGAGGATTTGGCATGTTGTCATGAATAAAAACAATATTCAGATTTTAATTATCTTAAAACTCAGATATACCCTATGTACATGTCATTAAAGCATGAACAGTTTGAAGTTCTTGATTGATATTTAAAAACAGATTTGGCTTTGGATTAAAAATGAATTCTTAAACTTTTAATAAAAGCTTATTCTGAAACCATTTAAAGTATATGGCAAGTCTCCAAAACCACTTCAACTTTGAATTGGGTCATAAATTGTATTGCCCATATATATTTGCCCATTTTTTTCTAATGTCAGTCAACTTTTCAGTTTGTAAGAAAGTAATTTTTTACTGTTCTTAGTGATGTTAATTCCAACCAATATTATGTTGCACACAATACATGCAAGCTTCTCCTGAAGAGATACAAAGAAGTAACAGGCCTTCATGACAGTTGACACTATCTATGAAAGCCATATTGATTACTAAGAGAGTCAAATAAGGATTTATTAAATTTAAAATGAAATTTAAAAAAACCCCACTCATTGAAGTGAAGTGTAATGCTTCACACAGTTACTTAGTACAATTACAGATATTTAGTGTAAGCAGAAATTACTTTCCCTTCATGGAAAATGAAAGGGTTTTTTTCTTCCTATTAGCAGTTCTATTAAAAGCATTATTATTCATTTCTTTTTTAATGAAAGTATATAAATAGCAATAGCCTTTAAATACTGCTTTTTTTCTACAGAAAAAAAAATATTTTTGCATCAATGACTAATAAAATTCCTACATAGGACTAGTGTAAACAGTAAACAAAAAAAAATGGCTTGTTTCAGTTCAGAAAATATACATTGATTTTCATACTGATTCATATTTGTGCCCAGAATGGTCCTCACCATTTTTCACTGATCGTCACTCTGAGTAGAAAATCATGCATAAAATGTAACCATTCCAGAAAACTTTTTTTTTTAGGCTAACAGTGTCATGTTTTTTGAAATTGTGTGATTCTACCAAAACCAGCGATATTAATGTAGATTCATGGAATGATAGTATTTTAAAAGAATAGATACAGATATTTGGCAGAGATATTGGAGAAATTGAGATATTTTGAACTTATGAACTGAATTCTTTTGTGCAGAAGAAATAATCTAAAATATCTGTATGTTCAATCATCCCAGACATTTTTGTTATTTTGGTTTTGTTTTTTTTTTTTTGTTTGTTTTTTTTTTTTTTTTTGTTTGTTTTTTTTTTTTTTGCTTTTTAATCTAAGGCAAAGGTGTCTAGAGCTTAGAATAGTTTGGAGGAAAATTCTGTGCTTTTGTTCACGTAATAATAAATATAAAAATAAAATAAGCTTTGTCTTTTAATCAATAAAACCAAGTAAAAACTAGTAGTATTGCAAAAAGGAGATTTTGATTCTCAAAACAAAGGTAAACCAAGTACCTTTCCACTCAGTAATAGACAATACTAATACTAGGCAAAAAAACAAGACAGGAGTAAGTATGCTGAAAATACTGTCACCATTACAAGAGAATCTAAAAGAGTCTTAATTGTGACTGTAGCTTATTCACAAGCATTGCTTCATCAGTTTTCAAAATAAAACAGTGTCCGTGCTTCTTCCAGTGATCAGAGAAAAAGAGGATGAGGTCTACTTATTCTGGCTCGATCCTAGCCTAGATGAGTTAGGGGATCAACACTACATTTACACAGAATTACTAATCAAGATCTCATATTAAGCTACCTTTTTAAAATTAATAAAATGCATTTTTATGAGAGACAACTTTATCAGGGTGCAGATGACCATGCACTGCCACAGATGGTCCAGAGAGGTTCTGAAGTTTTCTTCACTGAAGACATTCAAGAACCATCTGGACACAATTCTATGCCATGTGGTCTAGAATGACCCTGTTGTGAGTCTCATGGAAAACAGCAATTGTTCAATTGTTACGACTATGCACTCAGGTGGTCTTGCTCCATGAAAACCAAGTTCCTGAGCTATGACCTGCCAATGGCAGAGGATCATTTGTACCATCATAGTTTTTATTCTAAAAAACACAAGCTGAAAAACAAGTGAGTCTTTGCAGGTGAACAAATATAGCGATTCAGTCAGGACTTCTGTCTTCAGTCAGTAAAGTATGTGTGTTTGCCACCATGTTTCCTTCCTGCATTAAACTAAATATCTTTAGCATAACAGTCCTGGAATTATCTGGTCTAAATTGCTCTGCCTATATTTTCAAAATTTGTCTTCTTGGCTTCATATACTCAATAAAAAAATTCAGAGAATTTTTCTTTGTGGGAGGAAAGAGAGAGAGAGGGAACAGATGGTGTCCCTCTCATATTTTTGTCAAAAATAGATGTAAACCCCAAAGAGTTAAATTTGAAATAAATAACTGCTTCTCAAGTTATAGAATCATGGAAAAAACTATTTTATAAAATCTGTAGGTATATAAAAATTGTAATGCATTTGCATTCTACATTCACCAACACACACACACACATAAAACCAAAAAAAACAACCAAAAAAAAAAACCAGCCCTCCATGCAGGCACATTAGGACACTGCTTAATAGTGTTTATCCTTTCTCCAATAACAGGGAAAGGAAAAGCAGGATGAGAGTTTGGCTTCAGCTTCTGCTTCCTTTCAACTCCCCAGCTGGAAGAGCTTCTCATTGTCCTTGAGAAACTTCTGGACTAACTCCAAGTTTCTGCATACATAAGAGGAGACCAGAACTGTAATTAGTGCTGCAATTACTGAATGAAATCAGAGGTTTGCTGAATATCTTCCCAGTAGGTGAAGGAACAGATATGATCCCTTACTAGTAGAATAAAAATCACAAGAACAGATATTTGATTCTTTCTTCTGCGCACTCCCTCTATCCTCAAGAGGAGAGAATATGATAAAAGAGAGCAACTTCATAGGTACACTGCTTCAAGTGCAAGGGGCAAATCTTCGACCAAAAGATCAAGTAATAATGTCCACTGGAATTAATTCAGAAAGATTTTAGCTTCTTCCTGAGAAGAATGATTTCATCTGTATGGCACAGCACCCAGCCCTGGATCTCTGCTAGATTCTGAGAAGGGCCTCTGTTCCTGTATAATATGATGTTGTTTTGTACAGTTTCCTCACTTCATTGTTAGGTATAATGGTGTCATGGTGTGGCAACGCACCAAGGGTGTTTTAATTTTATTTTTTTATCATGAACCTGAAAGTGTCCACTGCTTGCATCTTGCTGGGACATGGGAGCATATAAGAGATAGAAAAATATACGTTTGAGAAAGGGAGAAGTAGCGCTGCCTTATCCCAACTGTCTATGGAGGTGAAGCAAAGTATCCACTAAATAAAGCCAGCACACTTTTTAAGGGAAAGGTGGCTGTTGAACTGGTAGGGAGCAAGCTAACAAGTAACAAGAATGCTGGAAGTACAAGAGGAATGATGAGAGTGCAGTGCTCATTTTACTTTTACCCTCTTTTGTTTAGTAGGATAGATATAGCTTGGGAGACTCATTATGTTCTGTTCTTGTCTGCAGCTCTGTACTTGTCTGCACCTCCATACTAGTCATACTAGTACTGAAAATACATTTTCAGGACACTAAAATGCTTGGTTTTAATGTGATACTCTTTGAGGTATTATAATTGCAATATCATTATGTCTGCTGGCCGGGCAAAATGCAGTCACCAATATAAATAGTTCAGTCCTAATGCTGGTTGATGTAAATCAGTACAGATGAAAACACCGGCAAGAAATTAACTGCCAAACAGAGCAGATGATTTTGTTCTCATTCTGCCTTTTTGTCAGTGGGAACATATGCAGCTTTTCCCAGTCCAGCTGGGAATCTGACTAAATGAAATTCAGAGGAATACTGAGATTACTGCCTCTCTCTTGAATGTTTGGGATTGACCAATGCATTGAAAAGATTTTAGACATAAAGAAAATGGGAGCTCCTTAGGTATCATGATTTGGCCAAAGGCTCAGAATATTCATTATGACCGTTCACAATGAAGGGAACCAAAGTTATTTAGTCTAGTTTGTTTAAAATGAGATTAGTCTTAACTACCTGTTACAAAGGTATATAATGTGTGTGTGTGTATATGTATATATATATATATATATATATATATATATATATATATATATATATATATAATAATAATCTCCTTTCACAAGTGAGGAAATGTATATATACATCTTCAGTGCAGCCTTCTCTTTAAATTTTCATACCAGAACAATACAATGTCTAAGACCCACTGATTCCTTCTACCCAAAACTCCCCTCTGGAGACATCTGTAATTTGATATATTGCATCATATTCACATATTTGTTTTTAAAATATTCTCAAGGAAGCTTTTCCATTAATTGTACTTGGACTGATTTGATGTTAGCTGATGCTTAGTGTTCCTAAAGATATTTTCAGGTCCTTTCTGGCTATAGGACTTTACTTACATAGGAAGAAATAGCTTTAATTCTTTCAGTTATAAATTTAAATTGGAAAAAGTATTTTCTTGGAGGAAAAAGTTAATGATAAAGGAAATGATATATTATGGAAAATTACAGTTGTACTCACTCATCTTTTCTTTCCCTCATATATTCTGACTTGCTATTATTACACTGTAATATTTTTCTATAATCTTTATCTTTTTTGAGCTCAAACTCCTTGTAATAGAAAATACATCCTTGCATATGAATTTATGCGTGTGTTTACACTGAACATCATTAATTTATGGAACTACATTGATTTATGTTCGAAGGAAGCATTTATTGTAAAAGTTTTTACTACAGGAAAAGAAGGAAGGAAAAGATGGAAGGGAGCAAAGAATAGAGGAAGGAGGAATAGAAAAAGGGGGAAAAGGGAAGAGAGAGAAAGAGAAGGAAGGAAGGAAGGAAGGAAGGAAGGAAGGAAGGAAGGAAGGAAGGAAGGAAGGAAGGAAGGAAGGAAGGAAGGAAGGAAGGAAGGAAGGAAGGAAGGAAGGAAGGAAGGAAGGAAGGAAGGAAGGAAGGAAGGAAGGAAGGAAGGAAGGAAGGAAGGAAGGAAGGAAGGAAGGAAGGAAGGAAGGAAGGAAGGAAGGAAGGAAGGAAGGAAGGAAGGAAGGAAGGAAGGAAGGAAGGAAGGAAGGAAGGAAGGAAGGCTTTTATTTTTTCTTCTAGGACTTTATTTTATGGCATTTAAGTACATTAGTGGCTATATTTTTGTGCGCTGAAGTGTTTTATCATTTAAAAAATCCTCTTAAAATGATCTTGGGTTTCTTTGCTTTTTTTGCCTGATAATGTTTACAAAGTACTTTCCAAGTATTGTAGAAGAGTTGAGAATTTTTTGCTGAATAAGCAGTAATTTCTTTCCATAGACTGCCACCAGCACATCTCTTCTACTGGAGATCAGAGGAATAAAAGAAACCCTTCATAGTTTTGTTTTGTTTTGCTTTGTTTGAGATTGGTTTGCTTGTTTGTTTCAGAAAAATCAAATGGAAAAAGCCAAACAAAAAAAATGTGCTAATGTTAATAAAAACAGAAATCTGACATGTAGAACCGACTGGAATCACCTCTGCAACATCTTTTCATTGTTTACTGAAGAGATTAGCATCTTTGGTCTCTAAAGAGGAAATGTCCTTCACTTCCAATACTCCGAACTCCTTGTGGTAATTTATGTAGTTTGTCTTTGTTTTGAAGTCAAGTTATTCACATTAGACTGGAGTTTGCAACTTCAGTGTGAGAACATGGAACAAGTCATGAAAAGAAATGAGATTTCAGTAGGGATGATGTATGTTCTTTAGTTTCTTTTCTTTCCACTGTTTCTGACCTTAATTTGTATAGTTAAGAAGTGGGAAAGAGGCTGTGATGTTGGCAGTGGGCTTGCTAGTTCTGTGACTAAATCCATGTATGCCTATTTTATGACTGTTCTTAGCACAGTCTTTTATGCGTGTGTATAACCTGAATACCAGACATGCTACACACCGTGATTTGTTGTAGGGTACTTAAACTGATCAAAATGAACTAGGGGGAGTGTCAAAAACAGCCTAAAGAAAAGGGCATGGAGTTCTGCATGGGTAGATCTCTTCTCCTTCTCATCTGGGATTTGTGATTATATTGAAGCCTATTAAAGTTGCAGAACCATGGATCATCAGACATGGGTCATTACTTCAGATACATCAAACACAGTATTTTCTTCTAATACCAAGATGTGAAATCTCTAGCACTAACATCACACATTGCTGGTTTCCACTCACAAGTCAATCCACAGACCCAAAAAAATAGAAAACTGCAAGGATGTGGCTAATTTGTAGAGAGGTAAAAGGTGTCCAAAAATCAATACAATTGTTCTGTGGTAGCCAGTAAATAAGGCAGTGGCCATTTCACATAAAAATTCTTCAATTGTCCTACTCTGCAAAAACTTTTGCTTGGCAGAATGAATTTTTATGTTTCAATTTATAGCCTTTATCCTGTCATTGTAATAGGAAATGGGCCATCTACACCTGATACATAGTGGTAAACACAATTTAAATAAGTGAGATACTATTTCTCTTTTTTAGCCATTGATCTATATGATCAATATATTAATTTAAATATGATCTCTATAGGGTTTTTTTCTATTTTATATCTGTTAAATTCTCTTTTTTCCTAGTTCCTGGAATTTCTTTTTCTTTTAGTTGTCTTTCTTTCTTCCTCTCTTTTATTTAATCAGATATAACATGGGAAGTTACAGATATGAAGCTAGGAAATAGATACATTTACTCATCACTGATGTGATTTCCCATAGGATGGTAGTATTCTATAACAGAAGGAGAATTTAAATATAAAAGTGGCTAGTATCAGAGAAGACCAAAGAGAGCTGGAAAGAATACTACAACAAACACAGGATTTTCTGACTTTTTTGTGTAGTTCATTATCCCACTTGTATATGTAATGCTTTTAACATGGCTCTATCAGATGTTCTATTTGATAACCACTGGCTAAGTAGCAAATTCCAGAATTTTGGAGATGTGCCATATTTGATTCAATGCTGCCGCTCAGTTATTTGGCATGTTTGTAACTGCATACAATTTTGATTTTATGGACTGAGAATCACGTGGACAATCAATTCTTATTCATAATCAGTCAAAGAAAAATTATAACATTTTAGATTTAATATGTGACTCAAATCTATTGTCTAATTTTGATGGTATTATATTTAACATCTCTTTTTGAAAAACAATTAAAAGTCATCTAAATTTGGTTAGGCAGTAGCAGTCATTCTGTGATTTGCATTAAAAAAATATTTCTTTTTCTCTGTATATTTTTAAAGGTAGGATTTGAATTTGGAGTACAATTTATTTTATTCGTCTATAAGGGAAGAGGACTGGTCTGGGATATAATCAACTTGATTCCTCAAGACCATATCCTGATTCTATGAGAAATGATGATTTTCACTGATACCATTTTTACCTTTCCAAAGGAAATCAAAGTTCATGAGAAGCCCGTGGTTGCCTTCTCTGGACGTGTTACAATTTTGATACTCTGGGGATGACGGCCAGAGGTCAAGAAGTGAGGGGAGCTGCAGAGATCACAATTCCTTTGAGGGCAGGACATGCTCAGAGCACTCCTGTTGGAACCCAGCACTTACGGCACCCTAGGCAGGGATTCTGCCCTCATGTAAATGCAGTGTTTGTGAAAAAGGATAACAAACCTTGTTGGGCGTTGGGTTTTTCTAAAAAAACTTCTGTACAACATACATTTTATCACAAAGATTCACAAAGAGAGAAACTATATAGTGAATCAGTAAGTGAGTCGTGTTTTTGGTTGATTGATTTTGCAATGAGCTAAACTAAGGAATAGGGTTCATCTGTTTGTTTTTTGTCTGTTAGGGTTTTCTTGTTTCTGTATATATGTATGGACACATCTTCAAATGTTTACAAGGTGGATGTGTTCATCTAAGTTAGCGAAGAGACAGGAGAACAATTCAGTTACCTAAATGGCTTGGTGTCAAATGGTTTTTTAGGCACCCTAAGGGGCCTGCGTTCCATGTAAGGAAACAGAAATTTGTTCTTTTGTTCATAGGAGAGCAGATAAAAAATAATAAATTAAAAAACTCCAGATTCTCACTGACATTGACATCTAGTGTCTCTCCACTACCAGCTGAATTAAATTGAAAGAGAAGTGAACCAAATACAATATTCAAGGTAAAAATATCACTGTAAAAATGAGTTTTCATGGAAAGTCAGAGTGAAGGATAAAGTACTCATTGGGGAGATAGTCTACAAATTAATTCAAATGTAGTCAAATTGAAAAAAACAGCATACACATTTTGAAATGTTATATTACTATCAAAGTACACTTTTCTTATTCCTCCTGGACAGTCCAAGATATCTCTGCTGCTGCCTTCAAAATACAATTGTAGGTGAAGAGAAGGAATAAGGTAGTTATTTCCATTCACATTTACAGGTTGCTTCTTTATACATTCTTCAATACCTGCTGATTTATTGATAATAAATCTGATTAGAATAAAAATAAACAAAAATTTTAAAAGTTCTTAGTAAAAGGCTGCTAAATAATTTATATTTATGACAGCATAAACATTTAAATAATGTAAATATTTTTATGTCTAAAGTAGAAATATGAAAGTGTGTTATTTGATATTACTGCTTCTTTTATGTAGGTTCTATTTAATCTAGGAAATAGCGATTATATCAAGAGTATGCAAAAATAATACAGTATGTGAATGAAAGTTTCAATTGAAAAATAAAGAATTTCAAGTGAAAATGTTCTAGGATTTTAGAATCTATATCAAATCATTGCAGCTTATAAAGAAGCTTAAGAAATTTGAAGAGTAAGAAATATTCAAAATGATAATGCAATGTATCAAAAAAACCTTCCCTTTAACCGAGTACTTTTATTATTCCAGAATATGTTGAAGATTATTTGTAAAGGAATACAAACAACAGGTAGTTTATAACTAATATTTCTCTTTATGTTGCATCCTAGCCCCCAGCAGTCTACGTATTTGGGATTTCCTCAAGTAGAGGATCCATGTTTCAACTTTCATTGTTTAAAAGCACTGACATTAACTTGGACTTACAGTAATGATTAATGCACTAAAGTTTCAAGAACTACAAATGAATGAATAAATAAATAAATAAATAAATAAAATTCTTTGAATTTGGGTAGTGAGAACTAGAAGTAACTGAAAAAGAAAGGTTGAAAACCACCATACTTGTATATTATATCTGTCCTCACAACAATTTTATTTTTTTCCTTTGTCACAACATTACTTTCGAGTGGGTAATTTTTATTTGAGAGTCTTTTAAATATTTTGCACACCTAAGATCAGGAGTGTACTTCATGATCTCGCAAGAATTACCTAGTATTCAACTTCCAATATGATTGCCACTCCTGCTGCAATTATCAGCAGAACTCACTTGAATGAGCTCAGACAGTATTGCATAGCATGAATTCAGTTATCTCAGTTTGGAATTCTTTTTTTCTGATTCCTTGTCTTGTTTAGCTCAGCACCTTTTTGTTGTCTTGCTTACAGAATAAAATGATTGGAATGTTTAGGGCTCATTAACTTCCTGCATAAAAAAGACCCTATGTCACAGCAGCTATTATAGTATTAGTACTGCACTGTGGATAGTAATTTTTCCTCTGTTAAAAAACCTGCACTGAAGCACAAGATTTTACAGTATCACCTAAAGAGAGATAGAAGCCATTCTTTTTGTTGAGTAATAAAAACATTCCTGACATCAACCCAACACATAAGACTGGAAAAACAGACAAAATTCTTTTGCAAAACAATAAGAAAGGAGGTAATAGAGTAAATGCAGAGTAATTTTCTTTTTTCATTGGTGTAGAGGTGGTTTGACAGGATATGAAAATGATAAGGCATAGGAAGAGAATATTAAAGATGTTTAAGAAATATGCCAGAGTAACATGTTCTGAGTACAATTTAGAATGGAGCTGTTTTGAAGAACCTTCACAAGGTAACTTTTGGACAGCTTTGGACAACTGAACTAGCACTCCAGGAAACTCTGGAAAATAATAGTGCATTAAATCAGGGAGACCATAATAAATGTATTATACTGTTCTGCTTCTGGCTGGGACCGGGTAAATTTCTGCAGTAGCTAGGAGGACACGTGGCTAGGACTTGAAAGTTTTTGTATGCCACATCACACTGGATGTAAGGAAAAGGGGCTGTTTTCCAAGAAAATGAGGTTCCTTCCCATCAGGGAAGCATAGTGCCAGTCCCAAGCCAGGGGCAGCTGCAGGATGGGGTGGCTGAGGCTGGGTCCAGCCAGGCTTGGTGAGCATTTTGCAAGTGAATTAGTCTCTCCTTGAACTGATCATTTTCTTATCTCATTGCTTTTTCCAGTAAATTGTTCTTATCTCAATCTGTGATCTTTGCCTTTTGTGCCACATGGAGCAGGAAGACAGAGGGGGAGGGTGATCGAGCAGCAGAATTGTTTGGAGCATGTCAGCAGGACAACTAAAGTAGGGGGTGCCTTTCCTAAACCACAAAATCTCCCTACTGAAGGTTTAAAACTAGGCAGGGCTGACTGTCAGAAATCAGCCAACCAAAAGCAACTTTTAGTATTAGAAATTAGGTATTTGAAATTTCATGCACAAATGCATTAAGTCTTATAGGAAAAAAAAAAAAGAAAAAGCTGATGCTACAAGGAAAGACACAAACTGTTCTCCACTAAAATTTATGTGTATTGCAATTCAGGGAGGATTTTATGACAGGAATCAGCTGACCTAAATATATAGACATACAGAGATATACTGTATTTATGATAAAAATAAGAAATCTATGGATTCCCATGAAAATTTAACAGAAATACAGTTAAAGGTCATCAAACTAAATCATTTCCAGGTGCAAAATTCACAGCTTAGAGAAGACAAATGTTCAAGAAAAAAAAAAAAGTGAAGTTTTCAATTGGCTCAGTTTAGTAGAAATTATAGGTAAGAATTCTATGGTCTTCTCTGTCAGCAAGTAAACACTTCATGTTAAACTATGTAGTACCAAGACTTGCTAAAATAATGATCATTTGTATGACTCTAAATGAGTATTAAATCAGGATGCAGTAGAATGATAATATCCAAGCAGAGGTGAGTGTGAAAAAAGGGTTGAATGCATAAATTTGTAAGATGAGATGAAGAGATATGAAATCTGAATTGGGACATAGCAAGTTAATCAAACTGGAGAATAAAAATGTGGGCTACATCTGTCGTAATGTAGGAGTCTATGATTTAGACATCTGCATCTGACTGAATGACCTTGAACATCATTTATAATTCTGATGTTCTAGGCACTTCTCAGATCTCAGTATTTATAACTAAAGTCAAATGAATACCACAAAAAAAAAAAAAAAAAAAAAAAAAGTTGAAACAACAAAAAACCCAAACAAGCAAACAAAACCCCCAAACCCCACAAACAAAAATCCCCCACAAAACAAAACAAACAAAAAGGCCCCCAACAACAAACAACCCACACGATCTCCAAACAAATAAACAAGCGAAGTACAAAAAACCCTCTAGAAAGGTATTTGTTTATAGTGATTTATTTAAGATTTGATCTACAGATTATATATCTCATATTGTGCATATATCTCGATATTCATTTTGACCCTATTTATGCTGGACATCTCTATTCACATTGCAAAAGCCTAATTATTGTTGTTACCACCCAGTAGACACTGCCATAAGTTATAGGTCAAAAGATTGTCTAACATGACCTATAGTTTGTCAGAAAAGGTAGTGGGAAAAGGAATACAACAGCAAGAATGTGCCAAAAGCCAAAAATAAACTGGAAGGTGACTTACAAGCTTTTTAGTCTATTTTAAAACTACTTAACCCCAAAGTCACAGATAGAAGCCTACAAATATCCAAGTTTTAATCCATGGACATACAAGTTTCTGCTTTTATATATATATATAAATGCATAATTTCAAATGACCCATATGCACATTTTAAATACATAAAGATTTCACTAAAATATTCTCTTCAGTCAAGATTCATATGACATCAGACCTAAAATCATTGCTGCATTATTATTTTACTTAGATAATACATTCATGTATCTTAAAAAAGACATTTCTGATATGGCTTTGCTCCTCAATTTTTTTTTAAAGCCCTTCTCATTAAGACTGTACATGTTCACTGAAGTGCTAAAAATAAAAAAGAAACTTCATTATATTTTATTGATGCAAAAATCATCTATTTGTCAGCAATATTAGAGCTGACATTTTTACGGATTGCATGAAGCAAGCAATAAGTGACTTTGAAATGAAATTAATGAATACAGCAAATCTGGCAAAAAAATACAGGCACTTATATTTTATGTTTATAAATTTTGTATCAAGTAACCCACTTTGTTCATTGATTGTAAAGATTATTCAACAACTAGCTAAATAACTGTCCAATAATTTCTTTACTTCTTGTATTGTTAGTCTAAATATTGTTTACTTATTATCTTCTTCTTACTTATTATCGTCTTACTTATTGTCTTCATCATTAGTCTAAATATCGCTTACTTACCATCTTCTTCAGTACTGATGTTTGCTTATTGAGACATGAGGTAATGGCTTCACCAACAAGAAAAGGTAGTTTTAAAAAATATATACTTTTGGTGATTTAAGGATATGATTAAGGGCAATTGAGAAATAAAAATCACTACTGGGACCTGGTGTCGAAACAACTTGTTCACAGTAATGAATTCTCATTCCTAATATGAAAATGCACCTCTCTCTTGTATCATTCCTGTTTTTCCAGGTAATTTGTTTTTCAATTTGAATTTTTTTTTTTTAATTTTATGCCACTTTAAAGATTTCTTTTTTTTTTTTTTTTTTTTCACTGTTATCAGGGTTGTTATATAATCGTGTCTGCATTTTTAAAATTCTTCTTATTAAAAAAAAAAAAAACAGAAGAAAACTTTTCATCAAGCATGAGCTATCATTCTGTTCATGTCTCTGTTTATTTCTGTTAAGGCTGCAATGTATTGTATTTTTCAGCTGTATAAAGTGGGAGAGAAAAGATTAAATTCTGATATAATTAAAATATATCCAGAATAACCATCCGTTGTCTTGCAGAAGAAAGCAAGCAAAGTGAATACAAGTTTTTATTTTCAAGTATATAAAAGTGGTAAGTGTAAACTTACCACATAGCAGGTTTGCATCATTGAATATCCTTCTTAGTAACTTGGCAAAGGTGAGGAATGAGGTGGTTTAATTAGCAACAAAAACAGCTAAGCATATTTGGGTTAATCAGGTCTCAAGGATATTGTGAAGAACTTCAAAAGGACTTTGGTGATCAGGCAGCCTAATTCTGGATGAAATAACTTTCACTGAAGGTAAAGTGGTGAATGTTGGAGGGAATAATATGACCTAGTTGTGTATGTCTGAGTTCTAAATGAACTACAACACAAATGAAAAAAACAGATGTCAACATTAATAGATCAATAAAAAGTCCTGCAGTGGAGGTCAAAAAGCAAATGAAATGTTTGCAAATGTATGCACAAGGATGCCCACAAGACCGTGGTAAAAACCTATGCACCTCTTCTTATAATGCTACAATTTAAATCAGAAATATATTACAAGCTAAAACACCATTTTTGTTTCTGGTCACACAAACAAACAGATGAAGGGAAAGAAGAAAGGAATTTCTAATTAGATCTTGATATAAAAGAGAAATATTTAGGTTTTTTCTGTTATTCTTAAACCAGTAGATTTACTACTATCAGTAAGGTCTGTTCTCATTCAGATGCATATTCAGTGATCAATGTGGCTCTGAAAATGAGGAAAATGAAAAAAAGAGGAAAATGTGTTTCCCAAAGAAGCTGACAGTAACATGAATTATTGTCAAAGCTGCAAATAAAGATACACAAAAGATAGGAGCACTTTCTACACATTTCAAAACTGGCTTCATGGGTAGCTTGCCCAGGAGGAACTCATGCAATATGCTTTGAGTTCTTTATGTCCAGCATCAGGATTTTAGCTATTATCCAATTATCTGACTATTTCTAATGGATGCAATTCTGTCATATATTTCTGCTCAATATGAATATGCCTACTCCTCCTCATAAAGACAATATAATCTCTTTATTAAAGTTAGTGTTATGCCTATCCTCAATGACATGAGAATACTAACTTCCTAAAAGTGATATCTCAGTAAAATTCTCAAATAACATTTCACTGCCTTCTAATATAAGTCATGTGACAATTCTTGTGTATCCCCAAAAGATTGTTGAAGGAATGCTGAAAGTTTTTACAGTTTCGTGTGTTATTTTAAAATATGACCATTAACGTTGCTTGTTGTTTGGCGCAGATAGTTTGTATTAACTGTCTGTAGTTATTTTATTTTAATTTATTATTTACAGAGTTTTATAGTACTATAAAGTTCTCTTTCATAATATGAAGAATCTTTTATTAAAAAAAAAAACACCAAAAATTCAGGCATTATTAGTAATTACTGTGAACAATGTATTTTACAGCTTCTTAGTATCTCTTATATAGGAATGATCTTAATTTTGATCATTGAAGTCATAGTTAAAAACATTGCAGTTAATAGTATTCTCTGCTCAAAATTAAGAAAATTTCCTAAACATTAACAACATAAAGGGCTAAAGAGGTCCTGAAAGGTCTGGAGCACAGATCTTATGAGGAGCAGCTCAGGTTACTGGGGTTGTTTAAAACAAAGCTCAGAGGAGAGAGACCTTATTGTTCTTCATAACCTACTTGGAGTATGTAACAAAGCGGGATCAATCTTTTCTCCCAAGTGACAAGCAATGGGACAAGAAGGAATTGTCTCAAATTTCCCAGGGGAGGTTTAGATTGTATGTTAAGATACATTTCTTAGCAGAAAACTCTGTCAAGCATTGGAACAGGCTTTTCAGGGAAGTGGCCAAATCTAGACCCCTGGAACTATTTAAAAGACACGAAGATGTGGCACACAGAGACGTTGTTTAGTGATGGAATTGTCAGTTTTAGGCTAATGGTTGGCTTCAATGATCTCAATGGTCTTTTCCAACCCAAATTATTCTATGATTCTATGAAGTAAATTATTTAGTTAGACCAGTGAAGAATGGTTCTCCTACAAGGCCTACCCTACCCTGTTTCAGTACCAGGGTGGAAATAGGTAGAAAAAGTAGAAGGGACACTGTGCCAAGCCAAGTCAGCAAAATTTACAAATTGTACCATATCTTTCTCATTAAACAGTGTAAACCCAGAAATGCTAAGGTACTAGGCTTTCCAGCAAACATAAATGTTAACTTTTCATAAACTTAGGAAGGTTGACAAGATTTTTAAATTTGTCACAAAAATTATATTTTAACAAAATTAAAAGGTTATGGAGTATATTGTTGATTTTATTTATGTGTGGTACTAGAGAAATATCTTGGTTGCTCACTGTTTTACTGTAAACTATTTCCACTTATATCTTCTAGTATTTTGTAACATTAATTCTAATGTAAATGTTTCATAGTAATTGTGCAATTTTCTTGGATTTTTCATATAAAAGTAGAGGAATTTTTCCTGATTAAAATAGGAAATTTTCCATATTAAATTGTACTCTTTGTACATGTATTTGTTATTTATCTTTTTGACAGGAATCACAAACAGTTTCTCAAAAACACAGTTTACCTTAATTTGGATTGCATTAGTTGAAAAATTCAACATAAAATTATTAGCAAATTTTTGGTGAAGCATTTATAATAGATCAGTTTATTAAAAACAAAAGGATTTGTGTATTTGTTTTTTACAAAGCAGTTCTGCTTTTACAATCTTTTGATTTTTTTCAGTGCAATAATGCAGCCCTGTAAGAGCAAGACAGCCAGCATTTCTAGCCCATGCAATATGGAGGTAAGATCTTGAAAACACTGAAAAACTCAGGAATTCTCATTTATTTACTGCATAGACAGATATCCTATCAGGAAAGCATTAGGATAAGCTCACAACTTTGGTGCAGACCAGAGAGTCAACCATTCCAGGGCAGGCGGTGCAGAAGATCCAACAGTCACAGCTTTGGAATAGTTAGCTATGCCAGGACTTCCATGCACTCCGGCTTTAAATCCTGAGGGAAGTTTAATCCAGCCATGACTCTAGGTCTGTGAGGGGTAGCCCCCAAACTTATTGATCAAATTTCAAGAGTACCCAGGCTCTGTACTGAGGAGTGACCATTTCAGATGCCGGGAGCTCAGAAAACCCTTAAACGTATCTGACATCTTGTCAGTTTTAGAGTTCTTCACCAACCAATTGGTCTCCAAGGACAGTATAAATGTTATATCAATAAAGAGAGATAGGGATGCATGTATTTATACACGTACAATATATATGCATATATAAAAAAATCTATAACATATATTAAAAGCAGCCTGAACTTTATTATACAATGATGGAACCATTTCCAAATATAGATCTGCAGTAGTTCTAAATAGTTGATGTCTGCCTGGAAAGGGACTCCTTTATTTAAGGTAAATGTATTGCTTTACTGTGTAGCCCTAATGGGAATACCCTGACAAAATGAGTCTCCAGCAAGGAAGGATAAATGACTCATAGTCACAAGCTAATTTGTCACATATGCAGTTAAATTTTCTCTTTTATATTTGTAAGTATTGAAGATTAGTTCTGTAAGTAGAGCAGTATTTGTTTTCTTTATTTTCAATTAAATTTATCAAACAATTTATTTTTCTGATTTTATGTATGTTTAGCAAAGCTTTTCTGATCCAAGAAATACTGAGTTTGTTTTGGGGTTGTTTTTAAGGAGTATTTCATTCTTATCTTAAAGATTATACAGTTGGTGCAATTATAAGGGCTCAAATGAGGAAAAATTTTACTGGGCATAGTATAGATCATTACTTTGGATCTAATCAGAAGTGGTCATGTGGAGCTTAAGGGTTTGGAGGGAAAAGTGCAGATCAAAATTAACTGTAAAGGGAATGTTTTTTAATAAGAGAGAAGCAATAACAGACATTTGGGGGTTTTTAGGGATTTGTATG